>NC_140497.1:69533032-70088032 GCF_964271855.1 Acomys minous | reverse complement strand
GAGGTAGATCTCTGTGAATTTGAGGCCAGCTTGATCTACAAAGTCAGGCAAGGTATGGCCAAGATAACATAGAGAAACCCTGTCTCGAAACAACAACAAAGTTGATTGTACATCTATAAATGGCTAATTTTATCTTTTGAAAATTGATTCTATATTCTCAGCTACTTTCATAACTAAATCTCAGAAAATTTATTTGCAATTGGCTTAGCATAAAAAATTGATCTGATGAATACTTATGAAGTTACTATTTTTTCCTATTTTAGTGGCCTATGGTTCGTGGTTCGATCATGTTAAAAGCTGGTGGGAAAAGAAGGATGGGTATCCAATACTTTTCTTATACTATGAAGATTTGAAACAGGTAACATATTAGATACGTATTCTGAAAAATGTGCACATTGCGTCATGGGAAAATCATCAACTATATTTTTCAAGTTGAATTTGGAATCCAAAATGAAATCGCTATTTTCCTCTTACTCGTATCTTTTCTCTGCAAGTCTATCATATCAGTAACCACTTTGCAATTGTGAAATCATTTGTCTATATATGTTTATTACCTCTTTTAGTTACTATGTGATTTTCAGTCATCCTTTCATCCATAAATTCTTTCCTGGAATTACCAGGACATCACCCTTATGATTTTGCACTTAGTATCTATATATCCACCCAGGTTTTTCCTTTTCAATTGCTTGTTATAGTTTGACCTTCACTCCTTTATTAAGCATTTCCATGAACATTTATTTGTGAGTAATACCCAAGTCTGTATATTCATAAATTTTCTAAATTGAATTTCAAATGCATGTTGGAAATAATTTAACATGTTCAAAAGCAAACTTAATTTGCTTTGTTCTCCAACATGTCACACACTACCACTTTTATTTTTGTTTTTCAACGTTGACTTTATTTTTCCTTTTAGTTTTCCAAGATTTCAGTTAGGTTGTAAATATAATGTAATTACAGTCTACCCCTCTTTTTTTTTTCCTTTTAGTTTTCCAAGATTTCAGTTAGGTTGTAAGTATAATGTAATTACAGTCTACTCCTCATAGGTTCTGGACTTTGGAATCAGTCCCTTTTCCTGCTGTATCTCTCAAATGCTTCTCTTGAACTTTTTTTTACTCTATCTATTTTAACTTGTGATTTCATCTAGTCTCTGTGAAATATAGTTGTTTAACATTATTGCAACATCCTTGCCACAGTTCTGAATTCTTCTACCAAAATTGGACAATTCCTCCTACCCTCACACACCATTAAAAAATATGCAGAAATGTTTCTTTGTTTTTAAAAGTCCAGATATACAATTTAGAACACATTTTAATTCTCAAATCCATTTTGGAAACTAAAATCCTGTCAATTTTGAAACTATACTTATAGTCGTCCATATAGTGCTCACCCTAAAGATTGTGCCTCAATAGTTAGACAAGGAAGGAATCTTTGATAATGTGATTACCTGTACAACTGATTGAATGTAGTATCTAGAATATTAGTGGCAGTACGCTCACGTGTATGATGGCACAGTTTGAATGTACTTCCGAGAAACCTCAGGGAATTTCTCATATTTAACCTCTAGTAATCAGAAACTTTCCACTATATTGAGGTTGTAGTTAGTTTGAAGCCTAAAAGAGAATCTAAATTACCCAAATTTATTCTTGGAAGAACTTCTCCTCATTAAGATGAGGTGACTTATCCAAAAGGACATATTCTGATTGCTTCATGGACCAGCCCAAGGAGCTCTTGAGGAATATCCAAACATTTTTAAAATATCACTGAAATCTGTTACATACACTACTCTTAGTAGGTAATGTTTTGCTTGCTATCATATAGTCACTTTTAAGCAGCATTTTCTTTAAAAATTAATGTAAGATTAGTAAAAGGTGAGAGAGAATATATCAAGCATGAAAGCTGGAAAAATCTAAATGACCACACACACACACACACACACACACACACACACACACACACACACACAGAGAGAGAGAGAGAGAGAGAGAGAGAGAGAGAGAGTGTTTTGGTCTAGTTTCTTTAGAATATGTTGCAGAGAGAGCATTCTTCTCTTTCTTTCATGATAATCTGGCAATGTTGCATTTTTCTTCACATCCTGGAAATATTACCAAAATTTCCTTTATAGCAAATCCCTACAAATATACATATATATGTACACACATAGCTAATAATGTGTTTGTAAAAGTTATTGCTTCCCTATTTAATATATAGTCCAACCTCTCTATCAAGATACCCTAAAATGTTATTATTTTTATCTTTCTAGTTTCTTTACAACTTTTCTCTTTTCTATGAACTACTCAAATGTAACTTTAACCATTTCCTTTTTTTTTAACCTTCTTGAAAACATTTCAAAATTCTCCAAAGAATTTAAGCTGTTTCTTCCACTGGGAATTGACACCAATATCTCAGTAGATGATGCAGTTTGTTAAATTCTAAATCATATCTCTCAATTTTAGTTTTAATGTAATTTTTCCAAATATTTTAAATATATTGATGAATACTTAATTGTCTAATGGAAAGTTATTCACATTAAGCTTATGTTATCCTATAAACCGAAATGAGACAGTGCGTATTTGGTTAATTTTTATAGTTATGCTTGCGTGTGTCTGTCTGTGTATCTGAGTGCATGTGCTGTCAGAGGCCAAGGAGCCTGATCCCTGAAAGCTGGAGTCAAAGGCGGTTGTGAGTTACCCTTCACAGAGACTGGGAACCATACTTGAGTCCCCTGAAAGAGCATTGTGTGCTTTTAACTGAGCTTCTCCCTAGCTCAGTCTTTTTGTTGTTGTTGTTGTTGTTGTTGAATTCGTGTCTTTCAGTGTAGCACAGCAGACCTTGAATTTGTAGTCTTTCTTCCTCAACCTCCTCAATACTGAGGTTTATATGTGCAGATTCAATCAACCATAAGAATGTAATTACAAAAGTTGCATCCTTTTGTAAATCATGTGAGTGGTATACTTGTTTGCTTACATCCATCATTTAACTCACTGACAGAACCCAAAGGCAGAAATCAAGAAGATTGCCAGCTTTCTAGGCAAGACCTTGGACGAGGAGACCTTAGACAGGATCATCCATCACACCTCCTTTGAAGTGATGAAGGACAACCCGCTGGCCAATTACACCCATGTGCCCACTGTAATGATGGACCACAACAAGTCTCCTTTCATGAGAAAAGGTAAAATTTTGCTGAGTGTAATTCCCACCTTTACTTTCTTGCAGAAAAAAAAAGTTCTATGATTTCTAGTGTTTTATTTCACCCTTTAAAGCTCCCGTTCTCCAAAGGAGATCAGTAAAAACTAAAAACACCCGCAGTCATAAGTTGCTTTATTAGACTCAATCTTACAAAGAAAAATAATGTGCATAGTTACTAAAGGTTTGAAGTATGTTTTTCTTATTTGCTGCTCTAAACACAATTGACTTTCACAATTGTCCTGCAGCTTTATGCTCACCATTCTCCTCCGTTCTGTAAACTGGCATAGATTCTCCTCTTTCCTCAATGAGAGTTTGCTTAGTAAGATGCAACTTCTTTAAAGCCCCATATATTTTTTTTAAAATATTGTCTTTTTTTTTTAAAATAAAAGTAACTCACCCAAAAAACAGTTTCTTTTCCTTATGGGAAATTTTTTTTCCTTGCAGATAGTATCTGATTTACAGGAAGTGGTGTTCACATTTAAACTAAAAGACTATAGAATTCACTGTTAAAATTCTTTGATTATATTGAAGCAAATCATATGTATTGTGGATTCTTACTTATAGTTCATTTCAGTAATAGTAAATCAATACATTCCATAGACTAGTGACTTACAATTGGAATTTTCTTTCTTACTAATGTCACCCTCTATTCTGATTATTATTTATTGAAATAGAGACAGAGGAATAGTATCCCTTTAGTGCTAGGTAAGAATAACTCCACGAATGTGTATGGACATAGACATACAATCAAAACAAATTTGAAAATCATTGTATCATGACAGTCTAATAATTATATTAATCTTATTAAAATTAGCAAGCATTAAATTTATTTGAAAAATACTGCACTCTGCCTCAAAGATAACAGAATAAGGAAAAGTATTAGTATTGTTCTAATTTGGAACAAAAATGACTGATGTATATGCATATACATTTGTATTCATATAAATTTTGTCTAATGAAAAGTTAAAAAATAATCTCCTAAACCGGGCATGGTGGCACATGCCTTTAATCCCAGCACTCGGGAGGCAGAGGCAGGTGGATCACTGTGAGTTCGAGGCCAGCCTGGTCTACAAAGTGAGTCCAGGACAGCCAAGGCTACACAGAGAAACTCTGTCTTGAAAAACCAAAATAATAATAATAATAATAATCTCCTTTATTAAAGTAGTAACATTCAGTTATGACACTGAATGTAATTTCCCAGAGTTTAGCTCCAGGCATCTGAAGATTGATGCAATCTCCTGATATCTCAAAGACTGTTGAGTAAAGAAAATGAGCTCTGTGTCTGGATTTGATGTTCTGTGCAGTTTCATCATAGAAGAATACATGCTGACCTAAACACTGTCAAGTCTTCACAACTCCTATAGAATAGTAAAACGGCATGTCCTTGTGTTTAGACTGATCCAAGCTTTATCCAAGCTATAGTTTTTTCTAAATATATGACATCAACTAGCCAGCCAAAGTCTACTTGCAATATTGAGGAAATATGTAAAACATAACACAGTATAAAATTTGAGAAAACACCACATAAAATGATATTTAAGAATTTAGAATATTTTCTAATCAAAAATTATCCATAAACATCAAATATTTGTGGCAATTGTCTAGATTCATTTGTTCATTCATTCACTCATTCCAGGATGCTTCCTGTGAATACTTTGATCCTTAGACATTCAAAGTCACACTTTTGTCTCAGGTTGGCTCAGGGATTTTTTTTTTTATGCTTGGCCTTACTGTTATTCTCACCTAAGTTAGGAACGAAGTAGAAATCCTGTCTATTGGGAGACGAGTGTCTTCCAATGATCAAGGAATTCTTATTTGTAAATTCCAGGAAATTAAACTCATCATGTTCCTTCTTAAGATCTGTATTGCACAGACTCCATAACTATCTGAGAAACTAAAGTATACTTTATTGTTGAACATAGAGCTATGACTCCATGACCTAGAATAGTGAGAAAAAAGATCTCTTCTATGAAACAGTATACTCCCTGAGAACTTAGATAAGAAAATCACCTCTCTCAAGATAACTCGTGAAATATGAACTCTGTGCTTAGTTATATGCCTTTTTTCCAATAATAATATTTAGTTTTAACTGATGCTTTAAAACAGTCATATTTATTCAGTCTGACATTATATTTAAAGATCCATCAGACAACTTTGTATCAATACAAATGCCTGTGCATATACATCAATCACCCTTGTTTCAAGTTAGAATAAAACTAATAACAATTTTCTGTGTTCTTTTATAAAGAAAAAAAAAAAAGAAATTATCCTTGAAGCCAAATGCACTGTTTTTCAAATTTATTCCTCAGGTATCCAGTCTTTCCCTTGGTGCATACTATGTAATTCATGTTTTATTCTTTCATGTGTTCTTTTTACTTTTAGGTGTTGTTGGTGACTGGAAAAATTATTTCACAGTGAGTCAAAATGAGAACTTTGATGCCATCTATAAGAAGAAAATGTCTGGAACGTCCCTTAAGTTCTGCACAGATCTTTAGAGCACTTACGCTGTAACTTGAATATATTATTTCTTGAAATAAAAACTCGACTTGAAAGTCAAATGGATTTGTGAAGTAGAAATGCGTGTGCCTTTTAAAATGTTGAATAAACATTGCCTGCACATTGCTCAGTAGTAATATTCCAAATTATCTAGAGTCCAGGCTGGAACTGATTGTTATTGACAGTGACTTCCGTTGATACAGGCAGCTGGCGGGGGTTGGGGGGGAGGAGGTGCAAAATCAAATGGCTGGTGGTGGGCCAGTGCTGTTAGCTTCCTGGTGGGGCTTACACCTATTATGGTAAGCGGTAAGCAGGGACTAGGGCTACTGGCACCTAGTGGTGGCTTCCACTGGTTGAGGCGTCTAAAAAGGAAAGGAAAGAAGGAGAGAAAGGAAAACACACACGCGCGCATGCACACTTACACTCTATCACTTGATGAAGTAAGACAGATTCCTGCAGATAGGTTCCAAAAAGCTTCTTCTACAAGTGTCTCTAACTTGTCTTACACACACACACACACACACACACACACACACACACACACACACACATATGTACACACACATTTACCTATTAGGCAGATAGAAACGGATTCCAACAACCTTACACACATGCATATACACATATATACATTTGATGGGTGGAAAGAACTCTGAGGAGCAAGTTTCAACAGCTTTATACCTTTTCCCAAGTTTATAGATCCCAGCAAAAATCTTTCAAGCAGTACAAAAATCACAGTGTGTTTATATTCTGTTTTGTTAAGTGAATGATTACAATGAATATACATAAGAAAAACAGGTGTCCCAATACTTTACATAATCAAACGTTTTATGTATTATGGATAAGAAACAAACATGAAAAAAAAACAAGTTTTTCCAAGAACATATACGTTCGTAACTATGCAATTTGTTTTATATTAACAAAAGATGAGCCAGCAAGGTAACTTCTCACCCAGTTTTTCTTTACTGGCAGACTAATAATTTGTGGTTACAAAGAGAAAAATCAATTATCTTAAGAAGTAATCTTATAATGAAAGTCTTAAAAGAATCACAAACCTAAACTTACATAAAAGACAACCAGCCATTACTACTTTAAATCTTGAAGGTGTGCATCTACTCATTAACATTTTTTTTTAAAAAACTCATACCAGGAAGTTTAGGGCAAAAAAGTAGAACAAGGAAACCAACGGTCATCTCAGCCACTGGGTCAGCTTGAAATTGGCACCGCCAGCCAGTGTTACTATGGGCCATTGTTCTTGCTTGCCAACCTCAAAAGGTCTCTAGCTTTACTATTAAGAGTGAACTTTCCTTAACTTCAAATTGTTCCCTAAGGTTTTCTACATCAGAGCCACTAGCAAAAACATATTTACCTAACCTTGACAAACAATCTGTTTTTCCCCAAAACTTCTACACCTAACCTTGCTAAACAGTCTATCTTTTCAAATTCTTCCTAAGGGTGGTGGTCATTACCAGCAATCTGCATCTGTAGGTTCTTTTCAAGGGTGGCGGTTGAATCATTAATCTGCTCCAGCTGCAATGCCTGAAAGAGAACAAGCATTGTTATTGTGAGGCCAGTGATACTGCCCAGTGAGGGCTGGAAGCCCGCTTTAGAGTTCTCATACAACTCATATATTATGAAAGATGTGGTGACCACACAGGCAACAAGCAGAGTTATGCTCCCTAACAGCATGAAGTCCTCAGGACACTTGGTCTTCGTGGAGACACTATCTCTGAGACACTAATTAAAGATATGCTAACAGGTGGGTCAAATTCCATGAGTTCTAGTGCTGTTTCGCTGTTCCTCCTGCAAAGCTCCTGCCAGGAGAGTTTCTAGACTGAGGATCAACCGTCCCATTCACAGACAGAGGTGGGGGATACAGAGATGCTTCCATGAAAAATGTGTTTCTCAACTCCAGATTTTTCTTGGACATGGCTATGCATAACTCCTTGTGTGAAAAGGTTTTCTGCCAGTAGGTCATATCAACCTATGTCAAATTGCATCCAATACTATCTCCCAACTAAGGCTGGTGAATGCACTATGCATTTTTTTTTTTTTTACCTACTCAAAGGTTGGAAGGCTTATGTACACTGAAAATGCACCCTCAACCCATTGACATGGGAAGTGGTTGAAGTATTTGTAGCTTTACAAGTGAATCTTATCTATGAGAGGTCCCTGATTCAAGCCCAGCAAACATGTTTCATAAATTTTTTCAAGTTGTGAAATGTGCGTTCTAATGTTTAGAAGTTCCTTGCAGATGAGTGCTTTGTAATTCAGAAAGTTTGAGGAATTAAAAAACAATTACACTTTCTAGAATACTCTTTTCAAGATAAGAAACTAAGCTTAGCCAGGCATATGCTTATTGCCTTATCATCAATACTAGTAAGTTAATGTGACACAGATTGAAACACAGATCATTTTACTAAGAAACAATAAGCATCTAGACCAATTTTGCAGGAACGGATTGCCTGACACAGCTACCTTCATTAGTACAATGAGATAATTTTGACTTTCCTTTTTAGGACATTTTTAAAACTCTTTTCAACAGTAACACCTTGGCAAGCTTGAGCTATTCTTCAGGTATTTTAAGCACAATATGCATTTTCTTTACTTTTCAGTGATCTTTTTATATCATCCAAAACCTTGCCACTAAGTTAACTTACTATGAGTTTTCTTTTTTCTTTTTCTTTTTTTTCATCATTTTCCAAGCAGAAACCACAAGAATTTTATTCTGTTTTTAAACTGAGTTTCTATAATGTATGAACAGTGATAGCGAGTAACAACAGAAAGTTTCAATAAACACATCATGGGCTGTTTATTTTTAAAAATTCAGAGCGTGACTTATAGGACCTCCTCATCATAGCTGAGTAGACTTTCAAAGGTGTGTTAACTGGCCCCTTTCTCCTGGCCTTGCTGTGATGTGATCTGTTCCTGATTTGTCTCTGTCTACGTCACTGGACTCATCCTGCCTGATAAAGTTTTATCCTTTGAAGGGTTTGAAGGCTGAGTTTTATGTCATATAATTATCACCATGATATTTAGCTAACCTACATTTGTGTCCCTGGACTGGAGTCACTGATGTTTCTCTGAAGATAAACTATCTCTTGTTCCTTTTAGGGTAAAGACTATGTTTTTCATTTTGAAACAATTGTATCTACAAGAAGTAGTCATATCTCTTGTGAAACACAACTTTACCTCATTGGTTTACAAAAGGAAATAATTTACATAATTATTGTGAAATGAAATAAGATCATAGAACATATTTTAATTTGAAGTTAAGATACATATTATAATGTCTTTTAATCATTTATTTCATTTATGTTTCTGTGTGCATGTCACCTGTGTGCAGGTACACACAAACAAGAGTAGAAGGTGTTAGATGCCCCAGACTGGACTTACAGCTGCAATCACCCAACATGGGTAGAGGAATTCATACTAATAGTCTCTGGAAGAGCAGCAAGCTCCGTTAATTGCTGAGCCCTCTCCTCCAGGCTCAGCATGATATGGAATCCTCATATTTTTATTTATTTTGTTTATATCATAGATCATCCCAGACTATCAGACAAATTAAAAAATACCACATCCCCTATCCCTTCCCCCTCTTCTCTTCCTCAGAAAAAGGGAGCCTCCCCCTCCCACAAAGGTACCCGTGCACAATACGTGGAATCAAGATGCAGTGTATCTTCTTCCACTGAGGTTGGGGCGGGGAGACCTGCCAGAGGAAGTGATCAGAGACAGCCTCTACTCCCCTTACTAGGGTACCCACATAAAGACCAAGCTGTCCATAAGCTGTATATGTATAGAAGGGGCCTAGGTCCGATCAATACGTGGTTCTTGGTTGGTGCTTCATTCTCTGTATGCACGCCCCCTGGGTCCAGGTTAGTTGACTCTGTTGGTCTTCTTGTGGAGTTCTGGTCCCATCTGGGTCCTTCTATCCTTCCCCCCCAACTTTTCCACAAGGCTCCCACCAGAGCTTCGCATAATGTTTGGCTGTGAGTCTCAGCATCTCTTTTGAACATCTGATGGGTGGATCCTCTCAGAGGACAGCTGTGCTTGGCTCCTATCTGCCAGCACAGCAAAACATCACTAATAGTGTCGGAGGTTGGCTCATGAAACTGAAAAGCTTCTGTAAGACAAAGGACAATTGTCAATAAAACAAAACTGCAGCCAACAGATAGGGAAAAATCTCTTCATCAACTCTACATCGCACAAAGGACTAATATCCAAAATACATAAAGAACTCAAGAATGTAAACACCAACAAACCAAATAAGCCTATTGAAAATGGGGTACAGAGCTAACCAGAGAATTCTCAACAGAGGAATATTTAATGGTCAAGAAGCACTTAAAGAAATGTTCAACATCCTTACTTATCAGGGCAGTGCAAATCAAAAGGACTTTGAGATTCCATCTTACACCTGTCATAATAGTTAAGATCAAAACCTCAAGTGATAGCACATGCTGGCGAGATTGTGGAGAAAGGAGAACACCCCTATTGTACAACCACTTTGGAAATCAATCTGGAGCTTTCTCAGAAAAGTAAGAATAGATCTACCTCAAGACTCAGCTATACTACTCCTGGGCATATTCTCAAAAGATCCTTTATCATACAACAAGGACATTTGTTCAACTATGTTCATAGCAGCTTTAATTATAACAGCCAGAAACCGGAAACAACACAGATATGCTTCAGCCAAAGAATGGATAAAGAAAATATGGTATACTTACACAATGGAATACTACTCAGATATTAAAAAAACAATGCAATCACACAATTTTCAGGCAAATGCATGAAACTAGACAATATCTGAATGAAGCCAACCTAACCCCAGAAAGACACGCGTGGTACATGCTCACTTATAAGTAAATATTAACCATATATTACAGGATAACCATACTATAATTTACAGACCCCAAGAAGCTAAGTAGCATGGAGGGTCCAAAAGAGGATTTTTCAATCTTACTCAGAAGGGAAAGCAGAATACCACTCTTAACAATTTCTTTATGGTGCCTAAAATTATATATAAATACAATACTTAAATCATCACAAAAATAAAGTAATGGAGCCACAGATGACAGTGTAATAGCCCCAAGCTAAAGTCAGTATAAATTCTCTTTAGTTCATGGAAATTGACTAAGAACCTATAATTAGATTTATAAATATTATTTCAATGGTATTATATGTCATCAACATGTTATCCACAGTTGGTGATTGTGTAGAATTTGAAATAACACTGACAATTACAATGCCATTGTTCAAACTTGCGCAGGCTAATTCAAGTTTACAGTTGAGCTGAAAGCTTACTTATTAGAAAGGAATGTCTCTGGTAAAATTTACACTATCCCAACAAAATATTAATAAGGTAATTTTACACAAAGCGTTAGTCACTGACTGTCCTCTGTCCTGTTCATTCTATTCATGCTGGTAAGAACAAATTGTCATAATTTTTATGGAGAAACTTCTTTTTCAAGTTGGATTACAGCAAATATGAAAAGAATAAAGAGATGAAATAGTCCCTGACTCATTACATTTTTACATCCGTTTCTTCAGACCAAAACTGCTGTGTGTTTTAGAAGCAAGGGAAATTTCCATGCTTTCCCTTGAGGTTCTGAGTAAGAAACTCTAGAACAAGCTACATATTCTGTGTTTTATATAATCACTCTAAGTGGCTCAGTGGCTATGTTACCTAATGCTATTTCCAAGTGATAAATGCAAACCACTTTAATTTTCCACATGAGTGCTAGGTAAATGAAAATAGCTACCTAGACATAATGCTTTGTTGACTGTACTCATATTTTCAAACACACAAAAGTAAAATGAGAAAAGGAACCAAAACCTGAAACCAATTATTTAATATACTTTAAAAGTTAAAGGATATTGGTGAATCAAAAATCAATGCTGGGTCTTTTGCCAAATGTGCAATGAGTTTCAAAATACAACAAATGTATGGGTTTCTCTGTACTGCCTACTCTCTGTGTGACCCATTCATTAAGATAATTACCATAGATTGGGTTTCTTTGAAGATTTCTTTTGTTATTTCCTTACAAATTAATCTTTTCACTGAACAATAACTAAGTTTCTGCTGAGATTAGTGTGCATGAAAACTATACCTCCAGGATGTTTGCCATAAATTGTTTTTATGATCCTGTTTTAAGCTGTAGATTTAATTGCAGTGTGTTGTCTGACACACACACACACACACACACACACACACACACACACACATATATATATATATATGTATATGTATACAGGAAAGCATAAGTATATAAATCAGTAGATATGTAAGCATATTCAAAATGTTAGGATGCTCAATTCATATAATTTGAGAGGCACCCAAGTCTTTGCCAGTGTGTTCATACTTATGACCTAATACTCAACGTACACACATCAAGGGCCACAAGTGATGGTCTGATAAATCTCCCCAAATAAATACCTTTGGGTAATCACATTCAAGTTTCAAGAGAATACAGAGAATGCTTCTCTTTTGTGAGGAATAGAAGTGAGAGGTGGAGGAAGAGGGAGAGAGGATGGGATAGGGAGGAAAGTCACTTTTGACGAAAGTGCTTTATTACACCTTCAATAACTTTAACTACACACATACCTTGCTTTGTCACTTACTTGTCTATTATCTCAATATGGTAAAAATATCTTTTTTAAGGGCTACACAGAAATGTCTCAGTGGGTAGAGGATGCTGTTTCTCAAGCATGAAGACCTGAGTTCAGATCCTCAGAACCCGTGTAAATAAGAGGTGGGCATGCAATGCCCTTCTATAAATCGAGCACTGAGAGGGCTGCGCTAGGTAGATCCCTGGACCTTGCTGGGCAGTCATTCTCATGGGAACAGCAATCCAGAGTTAGCGACAGAGACCCTGTTTCAAAAAATCAGGTAAAAAAAGTAGTTCAGGAAGATATATGACATTTCACATGCACATACAGAGCAACCCACAGCTGTACAAAACACACATGCACAGACACACGCACACACACACACACACACACACACACACACACATACAAACACACACACACACACATGCATGCATGCATTCATACCCATATACCACACACACATACATACAAATGTGTTTGCATAAAATGTATCTTATTAATGTTAAGCTTTAAGTAAATTTCTTTAGGTTTTCTAAAGTTAAATAGGAGTAGGAAAGGGCAGGACCTACTATAGTTATGAAATATTTGATGAACTGGAAAAATAATTCTTAACTCAAATCACCAAGAATACATCTAGCTACCCTCCTTAGGCAAATATTGTGGATTATGATAATGATGGCGACTCACATGGGTTGGTAAATTTGTTTAAGAACTGAGGGAGTTCTTCAGTCTGTTTCTTCTCACAGCTCTTCCGGCTGCTTTCCAGTTTAGCTTTGTTCTTGTCTCAGTGATGAACTATATGCCCCATGGACTTGCTCTAGTTTAAAATTCCAGCAAGAATACTGACCATTGTAAGTAGGGGTCACTCTAAATAAATTCATTTGTCTAAAAGCTCCAAAAGTTTGTCTTCTGACTAACTAACTTTCAACTAATAGTAAAGATATTTTGTCCTTTTTCTTTGTTTCTGATGTCCCTTCATAAATTATACAAGACGGGTGGAGAAAAAGGGTCATTTTCATTGCTCTATTCAGAGATCATAACATCTGGTTCCCATGGTTACATTGTAGTTTTAAGGTGTCAGGTATAAATAACCATTTAGTTGTCTTCCCCACATCTGCTGCTGTGCTCTTTTGTAACAGAATTACAGCTACACTTTTCATAGGAGAATTTATGAGAGCAACAAAGCCAGTAAATTATCTATCTCAGAAACTTTTCATCAGTTAGACCATCTTATTGATTTAACCGCTTCATCATGATGTTACATGTCAAGGACATACAGTCACACCTACAAACACGTTTCTAGATAGGTTTGAAGAAATATGACAGAAATTTATATTCTTAAGACTGAAATAAAATAGATCTTATTTATTGCCAAGTACTTATAAAATAATATAATGTGGTTATTGTATTTACTATGTGTCTTAATTTTTTTTTTACTGTTATAGGAGCAGTCCATTGGTAAACTCAAGGCCTGTCACTGCTCTAGAGTTGGTGGGAACCTGGAGAGTAGAGTCCATAAATGAGGCAGAGTAAAGTCTCATGCAATAGCCAACTTTACTCAAGCATCAGACAATTTATCCTCTGAGGATTCAGCAAAAACATATAAGGAAAGCGCTCATGAGTTCAAGCTGTTTACATAGAAGAATATAATAACAGCAGCAAGCAATAAGGAGTAATCAGAAGTAAACCCACTCCTGCTATATCTGTGAGGAACACAAAAACACACTCCCAGGACAATTCTGTGTTTCAAAAAACCTGAGGTCATAAGGCTTTTGCCTTGTGTTCTTGGGGTATTCTCACCAGCACTCAGAATTATCCTCCACGCGACTCCATTGTTGGACCATGCTCCAACTGAGGACAGCTTCACCTGGCCAAGCCCGTGACTGAGGAGATCATGCCATAGCAGTAGTTTGGCTGAATGAATATAGTGGCAAACTGCCTCCTAAGTATTTTTGAAATGTACACTCATAGGTCAATGCTATGTTCAGGTATGGTCTTTGTGCAGTGGATATCAGCTAATGTGAGGACGCACATCAATGAGAAGTGACAGTTGTGTGCTTGGCACAAAGTGAGATAACCATCTCAGCCTCTACAGGGTTGAGGAGCTTACGAAAGAGACAGCAGGAAGAAGCTAATACCCAGAAGAGGTCACAGCTTTTCTAATCCACATACCTCCACAAGATCAAGAGAGTTAAAATGTCCAGCATGGACTGGGTAGGGGGTTCCCCACACACCTTAATGAAAAGTTCTTTCTTGAATCATTAAACTCTTACAATATTTTAATAGAAAATATTTTCAACTTATAAATTTCATATACAAATGAGAACTTCAAAGTTCTTACCAGAAAAAAAAAACATGCCCAGAAGCTTTTTTGTAAAACATAATTAGGAAAACCTGGGTATTGTTGAATGTATACACACACACACACACACACACACACACACACACACAGAGTATTTTCTTGTGATTGTTTTGTTCAAATCTGCCTATGGTGTCCATACCATGGGATGTGAAATTAAATAAGATTTACCTGGTATAAAGGTATATTCAAAAATACAATAGAAAGGAAAAACACAAAAGTAGAAAACTTTCAAAAGGTGGGACAAACTCAGACATGCTTCAAGCGTGAAGGTAACTACCAACACTAATCTTAGGCAGCACGGTTGATTCTGTACCATTCAGCTCCCACGGGTGTGTCTAGCTCAAAGCTTTTATACAGGGAAATCCCCAGGGTGTAAGAGCATTCTGACATGAGTAAGACACTATGCAATGCAGTGGCCAAGGAAACAAAGCTATTCAAACCAGAATTACAGGATGTCACGCTTCTAAGAAGGGAGTAGATATTCTAGAAGATTCTTTTTGTAGCAATAAAAAGAAACATATATGACTTTTTTGATGCTGTCTCATGTGATTTATATGGAGAAAAATCTAACTCTAAAATCAAGCACAAAATGAAGAAGGATGCCTTAAGGTGTTTGTTTTTTTTCCTTCACAGGACAGAAACTGCCACAATCAAAAAGAACTGAGAAGTGGAAAAAGAAAACAGAAATTGAGATCAAAGCCAAAAGGAAAGTAACTTTCTAGAGCAGATCATGATGGCAATCTACAAGCTAAATAGGGTGAGGCAGAAGGAGCATGAGTTCCAAACCAGCATGAACTAGATTTTAAAAAGTTAAGGCCATGTGTAATAAAGGTCACTGAGAAGAACGTAAGCCAGATTCCTGTGGTGTAAAGACATAGTGTGTGCAACGTCACCAAAGGATTAGGATTATTTAAGTAATTAAGTATGTTCTTAATATTGAAACAGGGTGAATAAAAGTTATTTCTATACAACTTGAAGAGCTTCCATTTCTTTTGTTCAAATGCATGCAGTATAAGAATGCCATATTTCCTAGTTGAGGGCTTCTATGTTAATCATCATCTCCAGCTGAAGGAAACTTATCTAATGAAAGTTGAGAGATGCACTACTCTATGGATATAGCAATCTCATCATTAATTAATATAAAACCACATCCATTTTGAAGAATATCATTAGTAGGTTCTTCCTTAAGGCCTGTGACCTATCAAGCTATAGGTCCTTAGCACCTATAACCATGGCAGGCGTAGGTTCTTTCTTGTGAAAGACGATCTTAAATCCAAGGGAAGAATAGTTGGTTATTCCCATAACCACTTGCCACTGTTGTACCACTGGGTATATCTTTTCAGGCATGTTATTACTGTAGCTCAAGGGATGCATAGCTGTGTGAGATTAATGATTCTTTTTCTCCTCTGGTAATTCACATAGAACCTTCCAGCACCACACAAGCTCATTGGTGCAGAGGATGATTCTAGTGTGGTACCAACTTCATTTCTCTGTGTTCTATGATTCAAATATGTTATGTATTTAGACTATTACTTACCATCAAGTCTGATTGTATCTGAGAGCAATGAAAATAACATGTACTATTTGAAAGCCAAAGGGATGTCCTACTAACCAACAATTCCAAAAGAGGTCACCCATTTCTGGCACTATACTTTTTTCTTAATATCCTAAGATGTCTAGGAGAGGTAACACAACTTAAACTACTTTTATAGGGTCTGGAGACATAGTTCTTCAGTTTAGAGCAGTGGCTGCTTTTCTAGAGACTTGGGTTCCTTTCCCAGTACTTACGTGGTGAATCACAACCATCTGTCACTCCAGTTCCAGTGGATCTGATGCCTGCTTTTGACCTCCATGGGTACCAGACATATAAACAGTGCATAGACTTACATGTAGACAAAACACCCATACACACAAAAAAATCATAACTAAACATAAATAAACTATTTTCGTATATGAGGCATCTTTATCCCACCCCCTCCTCTCATAGTTCAGGGATCATTATAGGAGACTGAAGTGAAGACTGTAAGATGACCGCAATAAAACAGAATATTCTGGAAACAAGGGGAATGCTGCACACATGAATTCACAGTACTTGTAAAAGCATGCACAAGACAAAATTTCAGCATGGAGTGGGAATGGTAATGAAGTTCTATCTCTAGCTGAGTAGCGACTGGCTGTTGGTAACTAGCAAGTGTGGACTGCCAGAGGTTGACCATACTTCACTGAATAACTATACCTAGGGGTACAGAGTCAGTATACCATGCATAGTAAGGGAGGAAGAAGATGGTGACAGATCTAGAGAGAAGATATAAGGGAGTAATGGGGGTATATATCAAAACACATTGCATGGCATTCTTAAAGAATTGTTTCAGAAAATATCACAAAATTTATTTTACTTTTTAAAAAAATATAGGCAGGCAAAACACTCATACACATATTATACAAATAAATAAAAAGGTTTCATTTCATGACTACGTAATGAAATAAGGGATGGTTTTTTTTATCATGTATCATAATTTCTATGCCTTTTCTGGTGTATCCCTAAGCTTATCAGAGCACACAGTTACAGACAATTGTAAAGATATCATGCTTCTGGTTCTATGTAACAAGTGATAGTATAAAATAAAACTGAATCTACATTATTACAGATGACTATTTAGTGATTTTAGAAGACTCTCCTGGGAATTCTTAAATGGCTGGTTGCTAAAATATCCTGGAAGTTTCCTTCAGCAAAAGTTTGAATCTTGGTCTGTTATGACTTGAATGCTATAATTAGTTGCTAAAGGATACAAAAGTGCTATTTTGTTGTCTCTTGAGAGTTCTGCATATCATATGTCCTGTTCCATAGTGCAAGGGTCCAACTACAAAAACAGTTGTTGCAAAGAATTTTATGATCAAGGACTGAAAGTTAAGTAGCCATTTTTGGTATAATATTCTTATTAAAGTAGCCATAAGTCTGTGTATTTTCAAGCTGAGTGATGAAACTTCAACTCACCACAAAGGGGTGTGAAATTACATATAAGACCTGTGCAAGCTTAGGCCAAACAACATTCCATCATGGAAAAGGAGCTGGGGGGGGCATGATGTGTCACCCCTTGCTAAAGAGCTATTGACATTTGGTAGCTTTTGGGAAGGGGAGTTTGGTGTAACTCCTAGTGTGTAGACCACAATCCAGGGCAGGATCCATTCTCAAGAGTTGTTGGCTAATGCAATGTCAACTTTATGGCAAGAGATAAGTAGATGATAGATAGATAAATAGATAGATAGATAGATAGATAGATAGATAGACAGACAGACAGACACAGGCACACACACACACACACACACACACACACACAGAGAGAGAGAGAGAGAGAGAGAGAGAGAGAGAGAGAGAGAGAGAGAGAGATATGAAGCTTGGGAGACAAGGAAGTAGGATGGATCTAGGGAAGGTTTTGGGTAGGCTGATTAGAAATTTGATTGTGGAGCAGTTGAACTGTTGTAGGCTCAGACGCTAAGTGGCTTATCCAAGTCTCTATTTGGCTTCTTTAATAGTTACTCCTTTCCCATTTCAATGTCTGACCTAACATCCTTGTGAATAACAGGTAAAACCCTTGAGACTACACTAACTTAACACTCCCCAGATTCTACCATCTCAAATGCTAAGGGTGTAATCTGATGGCATCTGAGATAGCAGAAACGTTCCTACTTTGCTTTAACCCACCTAATATTTCCATCCACAAATGTATTTTTTTAAAGATTTATTTTATTTCTGATGGTATGTGCTTGTGGGGGTGGGTGTTGAATGAAAGTGCAGATACCCAGGAAGCCAGAGGCATTGGCTCACCCTGGAGCTAAAGTTACACATAAAGGGTTGTGTGCTGTCCAGCATGAGTGAGTGCTGGGCACTGCGCTTAACTATTGAATCATTTTTCCTAACCTTTCTCCAATGTATTTTAAATGTATATTGATTTATAACTTTATTTGCTTTGTTAGTATAAAACCTGATCAAACTGTTGTTTGTTAGAACATGGACTTTGGGATGACTTAAATCTATGTCTGGTGACTGCTGCTGTCACACATATTATGGTCCAGAATAAACTATCTCTTTGAAGTGAGAGCTGTGTGTGTGCATAGATACAAAGGTGTAAGGTGTAAGGAAGAAATTTTTATTTGATTTTTTTTTTTGGGTGGAGTAGTAGATACCAAGTGTGAAAATAGAAGCAATCCCAGAGTGGAAAAAAAAACTGAGTTTCACAATTATAAATGAATCTCACTGCTACATTGATCTACATCAATCTCCATTACCTTGGCCACTGTGATGCTACAGCTCTTTATTTTATGTTTAGGTCTCCGGAATTTATATCCTGTGGGTTCCCTCTTCCCTCACCTTTGGTTTTTTTTTTTTTTGTTTTGTTTTGTTTTGTTTTGTTTTGTTGTTGTTGTTTTTTTTTTGATAAGGATTGTTTTCTTGCCTTCCCGATGCTGAGAGCTATAGCTTCAAGTGGTCAATTCTGGCCGGTCTCTCCTTGTACTTCTCACAGTGGTACTGAAACAAGGAGTTGGAGAGCCAGCCAGGTCTTGATTATCCAAACGATTTTCAGATGCCTTAAAACCTAGAGTCAAAAGCGTAAGACTGATGAAGCTTTCCTCCCAGCTCCATCTTTGTAAATACATGCCTTGTGTGTAGGGATATGCATTCCTGCCCTTAAGAGATGGGTAATTAATAGCAATTGGTCATCCAAGTACTTTTTAAATGAGGACGTTTTGAGCATCCTCACACTGAGCCAAAATTTCTATTTGTCCTTTTGTTCTAACCCTACAAATATTAGGAGTGGGTCAAATGTAGGCCTTTTATTTTGTAAAACAATTTTTAAAAATGTTATGGGGTGTTTCTTTTTCCTTGCTTTCCCTACTGAGTTATAAATTTTGCTTCTTGTCAGATGAGATATTTGGGATGGGAAGGTTAATTTATTTTAGTCTCTCTGTGTTAACATGAGCCTGAGTAAAAGGTACATAGTGTACAGTCACCAAGAGGAGCACTTAGTATCCTTGACACACAGATTAGAACTCTGAGTTCATATTCCAAGGGAACGTTGTTCTTAGGGCATATAGGATGGCTCGTGTACAGCACTATAATTCTAGGCAACAGTTATTGCTGTGAGAATTATGAGGGAGAGAAACTTAGAAAATACATTCTACATATGTAAATTTCTTGACTATCAATTTTTAAACTGTAATTTGTACTCAATTAGAGAGAGAATTCAAAGTTATCAGTAGGATAGCCACTGGTAAGTTGCCTTTCTCAATGAAATAGTCTGTTCGTGTGTGCCCTGCTCCCTGCTCATGTTTAGAAGAGAATTTAAATAAACTCTTGGCAATGAACCTGCATGCCTCTGCTCAGCCATCTCGGCATGCCCACTTTTTATTTGTGGATGAACTCTCCCTGAATCCATAGTGTGCAGCTCTCAAGAACTGTGAAAAATCCCATTATACACTTAGTTTTTGCAAACTTTAAGCTTTCTTCTTTTCTGTAGCATTACTCCTATAGTTCATGAATGTATTTTTCTCTTCTGTAGTGAAAAATGCAAAATAAGAGTCTGCCGTGTTGGCCTCCCATGCCCACCTCATTTCCCCACCCCCTTTAATCAAATTTATTTTTTAAGGGATCCAAGATGGCGGCGAGCAGTGTGGACCTTGTTTAGAAACCGGAGTAATCGAGTCAGAGATTTGGACTATTTTCTTAACCAGGAACACCAAGCTTCTGACTCTACCACAGCGGGAGAATTCCACTGTTCAACAGAAATAAACTACAGAAATCCTGCACACCCCGGAACCCACGATGAGCATGGACCCACTGGCAAGGAGCCGCTGCGGCAGCGGCAGCCACGCAAACAGGTAGCCGGGGATACAGGCAAGATCCTGCCTGCAGAGGGGTTTGGCACAGTGTCTGGAAGACCTGGACAGTAACAGGTCCACGGGGATCAGAGAGTGTGCTTCTGAGGGTCCACAGTGAGACCCTGAAACCGCACAGAGCACGGACCCTCTACAGAGCAGCCTCCACGCCTGCAGACACTCAAACGGGTAGTGCAGATTGCTGGCAAGGCCCTTCCTACTGAGGCAGATGCCGGGGAGTTTGGAAGAGCTGGGCAGAAATAGGTCCAGGGGAACAGAGAGCGAACTTCTGGGGGTCCACAATGAGACCCTGAACCTGCTCAGAGCACGGACCCCCTAGAGAGCAGCCACCACACTTCCAGACACTCAAATGGGTAGCAGCAATTACTGGCAAGGCCCCGCCTACTGAGGTGATTGCCTGAGATTCTGGAAGAGCTGGACAAAAATAGGTCTAGGGGGAACAGAGAGTGTGCTTCTGGGGGTCCACTGTGAGACCCAGAACCGGCGAGCAGCCGCTGCGGCTGGACTCTCAAGCGGGTAGCCTGGAGCAGGCAAGGTCCCCGCTGGCTGAGGTGATTGACGTGGTGCCTGGAAAATCTGGACAACACTAGGCCCAGTGGGAACAGAACGTATTTCTGGGAACCCACAGAAAGTTTCAGAGCCCATGCAGGGAGTACGGACCACCCTGAAGACCAGCTGCCAGGCCTGCAGCCACCCAAGTGGGTAAACAGAAGCAAAGACAAGGCCCCACCTATTGAGGTGGTTAGCCTGGTGACCTGCCTGCAGGTGTGATTGGCACGGTGTATGGAAGATCTGGACCATGCTATGTCCAGGGGGATCAGAGAGCGTGTTTCTGGGCTCACCAGTCTGCAAAGAGTCCCAGAGCTCGACAGGAGACCAGGCAGGTGGGGATACACCCACCAGCTGCAGCGCTAAAGCTGCTCTTACAGCTTGTCTGTTCTGTTCTAAGAATTTAGAGTAGACATCTGGAAATAATCAAACTCAGGGCTGAAATCTATGAATTAGAAACAAAAAGAACAACTCAAAAGATCAACAAAAAGAACAACTCAAAAGATCAACAAAACCAGGAGCTGGTTTTTTGAGAAAATCAACAAGATAGACAAACCATTAGTCAAACTAACTAAAAGGCAGAGAGACACTATCCAAATCAACAAAATCAGAAATGAAAAGGGAGGCATAACAACAGACACTGAAGAACTAAAAAGAATCATAAGATCTTATTTTAAAGGCATATATGCCACAAAATTTGAAAGTCTAAGGGAAGTGGACAATTTTCTTGATTGATTCCACTTGCCAAAATTGAATCAAGAACAGATAAACCAATTAAACAGTCCTATCTCTCCTATAGAACTAGAAGCAATTATTGATAGTCCCCTAACCAAAAAAAGCCCAGGGCCAGATGGTTTCAGTGCAGAATTCTACCAGATCTTCAAAGAAGAGCTTATACCAATACTCTTCAAGCTACTCCAAAAGATAGAAATGGATGGAACTCTACCAAATTCATTCTATGAGGCCACAGTCACGTTGATACCTAAGCCCAACAAAGACCCAACAAAAATAGAGAACTTCAGACCAATTTCTCTTATGAACATTGACGCAAAGATACTCAATAAAATACTCGCAAAACAAATTCAACAACATATCAAAGATATCATTCACCATGACCAAGTAGGCTTCATTCCTGGCATGCAGGGTTGGTTTAATGTTCGGAAATCCATCAATGTAATCCACCATATAAACAAATTGAAAGAAAATAAAAACACATGATCATCTCCTTAGATGCAGAAAAAGCATTTGACAAAATCCAACACCCTCTCATGTTTAAAGTTTTGGAGAAAAAATACAAGGCACATATCTAAACATAATAAAGGCTATATACAGCAAGCCAATAGCCAACATCAAATTAAATGGAGAGATACTCAAGGAAATTCCTCTAAAATCCGTGACCAGACAAGGCTGCCCACTTTCTCCATATCTCTTCAATATAGTTCTTGAAGTTCTAGGTAGAGCAATAAGACAACAAAAGGAGATCAAGGGGATCCAAATGGAAAAGGAAGAAGCCAAACTATCCCTATTTGCAGATGATATGATAGTGTACATAAGTGACCCCCAGAATTCCACCAGAGAACTCCTACAGCTGATAAACACCTTCAGCAAATTGGCTGGATGCAAAATTAACTCAAAAAAAAAATCAGTAGCCTTCCTATATACAAATGACAAATATGCAGACGAAGAAATTGAGAAAGCTAAGACCTTCACGATAGCCACAAGCAATATAAAATATCTAGGAATAACTCTAACCAAGCAAGTGAAGGACTTGTTTGAAAAAAACTTTAAATCTCTGAAGAAAGAGATTGAAAATGACATCAGAAGATGGAAGGATGTCCCTTGTTCATGGATCGGGAGAATTAACATAGTAAAAATGGATATCTTACCAAAAGAAATTTACAGATTCAATGCAATCCTTATAAAAATACCTACACAATATTTTAAAGACATTGAAAGATCAATTCTCAACTTCATATGGAAAAACAAAAAACCCAGAATAGCAAAAATAACACTATACAATAAAAGATCTTCTGAAGAAATCCCCATTCCTGATCTCAAGCTATAGAGCAACAGTAATTAAAACAGCATGGGACTGGCACAGGAATAGGCTGGTGGATCAATGGAATTGAATCAAAGACACAGAAATGAATCCACACACATATGGTCACTTGATTTTTGACAAAGAAGCCAAATCTATTCGATGGAAAAAGGAAAGCATCTTCAACAAATGGTGCTGATCTAACTGGATGTCTACATGTAGAAAGATGCAATTGAACCCATATTTGTCACCATGTACAAAACTCAAGTCCAAGTGGATTAAAGACCTCAACATAAATCCAGAGACACTAAATCAGTTAGAGGAAAAGTGGGAAAGAATCTGGAACACATTGGCACAGGAGACAACTTCCTGAACAGAATACCAACAGCCCAGGCCCTAATGTCAACAATTAATAAATGGGATGTCATGAGGCTGAGAAGCTCCTGTAAGGCAGGAGACACTGTCAAGAGAACAAAGCGACAGCCTACAGACTGGGAAAAGATCCTCACGAACCCTACATCTGACAAAGGTCTAATATCCAAAATATATAAAGAACTCAAGAAAGTAACCACCGCCAAACCAAATAATCCAATTGAGAAATAGAGCTCAGAATTAAACAGAGAATTCTCAACAGAGGAATATCAAATGGATGAGAAACACTTAAAGAAACGTTCAATGTCTTCAGTCATCAGAGAAATGCAAATCAAAACAACTCTGAGATTCCATCTTACTCCCATCAGAATGGTCAAGATCAAAAATTCAAGCAACACCACATGCTGGTGAGGATGTGGAGAAAGAGGAACACTCCTTCATTGCTGGTGGGAATGCAGTCTAGTGCAGCCACTTTGGAAAGCTATCTGGCACTATCTCAGAAAACTGGGAGTAGGGCTTCCTCAAGACTCAGCTATTCCACTCCTTGGAATATACCCAGAAGGTGCTCCAGCATACAACAAGGACATATGCTCAACCATGTTCATAGCAGCCTTATTCATAATAGCCAGAACATGGAAACACCCTAAATGTCCCTCAGTAGAAGAATGATTAAAGAAAATGTGGTACATTTACACTATGGAATACTACTCAGCTATTAAAAACAAGGAATTCCCAAAATTTGTGGACAAATGGATTGATCTAGAAATGATCATAATGAGTGAGCTAACCCAGAAGCAGAGAGACTCAAATAGTATATAGTCACTTATATCTGGACACTGGGCCAAGGGGTATGTCTCATGAAAGTTTTCACTTACCAGGAAAATGGGATAGTGGTGAGGACATCCTAAGGTGGGAGAAATATAGGAGATAGGGAAACAGATGGATCCAGAGGGTCCTAGAAACCTACAAGAAGAACACTATGATGGGCAGATCGGGACGCAGGGGTTCTGCTTGATCTATGGCACCAACCAAGGAAAATATGTGTAGTCATCATCAAACCCCTACCCAGACCTAGCCAAGGGACAGGACATTCTCCACAGTTAAGTGGAGACTGGGGACTGACTTTCACATGAACTCTGGTGCCCTTTATTTGGCCATGTGCCCTTAATGGGGAGGCCCGATGGCACTCGGAGGAAGGATAGCAGACTACCAAGAAGAAACTTGTTACCCTAGCATCATATTCAAGGGGAGGAGGTCCCCATCAGTTATAGTCACAGGGAAGAGGAATGGGGTGAAAGCAGGAGGGAGGGAGGAATGGGAGGATGCACAGGATGGGATAGCAATTGAGATATAATATGAATGACTTTATTTTTCAATAAAAATAAAAATTTTTTAAAGTTTTTAAAATTTATTTTTTTATAATATTCACTGTCTCCAAGTTCTCTCTCCTCTATAAATACTTTCCAAATGAGGCTTTCAGATGTGTTATAGTTGGTTTTAATGGCAACTTGCCACAAATTAGAAGCCTCCCCTAAAAATATGTCCTGATCGCTTTCATTGAAAGGGGAAGGCTGACCCCTATTGTTTGAGGTACATTCAGGTTGCAGTCTAGATTTGTTTAAAAGGGTATTTCAGGATGAAATGTTTTCTCCATTTTGCTTTCTTGGCTTTTTTCCTTGCTTTGGACTTGGTTTGCCTGTTGCTGTTGCTGTTGAACCAACATCAGTGTTTCCAAGCTTTCAACAAGGAAATATATACCTTTAACACAGGTGTATTGGGTAGGGTGGTTAAGTGTAATCAAATCTGTTTAATCTTTCAACCCTCAAGATCATATTCCTCATCATATTTTTTTTTCTAGCTAGCTTTTATTTAACTCAACTTTTTCTTATTGGCAATGAGTGCTGCTAACAACGCTGTGAAGAGAGGGTAAGAGACTTATAAATATAATGATCATCAATACATAATGACCTATAAGAGAAAGGGATTTTGAGCAACTTGTCTAGTGTGGAGGAGTTTTGTAACCCAGAATTCAAGAAAGAATTGGTCTTTTTAAAAATTATATTAAATCCTTCTCTTATGTATTTTCGGACTCTTTTCATAGTTTTTAAAAAGTATCACCAATGACAATGTTTTGGACTAAAACTGGGGTGTATTTCTTTTAACTGCTTCCTCGTGGAAATATTTCATTGAGAAATAAGCTCAGATTGTTTTGTTTTGTTTTTTTGTTTGGTTGGTTTTCAATCCAGATCTGCCTTTCAGATTGATTTATAGCTTTTAAGGAGATATGTTAACTTAGTTTTGTCTGCAGGTAAATTCCTTTGCTTATTTGAGGAATTATCTGAAATCCTCAACTATTTGCAATAGAGAGTTAACTTGCTCTTTTGTTGAGAAGCATATGTAGTTGAAGTCACACTAAGTTATAGCAAAAGGAAGGCTGAGTCTCATAAAACCTCCACGAAAGTCCTTGTGATATGCACTCACGAACCGGGGCAAGGGTTGGCATATTGTGACACTTTCTTTCTTCAAATTACATAGTCAATTTTAATCTTTATGTTTCACATATATATGCAATATACTTCATGCAAAATAATTAAAAAGAAGAAAGTGAATACAGTTTCTATATATATAAATTTCAGGTGTGAAAGGAGTAAATGCTTAGTCCTTCCATGAGCAAATTAGCAAAATGCTTCATTAATGTCGCTGCCCATGATAAAAACTGAATATTGTAACTTCTTTTCTTTTTCTTTTTCTTTTCTTTCTTTCTTTTTTTTTTTTTTTTTTTTTTTTTGCTGTTGTTGTTAACTTTCTTCTTGGACCTTCCAGATGACATAAACGCAGTAACCATTGCTTTAGGTGTGCTCATGTTTCTGTTTGTTTGTTTGTTTGTTTGTTTGTTTTCACTTCAGACAGTGTCAAGGCTGACCTTGATCTAGCATCCTTCCATCCCAGTCTCCTCAATGCTGGAGTTGTAGGTGTACACTATCATGCTCAATCATATGTTCCATTGCATCTTCTTTCAAATTTTTCCTGGAAAGAGATATTTAGGTTTACAATGAACTTTTAGGTCAGAATAAATAAAATAACCAGCTCTCTGTCCTTGTTTGTGACAATATTTACTTTTAATATGTTTACATACTTATCAGCACAATTTCTGGTTTAGTTTCCAGTTTAATTCAAGGACAATAGTCTAAAATTTAACATCTATAGTTTGAGAAATTCATTAATATTTTCCCATATTTCTGAAATGTGTATATGAACATCAAAGCTTATATTATAGAAGGATACTGGTCACACTTGTATACCCTGCTAATTTCATTCATCAAGTATTCCAGAACACAAAATAAAGTCTAAAAATCAAGACCCTCTTGAAGCTATACCTGTTCTCCACTCCTCCAATAATCTCTCCTAGAAAACAATATCCTGGAAGCAATCCCTATCGTGAACGGGTGCAAAAATGTGACATATGTCTTTCTATCTCAAGGCACTTCTTATTTTATGTAATGAGAAAAGGAAGAGAGATTCTAAGCGGAACCTATTACATTGAAAACTATTGTTTCTTCTGACTCAATATTGACTGATTAATAAGTATAATTTTATTTTATATGTATTCATTCCTGCACATGTTATTGTACAAGTTTCAATTCTATATTATGTAATTATGCATTTTATGTACTAACATTTTATATACCTTATTTTTAATTTTTATCTGCTATATAATAAATGTAAAAACATCTTGCACATCAATTTTCTAACAAGTAAAGGATCTTATGCAATAAATTTTAAAAATTCTTGGTAAAAGAATAACATGAATAAAGTAAATCCTGATCAAAGGTCCAATTCAGTGAACTACTGTAGCTTTTTTAAAAATTATGTTTAGGTCACTGTGGGTGAGACTGGCATCAGCAGACAATAATAATAATAATAATAAAGTGCAAATAAAATTTCCACTCAAATCGCATCTTTTGAAAATGAGAACAGGATATGATTAATATATGCAAAGCATTCTCTGCTGTCTTTCATGATAGCAAGTGTTAGCAAGTATTAAGTTTAGACATAAGACAGCTGCTATTTCCCTGGGCTAGCTTGCGTTTCCACATACTTCTTAGATTGCTCTTGAATAAGCAAACCTCTTCAAACAGAGCCTGTTTTCCAGAGCACCACTCACCGACCACTATATATCTCTTAATACATATCTTATTCATTCATTTGTATTTCTCAGTAATTGACAAAATAACTTCTCAAATGTGTCGGTAAAATATTAATAAACATAGTGTGCCACATATTTGACTTTCATATTATTATGATTTTGTCATAAACTTATATGATTATACCATTAAAAATATAAGCTTTATCATCAATAACGTAATTATATGAATGTACTAAAGCAAATAAAAATAAATAAATAAATCTTACTGTTAATGTCTTTCCGTATCTGAGTAGACTCTGGCCTTCTTCAGCTGACGTTACCTAGACTTGAATGTATAGTTGGTGAGTACATGGGCTGATCAGTTTAAGGAGAAAATATCAACAAGTAGGGTATATAAAAAAGAGGGTCAAAATATCAAATTTAGAAAAGTGAAGAAGTAGGAATCACATTGAAAGGTGGGACACCTTACATTAAACCTGATTCCATTAGACATGCACCTATGGCGGCTGATAACATTTAGAAGAGAGAGGATTATTAAAATATCAATTATTTAAATAAAAACTGAGCCGTATTTTTGTTTTTTGTTTTGGCTAGGAAAGTGAGGAACTCCGTTTGTCCAACATCTTCAGAAGTCTACGTCAAGCCACATCATGTTGAAAAACATTCTACTGTGGTATCTTCAGATAAGTCTCCTAGGAATGAGTCTTGGGGGTAATGTTCTCATCTGGCCAATGGAAGGCAGTCACTGGCTAAATATTAAGATAATAATAGATGAACTCATCAGGAAAGAACATAATGTGACTGTCCTTGTTGCGTCTGGGGCACTGTTTATCACGCCATCTGTTAGCCCATCGCTGACATTTGAAATATATCCAGTGCACTTTGGCAAGGAAAAAGTTGAAAGTGTGATCAAGGACTTTGTTTTGACATGGCTGGAAAACAGGCCTTCTCCTTCAACTATCTGGACGTTCTATAAGGAAATGGCCAAAGTCATTCATGAGTTCCATTTGGTGTCCAGAGGTATCTGTGATGGCGTTCTTAAAAATGAAAAGCTGATGGCCAAGCTGAAGAAAGGAAAGTTTGAAGTATTGATATCAGACCCAGTATTTCCCTGTGGTGATATCGTTGCGTTAAAACTAGGAATTCCATTTATCTATTCCTTGCGGTTTTCTCCCGCATCGACAGTGGAAAAGCACTGTGGAAAGGTCCCATTCCCTCCTTCCTATGTTCCTGCCATTTTGTCAGAACTCACAGACCAGATGTCTTTCACTGACCGAGTAAGAAACTTCATCTCCTACCGAATGCAGGACTACATGTTTGAAACCCTTTGGAAGCAATGGGATTCCTATTATAGTAAAGCTTTAGGTATGTAGTCTTCTCCTTTATTACTTGAATATGAACAAGGCTTCCAGCAAATTCTTCTTTGACTGTGTAAATCTGTAATTTCATGTCATGCTAGTAGTGCACTAGCATTGTCGCATGTGAGAACAAAAGAATATATTTAAACAAGTATAGGCTGTAGACTTATCAGACCAATTTGCTTATTATATGGACTTAAAGTATCAGTCATTATCTGGATAACATTTTACAAATAATTTGATTGGTAAATAAAACCAGAGCTTATTTAGAACTTGCACGAGAATAAAATTTGCTTAGAAAATTCTGATTTATGCAAATGTATCTGGAAGAAATTACATTTTTCATAAGCCTGTTGTTATGTAGACCAATATCTATAAATTTTTTCTTATATGCATGTCATCTCCAAATAATGCTTAATAAAGACTAATATATTTGGTGAGTAATTAAAACAGCTATTTGTTATAAAACACATATATTGATAACATCAATGCCCTACAGTTAGTCTAAAAGTCAAAAAGTCTTTGCTTTTTTCTCATTTTTCCCTGAAGTTTGTTATTTATATTTCACTAACCATGGATTTCCAAATGTTCTTCAAGCAATGTTCTTTAAGCAATGCAATGATATAAAGCTGGGGGCATTAAGCATAGATGTCAGACATGAAAAAAATAAATGATTACAAAGTGAAATATCAATTAATTATGTAGACAAATATAGAGATAAGATAGAGGAGATAGGCTTCAATGATCAAAAGTAAGTAACTTCTAAAAATCTTTAGATATCACCAGAAAACTGGTAGACAGGAAATACCAGTTTCTGTGAAAAGCAATCATTGGAATGGACATTGTGCCCAAGTTTTGAACTTAAAATTAACATAACATGTTCTGAGTATCATGTATGATTTACTATTAACATAGATCAATATGACAAATGGGAGATTTGAGAAAAATAGTAGTGACGTCAGAGTTGTTAACTCAGAGTGTGCGTGTGCACGTGCATGTGTGTGTGTGTATGTGTATGTGTGTGTGTGTGTGTGTGTGTGTGTGTGTGTGTGTGTGTTGGGATATGTGCACATGGGTGAAAGTATGCTCCTGTTCCTACCAGAGTCTAGAAGAGGAGGTTGGGTGTTCTGCCCTGTCACTCTCTGCCTTATTCTTTTCAGACAGCGCTTGTCACTGAAGTGTACACTTCTCTGAGCAGCAGGTTAAGGCAACCTTCTTGTTTTTAACAGCTCTGGGGTTACTGGCATGTCATTATATCCGTATTGTTTTCAAAGTGAGTCCTGGAATCTGAACCGTGACCCTCATGTTTCAAGTCGTATTGCCTACTGAGTAACCTCTCCAGAGCCTCAATATATAGTTTAATAGTCGTTTGTACGTTATGTTAAGCATTTTAGCTTGGAGTTGCTTAGAGGGATTTGTTTTGACAAAAAATGTATGTTTTACTGAAATTCCTGGACAGATACAGAGGATGAGCGGAGGGCCTCAGTCTTTATTACTTCCTCCTTCCAGAAAATGTATGCTAAGAGCATGTGTAGGGAAGGTGATTTAAAAAATTAAGCAAAAATAAAAATTAAAATATCATGTACAAAGAAAGTACATAATAACAACAGTTTGTTGGCACACAGTAGGAGCCTACAATTGTGTGGCCCCAGGAAAGTAATAGTGACCCTTCATCCATTTTTCCTTTATCTCTTTTCTAATAGAAATGCTTAAATAAATAACAAACTTCATAAATATGTGGAGTCACTTTACAAAATGAACAATACTACATACCCTATTTGTATTAGCTCAATATATACTGTTACTTAAAGTTGATGAAATCTTTGTGAAGACTGATAAACGATATAAGATTAAAATAGTTTCAGTATTTCTTATTTTAGTGAATTGTAAATGGCATGGTTAACTGAGCTAGTGATTATAAAAGACAAAATTTGGTAGTGTGAATAATGTATTTCGTTTTTATATATGTACTACTTTGTTCGTAGAAGATCTGGCAAGGTCCAATACATAATTGCCAAGAGCCACCCTGTTAAGGGGGCTCACTAAGCATGTGGGCTGTCTAGGAGGTGATCTGGTGTTTGCAAGGTCTTATACTATGATGTACCCCGAAACTACTTCCAGCCTCTAACATGCTGTCAGGAGCCATTGATTTGGGAAAATCCAGGAGGCATGAGAGATCTCTGGAGGTGATCTGATATTTGCAAGTTCTGTATCGTGATGTGCCCCAGAATTGCTTCCAACCTCTGACTACCCTGTCAATTGTGCACTGCTGCATCTCTCTGAAATCTGGCATTAGAGCCGGGCACGGTGGCGCGTGCCTTTAATCCCAGCACCCAGGGAGGCAGAGGCAGGTGAATCACTGTGAGTCTAAGGCCAGCTTGGTCTACAAAGTGAGTCCAGGACAGCCAGGACTACATTCATGGCCAGCCCGGTCTACAAAGCGAGTCCAGGATAGCCAAGATTACACAGAGAAACCCTGTCTCGAAAAACCAAAAATAAATACATCTGGCATTGGTGTGAATTGTTATTTTCTGGGTACTGACCAGCTCTGATTAAGCAAACTTCCTAGAGGTTCTTACTGAAGATGTATTTTTTGTTATCCAGATGAATTAATCCCTGATTATGGAATTCCTGATTTGGCTCAATTAGTTTTAAAAGTTAAAGTTAGTTTATGGCTGCAATAAATACCTTTGTGGACCTCCAAATGCCTCACTAGGATAGCCTACCAGCAGATTTGTGGCTTCAGATAAGCCTCCACCGCAGATGGCACCACGAATCCTGGTATTTGACCATAAATATAGCCAACTTTGTTTAAACTCCATGTGAACCTATGTGGAATGAAGATACCTAGAGATGTCTGAATTTACTCTGTTTCTTAGAATGAAAGACAGACAAAATTATTGTCCTGAGCTCATAATGAACTAAGAGATAGCTGGATAATGTATAGTCAGGCCCATCCTAACTGATAAGTTGTATACTCTTGTAAGTTTCTGTCCTTATTAACCTTAGACCCTGTCAACCTTTGTCATTCTGAACTCGCCATGAACTTATGTTATGGATACATAGATAAGAAATGTTAGATTTAAAGCATGTAATCTGTTGTATTTTAGAATTCATCTGCTTTTGTGATTAATTGTACTCTTCTGGCTATGAGGTAATTCCCTTTTCTCAGAAGTATAAATATGGGCTACAATAAACGTGGGAGGAGAACAGAGGAGAAAAAATGAAGCAGCTCAACTTCAGTTGAAGTTAAGATGCCTGACTTCATCCACCTTTTCTCCTGATCCTCTTCTCTTGAATGTATGTGTGTGAGTGGTTTATTTTCTATCTCTCTCTTACTTATTTCTCTGTAGATTCGCAAATAAGTTAGCAGACTCAGGGCCATCAGCCTTCTACAGCTAATAAGCCTACGTTTACACCAACTTATTGGAGATCTCCGTAAAGAGGCCTATCTACAGATCAAAGGCCTCCTTTTACGACCCCGTGCAGTTTCTAGCCAAAAGCCGCTTTTACAGCCTCAGCCATAGGAAAAAAGGTGGTCAGTTTAAATTCTCCTCAGCCGCGGTACAGCCAGTCCCTAGAGAAGAAACCTTGGGCTCCTTTTCCCTTTCCTTCCTTTTTCTTCTTTCAATCCTGAACGGTTGCCTGGGCCATCAGCTCTGGCCACCCTAGAGATAAAGTGAACAAGAAGGGCACCCGCAATCCAACCCCAGAGAGAATCTACCCTGGACCCTCACCAGAGCACTAGCCGGGCATTAACACATAATGAATTAAACAGGGTGGTATTTCAGAGAGAAGGCAATGGCTAGGGATTGGAATACCATCCGTATAAAAATAGTATTTGTTTTCAGACACTAACTTCTTTTCCATGTTGCCTGCTCGCCCATCCCATGCAGGTTGCTTGCTATTTTTTCTGTTTTATTACATAACATATTTCTGGATTTGCTAAAAAAAAATGATTTAAAAATCAAGCAATGGGCCTACATGGTATTTATCTTTGGAGGGTACCTATACTTCTTTCAAAATGCATAGTGATAGTGATTCATTTTATAGGGTGGTAGATGTAAAATATCCATTTTTTGTTGTCCTGATACGATGTACCAGATGGAACTATTATCAGTGAGAACAAGACAAACAGGAAATGGACCTCACATCTGATAAGATATGTGTCAGTTCTGAAGTTTACTGTCTTTTTTGGAACATCAAATTTGAGTTTGCGTTTTCACTCATCTTCATTAGTAGTGAACATCGTTGCGTACAAGTAGAGAAGCTACAGCATTTATCAGTTAGTACTTGTATGGCCTACCAATACTTACTAGCTAATGAATAAAAATATTCAATGGCATAAAGCATTCTTTAAAAGTGATAAAATGAAGAGTGCAAACCAACAATTCACAAGAACTTCAGAAAAGAAAATTAGAGGTTTCTTTGTAATCATACCTTGAACTCTGACTTCTTTCACAAATGACTTTTGGGTGCAAGTAAAAGATACTAAAGTTAGATGGATGACTGAAATCTGGGGTGCCAGTTTTCATTCGTTATTCTGTGACAACTACAGTTATCAACTTCTCTGACTTTGTTAACTGTTGTTCCAAGATTTATAAGCTGATTATCTATTTTAGCATGTAAACAACCACTTAGTCCTTCTGTGCATTAGAGAAAACAAGAATAGGCCTGTTGTGTATATGGGAAACTATGAAGATTCAATTAATGTGTCACATTGCACAGCCAAAATATGTTCTTAAAAAAGATGAAGAGAGGTGAAGAAAAGTAGCGATTTCATAGAAAAGTAAAGCTCTAAAGTTGGTCAAGGCTTCTTTATGCCTTCATACCTGTAGTAAACAAGGTATCTGAATGTGTGCAGCATCTCGTCTTAGCTGGATTAGACGCATCTCTGAGCCCTTTTGCGTTGCGTCATCTTTACATCATCCCTCCTATTATTAATAAGCCATCTTGGGTTTTACAATCATGATTCTCACGATTCCTGTGCTACCTATCATACCTGGGAAATTATTTGTCACTTAGCCTTCCTCAGGATGGAGTTTCAGAACTACAAAGGCAATTGTTCCTTGCTTTTAAGTCAGGGCTGAATATAGAATCACACTGCTCTAGACTTGAGGCAGGAGAGACTAATCTTTCTTAGTTTGTTCATGAGAAATAATGAGGGTTTATGTAAGTGTTACATGTGATGATAAAGTACAGCATTGTGTTGCTGGTTGAATGACCCCTTTCTGACTCAGAATGCCTATATATAAGTTCGAATGTTTTACCCAGACAGTGGAATCTGGTGACCTGAGGGACACAAACACTCCTTTTAAAAAGATCAGGTAAGAATGAAAAATAGTGACATGCTGAAGTAAGTAACTCATTGTAGTGCAAGAGAGCATTGATGTATAAAATAGTGGTGAGAATTATGCAGGCAGTGGGTTTGGTTTCCTTCCAAAAGGGTCATGTGAATTCATCATCTGCTTGCCCCACTCCCTTGGTCTAATAGTTTTTCTAATGGCTCCAAATACATTCAGATCTCAAATTGTCACAGCTGAGAAAATACACAGATATTACTTCTCTGTGGAAGAATGTAACGAGATCCACAGAATGGGTCCTTAATCTGTGCTAATTGCTAGGAATTGGGTCTTATAAAATTACCTATTTTTCAGCCACGACTCTTTCATTAAAACTCGTGAATCTGTATAGTAATGGTAGCTAGCTATAATTAACTTATCCATCTTCTAGGTTCTGTGGTAAAGACTTCATATATATAATTTGTCTTTGTCACATATCTCTGCAACTAATTTATTCCACTCCAAAACAAGGAAAAATCATTAGAGGAGATGAAAGTATTGGTTTCAAAATATCAGGCAGGTTGAAGTAAAGTCATATATTAATAGCTTAAAGAAATAGTATTCAAATTAAAGCCTCCTATGCCTTCTTAATTTTATACTTTTGTTCTAATTTGCTTTTGATAACTTCACACATTATTACTGCATCTGTATCACCCCCACTTTTCGCTTGTCATTCAATTCCTTCTGATTTCTGCCCCACTTTCCCAAAGCCATGATCTCTTTGTCAGTTATTGTTACATATATATGTATTTAAATATGTATAAAGTTGTCTAAGTCCATGTAGCTCTGCATATATGTGCATGTGTTCAGAGATCCCTATTTGGAATTTGCAAATGTAGGCAGTAAGAAACTCCTCGCTGAAGAAAACTAGGTCTTCCCCTCTTGGGAGCTGTTGGCCACCTGTGGCTCTTCTAGGAGCAGGACCATGAGGAATTCTCTCCATCTATATTGGCAAGTCAATTAGAGTTGCCATTATTCTGTTCTTGTTCACGCAACCATATTATTGAGATTTCATGGCTTCATTTTTCATGCTGTATCTAGGCAACAAATGTCTAGCAGCAGGTGTCCTGGAACCCTTGTTCTTACAACCTTCTCAACCCCTCTTTTCTGATTTTCACCGAATCATAGTTGTTGAGTGCATTGTAGTTATAACAGTTGAGGTTGGAATATCTCAATGTAATAAACCAATGGCCAACATGATCCTAAATGTAGAAAAAACACAAAACAAGCTCCCCTAAAATCAGGATGGATAAAGGTCTGTTCACTATCCCTGCTTCTTTTCAGTGTTGTGTTCAAAGGCACAGCAAGAGCAATAAGATAAAGGAAGGAGACTAAAAGAATACAAATAAAAAATAATTCAAAGTTATCCCTATTTTCAGATGATATTATAAATAAGAGATGCCCAAAATTCCCTGAGAAAACATAAAAGTGATCAACCATTTCAGAATTTAAAAATCAACTTATAAAAATAAGTAACCTTCTATAGAATATACCAATAACAAAATGTTGAGAAAGAAATTATTGGAAAACTATCATTTATAGTAGCTTCAAATATATACTAAAGACTCTTAGCCTAAGAACTAAAAACTCTACAACAAAGCTTTGAATATCTGGAGAAATTGATTGAGGAAGACACTAGAAGACTCATAGATTAGTAGACTTAATATTGTATAGAACATCATGCTACCAAGAGCAATTTACAGATTCAGTGCAATGACCATGACATTATTCTCAGAAATTAAATGAACAAACAAACTAAAATTCACATAAAATCATAAAAAACACTGACTAGCTAAAATAATCCTAAGCGAAAAGAGCCATACAGAAGGCATTACCATAACAGAATTTAGATATTGTTCTTCCCTTTTAAATTTATGATAGAAAATTACCCACCGTTTAACAGTTTTATTTGAACCTTCTTAGATTTTTTTCTTTCTTTTTTTAAAAATTTGTAATTCTATCTTTGACTAATCTTAATTTGCCACATGAAGTTTAATTGGCCATGTTGTTAATATGTTATTTGTTCTTCCTTAAGGTGTAGCGCTTTGTGGCTATCTGAGGTCTAAGGTTGCTGTCTGGGATATTTTTTTTCTGGCTCTAAGAGACTTTTGTGAACAGTTTCTAGCTAAAAATAAAAAAAAGTCTGGATATTTCAAGTATGTCTGTTTAAACATAAAGCAGGTAAATTTTAATGTTATAATATTTTCTAAAACACCACCAAAATGTAATATTTTCAAGAGAAAATAATATAAAGAATGCATGATAGTGGAATACACATAGTACATTATATACTGTTATGAGATTTATGCTCTGACCACCACAAAACAAGTGGAAATTTGAAGGAGCATCTAATATATATATAATTATATAATATAGTATTACATATGTAAATTAACTGAGAAATTTAAAATAGCAACACTCTTTTAACAAAATATTGTATTTAGAGGTTTATTTGAACCAGGTACTCATAGAGACTAATAATATAAAATAAAATATTAAAAACTAATAAATAATTTTATCTAGCCAAATTCTACTTTCATTATTAAACCAGACAGATTTGGTGAGTTCTTCATTTCCATTTATAGAAATTTAAGTCCATAAGTTAATACTTGCAAGCACTTACAAATATAATGTACTTTCGTGTTTTGAATTCACAATTATAAAATGTTTTGGTAGTATATGAAACTAGGGAACAAATATATCAAATGCCCAAAGCAATGCTCATGAATATAAAATCTTTATCATCCAACTATAATGTCCTAACAAACAAATGTCTTCATCCACAGTTAGCTAAATGCAACATTTCTTCATCACAGAGTAATATAATTATTTTATTGTCCAGCAGGAGCCCCTGACTCTTTGAAATTTTCCTGTTATAAACTCCTAAGTAATTTGGTAGCACTACAAATGACATGCTTTATGAAAACCAATATGAGATATTTCAATCTATCTTCTGGCTTCTTTGTTTCAGCATTGAATTGGCTGTAAAACCACTACTGCTATCCCCAAATTGGAGCTGGGTCTTCAGAGATTATTAAAAAAAATAACAGTTCTGACAGCAATTTTTCCCAAGCTTCTCTTTCTCTCTCTTCCTGAGCGTTGAGTTACTGAAGGGCTTGGAAACCTTTCAGTAGCAAATGCGTATGAGTGCCCGTTCTTCGCCTTTGCTTTGCATCCTTTTCGTTGTCTCACTTGTTCTCACGGCTTTATCTAATGGCATATTGATCATTCTAGAATCCCATCGTTATGTAATTGCCTTTGCTCCATTTAGATAAGTTCAGAACTGCATCTGTTATCTCTAAATCCCTGTTTACCCGTGACGAAAGATAGATCGCTAATTGCTCTGAGGGAAGCAGGCTTTACGGTGGCTCTGAAGAGATGGATAACTCACAAAGCAATCTAACAAGTTAGTCCTGTTGTCTTTCATTTACACCTAAGAAAAGAGAGACTGAGATGGTCTAGACAATTCTCTGGCAGCTCAAAACCTTCAAAGGATATAATGGTTTTGGTTGGGGGCTTTACTGTGCTCCTGGGTTCCTCTCACTTAATCTACACAGATTGTGTAAAGCAAATCCTGTCTCAACAGCCTTCAAGAAGCTGGTTTGAATTGGTTTGTTTTTTTTTTTAAGACTTATTTATTTGTTATTTGTCATGGTCTGTGGGACAAATTGAACTAGGGTTCACCTGAAAGAGGGAGTGGGGATTGAAAGTGGGGGACAGAGACACGAGAAATATTAAGTCAAGTCTGGAGATATCTGATCAAGACTCTTTATTGCAGATGAGTAAGACTTTATATAGCAAGGTCAACAGGATTTATTGTAACCCCACCTTCCCTAACCCCCAGGCAAGAATACAATCGCCTGCATATCTCCCTGTGAGAACTTCCCTATTTCTCTGGGTAGACAATCCAAAGATAGCCTAGAACACAAGACCTCCTTCAGCAAGGGCCAACAACTGGAAGGTCACAGCATGTAGCCTAAGCACAGGATTTCTAACATGGCTCAGTTTAGCATTATGTATACAGTGCTCTGTCTGAAGAGCCAGAAGAGGGCATCAGATCACATTATAGATGGCTGTGAACCACCATGTGGTTGCTGAGAATTGAACTCACGGCTTCTGGAGGAGCAATCAGTGCTCTTAGCCTCTGAGCCATCTCTCCAGCCCAGGTTTGAATTGTTTTAATTGATGCCATATGGAGGAAAAAGAAAATTGGTCCTAGCCAAGAGGACTAAAAGTAGTTGTAGAAAATCTCCTATGAATGGAAGTTGTTTGCAGTTTTCTTCCTAAAAGCGAATGATAATGCTGGCTCAGCAGTTACTACAGGCCCAGTAGAGTAACTTTGCCTATCGGTTTTAGGGTATGCCGGGAAACTCAGTTTTAGCTCTCAATGAAGTTAAAGAGATAACATCTGATACAGAATACTGGAGGGTCTAATAAGACAGTATCCAGAAATGCCTCATAATGAAGACACAGATGATTTTACAAAGTGAGCTGGTCTCACAGGATACACAGATACATTCGGTAGCTTCTTTTCATTATTTGGACTAGGTTTCTTTTCTACCCAAACTATAATCACATTGATACATGACATTTGTAACTTCCTTCTTAACTTCTATAACAATTGCCTTATAAATAGGTATAACAGGACTATGCTAATTTTAACATTATTTTATGTGAAACATACCTAAATACATTGAACTTTTCTTTTTTTTTTCATCTTAAAAGAGTCACAGTAGGCAGTTATCCACCGTGGATGTCAACCATGACTAAGAAGTTTTTACAGCTGTTTGTTTTTCATTTGGCTCTGACTGAAATTGTTCTCAGCGGGAATGTGGTAGTTTGGCCCACAGGTGGCAGCCATTGGTTAAATATTAAGATCCTTCTTGAAGAGTTGATTCAAAGAAATCACAGTGTGACTGTCCTGGCTTCATCAGAAACTTTATTTATCAACTCCACTCCTGATGCCTTCATACATCTTGAAGAGATTCCAGTTTCCTACACAAAAAGCCACATAGATGAATTAATTGAGCATATGATAGCACTGTGGCTAAACCACAGACCAACACCTCTCACCATGTGGAGTTTCTACAAAGAACTAGGGAAGTTCTTAGATACTTTCTATAAAATTAACCTGCAGATCTGTGATGGTGTATTAAACAATCCCACACTAATGACAAAACTTCAAAAGGGTGGCTTCGATGTGTTAATAGCCGACCCAGTAACGATGTGTGGCGACCTCGTGGCTCTGAAATTGGGAATTCCATTTGTGTATACACTGAGGTTCTCTCCAGCCTTTACAGTGGAAAGGCACTGTGGGAAAATCCCTTCACCGGTCTCTTACGTACCTGCAGCCTTGTCAGAGCTCACTGACCAGATGTCCTTTGGTGAAAGGGTTAAGAACGCCATATCTTATTCTCTGCAAGACTTTATATTTAAGTCCTACTGGGGAGGATGGAATTCATACTACAGCCGAATTCTAGGTGAGTCTCAGCATTTCCCTCTGTGGATGGCCACAGGTACCTTCATTCTTACTCATCCAGCTAAAGTTATCCACTCCTCTGACCAAGCCATAATTGGGTAAACATACTTGGATTATCTCTACAAGTCTCTAATTACTGCTTTTGTTTTAGAAAATTATTCAGCAAATGTTGTGGTGTTATTAATTTGTACGCAGTTATCATTCACTAGAAAGAGTATATTATTATTTAAGTTAGTAGCTTTACAATGTTTAAATAAATCCTCAAATACAATAAAATCCACTTTACTTAGATAAATTATGACATAGTCATATTAAAAATAGAAAATACTGTTATAATATATATTCACTTTCTTTATTCTTCAGTTTTTATCTGCAAAAACAATATATTGGAAAACAAAAGATTGTCATTGGAAGACCTACATTTACATCTTACCCTGGTATTCCCTATTTGTCCTAGACATCTCAAGAGGGCTGGTCCTTTTTCCTCACAATGATTTTGTGTCTTCTATGTGTCAAAAGCCTTTGGCCTTAAAGGTTTCTTATGAGAATCAATCAAATGCCAAAATAAAACAATGCCAACTGAGGAAGGCAATTCTGGATGATTGTTTATATTCTTTTCCTGACTCTCATGAGACTTATTTATATATTTGTGTGTGTGTGTGTGTGTGTGTGTGTGTGTGTGTGTGTGTATGTGTACATACATGTGTGTATCTAAGTCATATATATGACTTCCCTCTAGATCTGTTAGCACTCAGGGGATTTAATTAGTACACAGATTAATATTGGTGGCTGCCAGTGCTATTAACTAACAGAAGTTGGATACAAAATACTTTCCATTACCCAGTTTTCTCTTTATTTCCTTCTATCTTCTTCTTCCTTTCCTCTTGTTCCGTTCGTTTAAAGGAATATTTACTGAAAATAAAACAGGTGGCTAATAATTTCATACATGTAAGAAATATGAGAAAGGGTGACAAAAGTATTCCTTAGAGCTTATATTCTAAATATATTGCATGTAACAATGTATAATATATTTGTATAAAACACATATATATTTATGTGTGACATATATGAATATATATAAATGATAGACTATGGTACATGCTATGTGGTGGAACAAGATAAGAGATGTTTTAGAGTGAAATTGAAATTGTCCTTATACAGAGGGGCCATGAGAGGTATCAAAAATAAGAGTGACATTTGAGCAAGGATCCAAGGATGCTGAGAGTTTTGACTGTGTCAAAAGTGTTTCCTGTTTAAAAGGGATTACTGGACACAGCATGCTATGAGTCCTGGAACACTGAAACTCTATTTTACTTAACTTTTCCTGTCACAGGTAAAATCATTTATATTTTGCTTTTTTGTGTGTTGTATATCCTTTATCCATATTTCTTCAGTAAATTTTTTAAATTTTGTCACAGAATTTTATAGAGAGAAGATATTCTACATGTCACATATATAAGGTAGTTATTATTTCACATGATCTTTGGAGATCTGGTAACCAGAAACTAGTAAGTAAAATGATTTTCAAAAATATTCCATACAGTGTAATTTAGGATTCATTTTTGAAGGTATTTTAAATAGTCTATGCCTCAAAATCACTTCATTAGATTTCAGTTTTAAGTTATGTGTATGTGTGTATGTGTATGGGTATGGTTATATGGAAGTGTGTCTGTGGTTACATGAAAGTGTGTGTGTGTGTGTGTGTGTGTGTGTGTCCATGAACGTTAGAAAGGTAGTATGCTCCTGGGGCTGGAGTTACAAATAACTATGTAACTGAGCTACCTAGCATGGATATTGGTAACTGAACTTGGGTATTCTCAAAGAACTTTATACATTATTAACTAGTGAGCCATCTTTCAAGCTCCTCACACACACTTTTTCATTTAAATATGAGCATTGTCTACAAGGTCATTTCTCAACCTTTGAAATATGTTCTATAATAGCTATCGCTTACTGCTCACGTTTGCACTGTGCAGAGTGAAGCTGGTACTAAATGAGGTGACTGCGTCCATTCCTTAATGTAGACATTTAAACAGTGTCATAGTGAAGGCTTTGGAAAATATGTTAGTCTTTGGTTAGAGAGCCATCTTGTTTGGTCTGGTATCAGGCACATGACAATGAAGGTTTCGGTCAGAGTCCTTTATTCTATGTAAATCGGGTTAATAATTTCACTGGACTCTAGAGGTATATGTCTAAGGATGATGCATTGTGTCTCTTGTAAAAAAAAAAAAGTTAGGTTATCATTGCTTACACCACACTGTTCATTAACTCTTCAATGGGAGAGCCATAATTATATACCACAAGGATCTGTACCTAAAAATTAGCTAATAAAAACATGCAAAAAAGATGTAATGCCATAGCTTGGTAGGTAAAGTGTTTGCTTGCAAGCATGAGAAATTGAGTTGAGTCCCCAGTACATATATTTAAAAACAACAAGTGAAAACCAAACCCAAACAAACAACAATTTAAAAAAAAACAGCTAGGCACGGTTGTGCATGCTTGTAATACCAGTTCCCTAGGAGCTGTGGTAACCCAGGCTAGTTAGTTTGTCAAGTTCTAGGTACGGGAGGTTCCAACTCAACAACAATAAATAATAAATAGCACCTGCGATGGATCTCATGTTATGTACATAGACACATGCAGAGGCAGTGTATGACCTCACATGCAGATACAATGAATGAATATGAGGAAAGGTGTCTTTTGGACACAACAGGGCACCTGCAGCCATGAACTCACAGTGATTGCAACAATATTAATAAAACCTGGACCAGCAAAATCTGTGCCAATTCTGTACAAGGTGGTACAAGCTGGGCCATGAAATCCTTCCCATAACCCTGGAGCTATTGACGATTGTCAGCTGCTAGGACAGAGAGAGACAGTTTTCGCTGAGAGTGTAGCAACTCTACAAGCTAAGACCAGACATTTAAGAATATTAAGGCAGTGCACATTGGTCTTGGAGGATTTAAAAAGCAGCAAAATAGGACAAAAAGTTGGGTGAATAAGGAAGAGGGTAAATCTGGGGAGAGTTGGCTAAGGAGGTAAACACAATCAAAACAAGTTGTAGGAAGCTCTTAATGAACACACATAGGGGGCAGAAGAGGGGTACACACAGGAGCCCAAGAAGGTTAAATGTGAGTTTTTATATCTTTGGATTTGATAAATTGGTAAGTGCTAATCTTCCTTGATTAGAATAACTAGGTGTTAATTGACAAATAAAACATGGGGTTAGTTGAAAATAATTAGAACTCATTAGTTGCTAAAACTGCTATTGTCCTGTACGTTAAATGTAAAAACAAAAATTTTCAAGGTACATGGCCTCTGGTATGTACTAAATCCTTCCTCTCAGTGTAATCCATAACAATGGTATAATGCCTGTGAAAGTCTTTGTAATTAAAAAAAAAAAAACTCAACTTCTTATATTACAGGATAATGATCTAGACTTACAAATCCCACCCTTCAAGGAATTGTCTGTTAAAAAGTTGAGTCGGCTGTGTTTGTTACGTTATTAAATATCCTTTCTCAGTGTGCTGGGGGTGGGAAGGGAGGTGTACATGTGTTGCCGTGGAACACAGGTGGAGATTGAAAAACAATAATTTCAGTTGGGAATCAGTTCTCTCCTTCCCATATGTGAATCCTGGGGATTGAGTTCAGGCCCTTAAGCTGAGTGGCAAGTACCTCACCCACTGAGTCATATCACTTTCCAACTGAATATCTTTTAACAGGAAATACTTTAAGTACAAGTACATTGTCCAACACTGGTAATATGTAATGCCTTCTCTTAACAATTACGTACTTTTACAGTGGTAGAGATAACCTATGTGAATAAGCTGATATTGAAAAAAGACAGATGCATTATTTTTGTATTGTTATTCAGAGCATAAGACATTTCATAAAGTAGTTATTCCCCACAGAGTTTCCATTATAATGTTAGCATTCCGTTCTTTATGGAAAAAATAAGGTAAAAAGGTTGTACTGTGGTTAAAGACTACCTTACATGTTTTTAAGGAAGGGAAAAGAGGTGACTATAAGGACATATCCAAGTGAACTCATCCGTAACCCTGTGTTCTGTATCAGTAGGATGGTAAGTCTTAGGGACGAAGTGACGAATCACCATTATACACCTAACAGTCAATGGAACAGAAGTATCAGGAATATGCAAATCACAGGAGTGCATGTAGCAAGTGTTCTTATTTGAATTTACCTTTGTTCCCTGTCTCTCAGAGTGGCTGCTTTCTCGCCTTCACTTGAATTTCAGTCATGATGCCTTCTATTGTGTTTTGTTGTAGCCAGGAAGCCCCTCACCCCACAACCTGTGTGACTTCCTGATTCATATATTACTTAGCCAAATGAATTTTCATTTTGGCAACAGAACCCAAAACAAAGAATAACTTTTGAAAGGAAAGGCTTTTACTTTGGGTAAAAAAAAAAAATAATCAAGCCTTAAAATATTTATCTTGTGCTTTAAAACACGTCTTTAAATTTGTTGCGTGTTGTCTTTGCATTTTCTGAGACCGGTAATTAGTTTATTCTGATAAACAGTGTAGACTAACCATTGGACATGCTTATTACCTTAGACATACTTCTACAAATGAAAATAATCATATTAGGGCTGGCAAGATTGCTTCATCAGTAATGGGCTGCTTTACAAGGAAGGTTTGATATTGATCCTTGAAATCCACACAAAAATACAGGGAACAGTAGCATACACTTCTAATAGTTGAGTTCTTGGGGTAGAGACAGTTAAATCCACGGAGCTAGCTAGGACACAGAAGTCTGAATATTTATTGCTAAATCATAAGCAAAGAGCATTGTGGCTTATGTCTCAGGTGGCAGATGATCATAGTCAAAATGGGAAATTCTCTTACTGTAATTCATTGAATTAATCTGGAGGACAAATGCATAGTTTGTACAGTAGGCTTCACCCAGAGGATAATATATAATGCCATGTAAAGTTAAGTATAAAGTAGTCAAGATTACAGAGGAAGAATAAGAACTGATGGTTTCTGGGAGGTGGATGGAGGCAAGAATTGGAAGGGAGCAGGTAAAGGCACAAAGGTTCAATTACAGAAGTGACTGAGTCTTCAAGATGTTCACATCATAGTCTAACGGTTAGTTAGTAATGCGTTATACCCATAACTATTTGCTAAGCACATATATCTTAAGGCTTCTCTCCATACAGACAATGATAATATTCATGAAAAACAATAATAAAGTCAAGAAGAAACTCTTAGAAGTGTTTATATTCTGACTCAGATTACCATGATAGTTGCATGGCTTCTAGCCCATTAAGCTGGATATGCACATGAGTCTTCTGTATATAAAACATCTCACAATATTTAGCCTTTTAAACTTAAAGTAAAGCTGTCCGTGGTGGTGCATGCCTTTAATGCCAGCACTTGGGAGACAAAGGCAGGAGGATGTCTGTAAGTTCAAGACCAGCCTGGTCTACAAAGCGAGTCCAAGACAGCCAAGATTACACAGAGAAATCCTGTCTGTCTAGAAAAAAACAAAACAAAACAAAACAAACAAACAAAACTTAAAGTAAGTTTTATCAAATGTATTTTAACCATTATGAGATACAATAACAATGATTGATATGCTCATATTTTTATATGAAGCCCTCCTATTCATGAACTGATTTTAATGAGATACAGATTTTTTTGTATTTTTCAAATTTATTGGTTTTATTTCTTTGTGTTTGGATAGATATTTGTATTCATAAGTGATTGTAGACTTTGAATATTGAAACATATAGAATATTAAATATTTTAGTCTTACCTCTCCTTTTTTACCCAGCTTGGAAGAAACAACAAGATTTATTATTTAAAATTCTGTTAGAAAAAATATATGTATAAAAGCACATTGTGTAGTATGTTCTTTATGAAAGATTTGGTCATTGTTTCAGTGTTCATAAATGTTATGATAAATGTACTGTACTCAGCAAATGTGTGTTTTACAGGCTTATTTGTTCACTAGGATTGAAGGAGTAAGTACACATTGCCTTTTGGTGACAGAGGTCTCTCACTATTGAAGAGATGTCTAGACATGAGGAGAGGATCAATATATTTATGGGTTCATTGAATCCTTGCTTTGTCCTCCAAATATGCCTAGATGCCATACAAAATGAACATGCTGAGGATGAATAAATACTTGCTTTAGAATCTGTCCTTTAGTAAAGTGAAACACTAGTCTATGAAGGACTATCAATGTTAAGACTTAGGCTCTGAAAGTAGAAGGTGAGTCTAAAATATCTTCTAAATTTTAACAATGAGGGACACGATATCAAATAAAGGAGAAACCAATGTGGAAAGGGAAAAATTAGCTATCAACTTAGGTAATTGTAATAATTGAATACAATGTGTAAAATGAGATAAGTTTAATAGAAATAGACACAAATAATTGAATAAGCAAGCATCCACTAAATTCCAATCAAAAAATATAATAAAAATAACAAAAAGTTAAATTGACCCTTGCTTACTTGATGTAAACCTGTATTACTAGTATTCAACATTAACCAATTCACATTTAATATTAATTAATAGGCATATGTGTTTAAATAGTCTGATTTCATGAACCTACACATGCCAATAGGGCCTATTGGTGCCATACATATACAATAACTGACATATTTCTCGCCATTTGTGTGTTGTTATAACTCTGGAAGATAGGATTCAAGTTGCTTCATGTTTAAATTGCCACTCAATCAAAGAGACACTAACCCTCTGCAGAGCAGGGTGGGGAGGCACAGCAGTGGCTTCTTTGAAAGGACTCTGATGATTTTTCTGCGGTGGCTCTGTTGTACTGATCATGGCTTCTGAGACAAGGTAGCACACCCAGGATAGGAGCTATTGCCTGGACCGAAAGTCCCTTCTCAAGGAGCTTGTGGAGAGAAAGCAGGGTCAATCAGACTATCTTCTCTGCTCATGGCACATCAAATGTACTGCACTGAACTTCAAAAGAATCCCTGGGCCCAGCAAGAGCAAGATCATGGAGCATTTACTAAGTGAGGCTATAGAGTCTACCTACGAGATAGACCTAGCTGTGAATGTAATGCCAACATGGCAGACGCAGTGTTTCATTCTTCTAGCAACTTGGAAGTATAAAGTTCTCACCAGAGTGTTTTGTGATGCCTTAAAATATAATCGATGTTTTCAAAACACACTAAAAAGCTATGAGTGAATGCCAATCTAATAGAAAAAAATTACTTTTTACCACAATATTTTAATTTTTTATTTTGTCAACTTGATATATCATGACTATTAATTTATATGTGGTAAAATATTGCTTATCTAGCTGGATGATTTCAACTTAGCATAGTTTATGACTTTTAAATTTTATTTCTCTTACTTTGTGATTAATATATTTTGACATCATTTCCCACTTCCATTTTCTCCTTAAATCCCTTCCATATATGCTCTCCTATTCTCTTTCAAATTCATGGTCTCATTTTTCATTAATTATAATATACATTATGTATATGTACATGCCTATTATATTCAAAAATACATAAATACATGCTTAGTCTGCATAATGTTCCTTGAATATATGTTTTCAGGACTGGCCACTTAGTAGAGGATTACCCATTGGTGTGCTCTTCTCTGGGAAAGACTATTTCTCCCACTTTTGCCATTGCCTATAGTCCTTTGTGTAAGCTTGAGGCCTCCAGGTCTTTCCCATGTTCACTTTGGCAGGTTTATTGTTTTTTTCCTTGTTTAGCTCATGTTTGAGTAGTCATGAAGGTGAGGGTGTTTGCTGTGTAATTTTGTCTAATAGTAATGTCAGAAACTGTGCGGTCTCACCAACATGACTGTTCAAACATATAAATTAATAATCATAATATACAAGTTAATAAAATGAAAAAATTACAGTGCTGTGATAAAAAGGTATTTTCTACTAGATTGACACTCATTTGTAGCTTTCTTGTGTTTTGAGAACATTTACACTGTCTACACATGATTAACAGGTTCATCTAGAAGATTCTCATCAAGTGTTTCCTTTCTCACTTGAAGCACCTGTTTTATATGTGTAGAATTAGCTAATATTTGTATTTTAACGTAGTCAGATTCTCTAAATTGCTCTTGAGAGCACTATTTAATATTTTTCCAGTTCCAATTTTTCCTTAATTGTACATTCAAGGATAGACATTGGTGATCCCTATATTTGTATCTCACATCCCAGAGTGAATTGTATTTAGAGAGAACTAATCAGGGTTTTCTTACAAAAGAAATAATGACAAACCGTTTGCAAAATGGGACTCCTCCAACATAATTCTGACACCAAGAATATAACACAGTTTATAGTAGAAATTTCTTTGTAGCTAGAGACTGGAGAGCAATGACAGGTGACAAGTAGTTTACAGGACAGAGGTAATCTATCTTCTGTCATTTATAGAGAGACGACATTGTTGTGGAATCCATCAGTAGTTGTAGCTACACTTAAATTTTTATTGATTTATTTTTAGAAGATGGTGATTCCTGTGTCTTACCTTTCTTTAAATCCTCGCCTTTTCATGCTGTCCTTCCTCTCCTCTTTTAATGTGTAACCATGATAAGCATCTTAGGAGTTCTAAGGTTTCTTCCAGTAGTTTATAAGGAAACAGATGATACCTTTTTACTCAGCAAACTTGAAAACTACTTTCATCCATGCAATGTTATGTACTCTCCAGGAAAACCCACCACATTATGTGAGACTATGGGGAAAGCTGAAATTTGGCTGATGAGAACATACTGGGATTTTGAATTTCCTCGTCCGTATTTACCTAATTTTGAGTTTGTGGGAGGACTGCACTGCAAACCTGCCAAGGCTTTACCTAAGGTAAGTCTTTTTTTTTTATAAGTTAAGTCTTTGATGGATAAGAGTTTAGGCATTCTGTGATGCAATAGTTGATTTTTCCTTCAAGGTTAATACCTTTAACAACAGAGATGTATTGGTGAATAAGTCCACTCCAATAGGAGAATTTATCGCTGTCATCACAATTATTTTTTTATTAACTATAGTGGGTCATTTGGACTTGACAATTTAAGCTTAAGGGTGGATCTGAGGAGAAGTGAGCTGAAGGGGAAGAAGAGAGGAGTGGAGGGAGGTGTGATCAGCTGTAGTTGGGATGTATTGTGCGAGAGAAGAATCTGTTTTTTAATTTTAAAAAAAAACTAAAAGAAACTAACAACTAAAAAAAGAGAGAGAGAGAGAATTAAATGTGACTGTATTTCTGTTGTGTGGATACTGTGATGGGGGTGAAAAAACAGAATCATGAATCATCGTGGGGGGTGTTGTTGAAGTCTTCCTCACGTGCCTGACAGTGCTGTGGACAGGGACACCTTCCCTCACTGTTTGACAGAGAAAGATGCCTTCATGAGAAGTCTTGTTTAGTTCTTGATGAATAAGAGAAAGCACATGTTGAGGACCTTCAGAATCAGGCAGGGATTTCAGACGTTAGTCTCTGGGTTAATATACATGACTGTCATAATAACAACTTGTATAAAAATTCCAGGAACTGATAATGAAAATTACTTTAAGTTTAGCATAAAATAATTAGAAGTATAAAGGGGTATTTTAGATGATTTTTTTTTTTTTTAGAGAACACTAGTTTGACCAACAAGGAACATTTGGTACAGACTGAGACTCATCTACACTAAGTAAAAAATAATACATTGAATTGACAGATTCAAATATTATAATAATTATGTGATCATTACCAGGATTACTTGTGTGTAGGAGGCATGATAATAATTCACTAATGTTCATCCAAGTCAACAACATTTCATTTTCTTTCTTTCTTTTTTTTTTGCATTTCATTTTCTTTCGGTTTAATTTTGTGGACAACATGTGCAATGACAAAGGGAAGTGTTGCTCCTATTTCCTGCTCCATTCTATGGTGATTTGGCATCACAACTGTTCTTGCATACACTTTATGCATTTTTCTCTTTTTTTCAAAATAATTTTTTATTAATTTATTCTTGTTACATCTCAATGATTATCCCATCCCTTGTATCCTCCCATTCTTCCCTCCCTCCCATTTTCCCCTTACTCCCCTCCCCTATGACTGTGCTTGAGGGAGACTTCTTCCCCCTTTGGAGACCTGGTGGCACTCAGAGGAAGGATAGCAGACTACCAAGTAGAGACTTGATACCCTATGAGCATATACATCTTTCAAAAAACATATTTCCTCATACAGTTACGATCTGGTTTTACATGTCATGAGAGACACAATTATAAAAATTTCCTTGACACTTATTTTCATGTTTTTCTACCTAAAATTATAATCAAACCAATTTCCCCTAAAGATTCTATACATTTTCAACAGCATGTTATGTTTGCAGGAAATGGAAGAATTTGTCCAGACTTCAGGGGAACACGGTATTGTGGTATTTTCTCTGGGGTCAATGGTCAAAAACCTGACAGAAGAAAAGGCCAATGTTATTGCCTCAGCCCTTGCCCAGATTCCTCAGAAGGTCAGTACAACTCCAGATCTTTTGAGACCAGAGCCATTTCAGACTGACAGTAGAGTGAAACTAATAGTAGTGTTTGCAGATACAAACTGAAGCCTGTCAGCCACTCAAAATGACCAATGTGAGCGTTCAATAATCCATGGTGTTTTTAAGACATATCTGTTCATTTGCCTTATTAGCCAGTTATTATGAAAAATATAGACTTCTATAATCTGTTAATAGGATAGAAAAGAAAATATTAGGCCACTTCTAAAATCAGATGGCCTGTCCTGACTGACACTGGATTTCTGAAATTTGGTTTGCCAGAATGGTTTTGGAAAGAAAGAGAGTATATATCCTAATGGTAATGTACTACTAGGCATCTTTTTAAAATTGTGGCTTTTATGCCTACACTTGTCTCTTTCAGTCTTTGCCATTTAGAAATAAAAATACTGTTTCATTACTCCAAAAATAAATTTTTAGAAAGTGACTTATAGTCAAGACCTATCCAGTTGTCTCTCAAAACAAAACAAAAGACAAATAAACAAAAAAGAATAACAACAAAATAAACAAAGTGTGAAAGTACAATACAGGCATTGAGATAGACAATGAGAAGAAGACAAAGAGAAGAAGAAGGAGAGAAAAGAAACTAAGGAAATGAGAAGAAAGAAAGTATGAAATTAAAAGAAAGAAGAGATGATGCTCAAAACCAAAACAAAACAAATAATCAATTAACAAGGGGAACCCTTCTCCATTGCTGGTGGGAGTGCAAACTTGTATAACCACTTTGGAAATCCATCTGGCACTTTCTCAGAAAATTGGAAATAGCGCTACCTCAAGACCCAGCCATAGCACTCCTGAGCATATACCTGAAAGATGCTCCAGCACACAACAAGGACATTTGCTCAACCATGTTCATAGCAGCCTCATTCATAATAACCAGAATCAGAAAACAACCTAGATGTTCCTCGACCAAGGAATGGATAAAGAAACAGCGGTACATTTACACAATGGGATATTATTAAGCAATTAAAAGCAAGGAAACCTTGAGATTTGTAGGCAAATGGATGACACTAGAAATGATCATCCTGAGTGAGGTAACCCAGACCCAGAAAGTTAGAATGGTAGATACTCATTTATAAGTGGATATTAGCCCAACATGCATGTCCTCGGAGAGTCTTCACCTAGCGGGCGGTAGGGACAGACACGGGACTTTGGGTGAAGTTGTATGGAAGAGTTGGGGGATGGAAAGAAAGGGGGTTTGTCAGGAGTTCCACAAGGAGACTATCAAGGCTGGCTGAACTGGGCCCAGGCGCCTGCACAAACTGATGTGCCAGCCAAGGACATTACAAGCAGAGAACGTAGACCCCTGTTCAGATATAGCCAATGGACAGCTTATTCTCCAAGTAAGGTAGGAGTTGGGAGAGTGGGGGATTGCCTCTGACATTATCTCTGGTGCTCGAGATTGAACACTGCACCTTGCTGGAAAGGCCCTGTAGGAGCACAGAGGAAGGGGGATACAGGCTATCCAGATGAGACCTGATAGGCTTTAGGTAGACAGTGGGGAAGGAGGACCCGCCACCTGTCAGAGGAGTAGGGGAGGGGAATAAGGCAGAAGAGGGAGAGAGGAAGGGAATAGGAAGATGAGAACAAGGGGATTACAATTGGGATGTAATGTGAATACAATATAATAAAAAGATAAAAAAAAACAAACAAACAAACAAAAGCTGATCTCCAAACCCTAAAGTCTGTCATACTGGGAAGCATCGCATTTACAAGATGACAACTTGTGTGATCAGATCACATGGAACTAGTAAATATACCTTGTGCTTGTGTTTAAGACTTCACACCTCATTTTCTGAATTATTAAAATAGCCCTACTTGTACTGTATCTTATTCCTAATGGCTTTTCAGTAATAAATACCAATGTGCTGCTCTATGATTATTAGACCAGTAGTAGAAGCCATTAGGAGTGGCAGGTTGTCGGAGGTCCTATTCTGTAACTTGGTGTTTCAAAGGCTATACCTGTAACCCTTTGCACAAATGTCACCTTAAGTATATACACCATTTGTTCCCAATAACTCACTGCCTTAGCACAGTCTCACTGTGTGCTTTTACCTGCAAGCTCACAGTATTGTTTTCCACAGGTTTTGTGGCGATACAAAGGAAAACTGCCAGCCACATTAGGACCCAATACGAGGCTGTTTGATTGGATTCCTCAGAATGATCTTCTTGGTAAGACTCTGGGGCCAGAAAAATATGTGCAGTCAGCAAACAAGTTAAGCAATTGCTTGGCATGGAGACAATTGAAAACATCTAATACTGTTAAGTTTTTATACATTACTTCCAGTTTTCCTTTTGTGGTAATAGTGTGTATTGAATTTAGGACAGATGTCATGCAAAGTAAATACTCCACCACTAAACTACATCACAGTCCTTCCACTCCAGGGTTAAAGAAAAAAAATAATTAAATAGTTTCCCTGTACACAATAATGCATCTTAAGAAACTCATCAGTCTTCAGTTGCCATCAGGTGAAGGCATCACTACCTTCCCAAACAATGAGGAAGAATTCCTGTCCCGTCTTCTAGGAGTAGAACTTTCTAGAGTAATGTCTCATATGCTCAACACTTAGAGAAAATGTTGCCTTCCTTGATGACTTGTACTATTCCCCTTTTTCCCTTCTTCCTCTGAAATTCAGGGAACTAATTTGCCTGAAATCTTTACTTACTCCTTCCATTGTCTTCAAAAATAGGACATCCCAAAACCAGGGCCTTTATCACCCATGGTGGAACAAATGGAATCTACGAGGCCATTTACCATGGGATCCCGATGGTGGGAGTTCCCATGTTTGCTGATCAGCCTGACAATATTGCTCACATGAAGGCCAAGGGAGCAGCCGTGGAGGTGAACATGAACACAATGACAAGTGCAGATTTGCTCAATGCTGTAAGAACAGTCATCAATGATCCATCGTAAGTACTGCATCTTGTAAAGCTTGTGTGCCATGATTAGGCTCGCCACCATTCTGGAATATTCCAAAAAAAGTCACACTTTTGAACTTGGTTTAATCTCCAGTCACCAGAGACTAATATAAACATTAGATGTTCAGCCAATATATTTTCCAAAGATAATATTTTTTAGCATGTACTCTTTTTTGTTTCTTTTTTTTTTTTTTTAAGAAAACATTTGCTTCAGCTTACAGTTTCAGAGGGTTACAGTTCATAATGTTAGAGCAAAGACATTGTGACAGGAATGGCTGGGAAATCACATCTCAAAACTACAAGCAGAAATCAAAGAGAGGCCTCTGAAAATGGCAAGAGTAGTTTGAAATCTCAGACCCTGGCCTGAGTGATGTACCTTCACCCCCCAAGAAATGACAGCTCCTGATCCTTTGCAAAAAAATTCTACCAACTTGGGACCAAGTATTCAAATATATAAGCCTGCATGAAGGTTCTTACTAAGAATTACTGATTTTCCTAAACCATAAGGCAGTTCCTGAATTAACAATTTAATAACATCTAGGCAATTACAAAATACTCGGAAGTAATTGCTAACAGTAATGCAGGTCTAGTCTCATTTTAACCAGTAAACCATTTCAGTTAGGCGGACTGGCCGGTGAACCCCTGACATCTACGTGTTTCTGCTTCCCAGCACTGGGGTTATAGGTACATGTAGCCACGCCCAGATTTTTAAAATGTTATTTAATTAGTTTATTCAGATTACAACTCAATTGTTGTCCCCTCACTTGTATCCTCCCATTCCTCCCTCCCTCTTTCATCTTACTCCTCTCTCCTAGGCCTGTAACAGAAGGGGACATCCTCCCCCACCAGCATATACCCTTATGCAGTTTTTATTTTATATACTTATAAGTAAGAAGTTAAGCATTATTAACCATCAAGTACAGACAAAATGGAAGTGATAATGTGCCCAACGTTAATCATTCATAATTAACTATTAACACTGTGTTACTAAGCATTACTGTTAGCAATTACTTCCGAGTATTTTGTAATTGCCTAGATGTTATTAAGTTGTTAATTCAGGAACTGCCTTATGGTTTAGGAAAATCAGCCATTCTTAGTAAGAACCTTCATTTTTCATAAATGTAGGATTTGTAATCTACTCAACTAAACCATTACCAAGATATGAATTGTTGGTGATTTGATTCATTTTATTAAATGTTGAAGTAGGAAAGTCTGTGATTCTTTTCAGTAACTGCCCAGAATGCTCATTAGATTTTATGCTTGATTTAAAAAAAAAAAAGGCATCACAAGCACTGTCAGAATTCCATGTAAGCACTAAAATGCATGCATGTCATTTGAAACAACTTCTCATGAAATCTGAGCCTAATACAAATACTGATATTACCTTAGGTCACATAGGTATTTGTATATTTGCCTTACGGTCTCTGGCTTCATAAAAACTCCAAAAAGTATAAAAGATTGTATGTAAATATGTAAAAGATAGTGATTTTAATTATTAAGAATATTTTACCGGTCATACTTCATTGCTGCATATGATGTGAAATGGTATGTGAATATGGTTATTAACTAACCTGCCTCACTTACAATAACATTATAGTTTTACTGGTATTCATAAAAATGTTTTCAATCAAGCATATGCAAATTTTAACTTTAAAATATCTGTATTGGAGATCTTATCCAAGAATTCGATTTATAAGTAAAAATCCATTGAACGAATATGTAAACTATTAGTTTTAAGTGACATAGTTCAATACTACTGAAAAAGAGTAAATAGTTTATTTTTATTCTTTGAGAATCATATATATAAATATACAATTATACATATATTATATATAATTGATATTTTTATCATACTCCTCCCCCAACTCTTTGCAGGTTCATTCTTTTCCACTTCAGGTCTAATTTATTTATTTAATAAGCCACTGAGTCCAATTTACACTGCCCATGGCACATAGGTTTGGGTTTATCCACTAAAGCACTGTTAACACAACAGGGCCAGACCTTTAAATAAAAGTGACTCTCTCTTTCCTGCCAGCCAGCACCTGCCCACAGCTCCTCCACTATCATGCAGGCAGAAGGACACACATGAGTAAGCCCCAACAGTGGTTGTTGAACACCCAGCCCCAAAGGAGAGTGGATCACACTCACTGTTTCCTAGTTCTAGGGATGTCTGGGAAGCAACGGAACACCTCTTAACAAACCGCATTGCTTCTGTCACCCCCCCATGAACGCAGTCTGGATAAAGTCCAGAACGTTGCATTATAACCAAAGCAAAATGAAATGTATTAATTCTCCCTTAGTCACTAAAAAGCTTCAAGAGAAAGCATACTTTGCTTTCCAACACTTAGCTCTCTACCTGATTTTATTTGGTTGTTGTTGTTATTTTGCTTTGTTTTGTTCTGGTTATTTTGTTTTGTTTTGAGATAGTGTCTCGCTATCTTGGCTTGGCTGGGCTGGCCTGCCCTGGGTGCTGTTTAAGAAAAGGTTTAAAAAATATTAGGTCTGTAGCAAATGCTCTTGTGGTAACAAATTGAATAAACATGTGTCACATACTTACTTAAAAAATAAAAACTTTGAGGATTTTTTTTCATTTTTTAAGTTATAAGGAAAATGCCATGAGACTATCAAGAATCCACCACGACCAGCCCGTGAAGCCCCTGGACCGAGCCGTCTTCTGGATTGAGTTCGTCATGCGCCACAAAGGAGCCAAGCACCTTCGTGTGGCAGCCCATGACCTCAGCTGGTTCCAGTACCATTCTCTGGATGTGATCGGGTTCCTGCTGGCCTGCGTGGCATCTGCTATATTCTTGGTGGCAAAGTGTTGTTTGTTTATATTTCAAAAAGTGGTTAAGACAGGGAAGAAGAAAAAACGGGACTAGGTCAAGGAAAAGGCAACTTGGGCCTCTGGGTTGGGTAAAGCACAGAATGAAGTAGTCTTGGTAGTTAGAGGTGCAGGGAGGGGCCAGCCACTGGTTCCCGATCTTAGCCTGCAGGTCGTTCTAGGATGCAATACAATCACACTTTACTGAAAGTGCCTTGCCTTTCTTTTGCTACTTCTGACACAGTCCTAGCTTTCTTCTTCTCCTCCTTCTTCTTCTCCTCCTCCTTCTCCTCCTCCTCCTCCTCCTTTTTCTTCTTCTTCTTCTTCTTCTTCTTCTTCTTCTCCTCCTCTTCCTCCTCCTCCTCCTCCTCCTTCTTCTTCTTCTTCTTCTTCTTCTTCTTCTTTTTCTTCTTCTTCTCCTCCTCTTCCTCCTCCTCCTCCTCCTACTTCTCCTTCTTCTTATCTCTTTGGCACACAGGCATTATTGATTATTTTTAGAATGTCATTTAAAATATAAACAATATGATAACTGATACCATTCTGATTCATGAGAAGGCACACGAGTTATATTGAATGCTATGTAAGGATCACACAAGGGTCACATATACAGGTCTTCATGGACCACACAAATGAAGCTCCAACCACAGGGATTAGTGTGTTATGAAAAGGTTCGGCATCTTCTTTTTAAATAAAAACCGGCTTTTGTGATATCCTGGTGTGACAGGTATGAGAGGATGACCTCAGAACTGTAATGGCATTTTACAGTAGGAAATGTACATACAATTGTAAGCACATTTAAATTATGATAGTCTACTTTCTTGCTTCTCCCTAAAATATGCATTTGTGTGTTCACCAGTGAATGGCTTTAGAGTCTGTCTAGTGAAGTGAAGCAATGAACCGAACCACCATTTTTTTCTCAGATATCAAGTACCAACAAGATCTGAAAGGTTACTTCTCAAAAAGGCAAAACTGAAGTAATATTCAAAAAATACAATAATTTCTTAAATTTTAACTTGCTGTTTTTCATAGCTCTGTGTTAATCTATTATATTTAAAATTGTATGGTTCATAGTCTATAATCACTATTTATAATTAAATGTTTAATTTACCGCTAAAATAAATACTTATATTGGGATCACTGTGCTATTTTCTAGTCTCTTTCTACAAATTTAATCTCATCATTTAGTTGTAACCAGTATGTACTAGTTTACCAGATTTACTGAGAATATGACAGGTGCCTAAATTAAGGAGCAGAACATTTATTTTTCTGTAGATGAGGCCTAAAGTGATAAAATTGATACTATAAAGGAGTTACTAATAGATTTCCTTAAAAGGAACATAGTAAAACAAAGTAGAATTTAGCTAAAGGATAAGAGCGAGTGATAACAATCAGATGTAATGTGAATAAATTTATTTTATTTTATAATAAATAAAATTATTTCATAATAAATAAAAAAAAATTTAAAGAATTTATCTAAAGGAGCATTGCCTCCAAAATACCCCCAAAATAAGTAGTGTGCTAACCAAGCCTGTGAGGAATCAGCAAAATTTAGGATGCTCGGAGGCTAATATTTGCTCACCATGATAAGCTCCATTAGGCTCAGTTCCCATAACAATGGAGAAAACCTAGACTGAAAACCAGAAATTAGGCCCATTCTCTATCCAAGAACACGCCTCCAAGGGGCAGCTCAAATTGTGAGGCCAGTGTCACAACCACCATTAACTTCCGGTCTGTCATCTGTGCTCTTACCAGGAAAATCACAGTTCTGGCAGGTGGACAGACAAACGTGGGTAACAGCTATCAGAAGGAACAGGAAGGGAGTCTACCAGAGAGCAAACATCTTGGTACACAGGGTAAAATGTTAGAATTATCATGATACTGCAACCAAGGGTGCAAAGAACCCAAGATTCTCCCTTTTCCTTGAGGATGGTTTGAGGCTACAGTACCTGTTAAAGACATTTCAAGAAGTTTGATTTAAATCAACAACCCTATTAACACAGTAATATTAAACTGAAACACAAAATAGTTATTTTAAAAAGCACACGACCTATACTCCCCCATTTAATTTGCCTCTTCATTCTAACCTTGGGATAAAGAGAGTCATTCAAAAGCAGGCCAAGATCCACCAACTGCCACGCCAAGTATTCTTTCTGCCATGTTAATAGAAAAAGAGAACAAAGAACCTGCCTTGTCAACATTGTGGCAGGGAGGTGTAAAACAAGAGGTGAGGATGGTTCCTGTCTCTACAATGAACCACATACAGTATAAAATGACCACCAGAGTAAATCACTTGTCATTGGAAAGAGATGAATAAAGAGAGAGAGATGATAGATAGATAGATTGATAGATAGATAGATAGATAGATAGATAGATAGATAGATAGATATCTTTTCAAATATGTATACTTGAAAACACATGTGTCATGGGAACTACAATGCCTTAAACAGGTACTTTCCAATATTTGTAACATATTCATTTAAAGTGAAATAAAGTCTGTTAAGTCTTCCGGTACTCTAAATTATGTTAGCATCTCAAAGTGCACATAATTTACACACTTATAAAATATATTTTGTGTTACTTAAGAAGCAAATAGCGAAGCAGAAAGGTGTCAGGGGTGAGTTGGTACCTTCTTATAAAGCAAAGATGGGGAGAAACAGTAAATAGCTTAAGGCCAGCATCTGCTACAGGAAGCGTAAGGTTAGTTAAGAGTAGGATACATGAGACCTTGTTTCATAGAAAGAAAGGGGAGGAAGGAGAGGAGGAGAAGAGAAGAAGAAGAAATAGAAGAAGGAGGGGAAAAGAATAAGAGAATGGGACCTCATGAGGCTGAGAAGCTTCTCTAAGGCAGGAGACACTGTCAACAGAACAAAGCGACAGCCTACAGACTGGGAAAAGATCTTCACCAACCCTACTTCTGACAAAGGGCTAATAGCCAAAATATAAAAGGAACTCAAAAAGTTAAACACCACTAAACCAAATAATCCAATTAAGAAATGGGATTCAGAGCTAAACAGAGGATTCTCAACAGAGGAATATTGAATGGCTAAGAAACACTTAAAGAAATGCTGAAAGTCTTTAGTCGTCAGAGAAATGCAATTCAAAATGAATCTGAGATTCCATCTTACACCCACCAGAATGGCTAAGATCAAAAACTCATGACAGCACATCCTGGCGAGGATGTGGAGAAAGGGGAACACTCCTTCGTTGATGGTGGGAGTTCAATTTTGTACAACCACTTTGGAAATAAATCTGGCCCTTTCTCAGAAAATTGGGAATAGGGTTACCTCAAGACCCAGCTATTCTACTCCTAGGAATATAGCTGAAAGGTGCTCCACCACACAACAAGGACATTTGGTCAAATAATTTCTCTTAAGCCTTTATCACATCTGTGAAGTAGCTGAGTTTATTTCATGCTATGTCATTTAACCTCTTAGGACTTATATGTTTAATTTTCACTAAAAAATCATTCTTATATTATTTAGAGATGAACCTTATCATTACATATTCTTATATAAAATAATATTAGCCTATAACTTGCTGACTTACATTACTATCACTAATTAAATATGTATGTATTATTAGCTTTGTGTCTTATATTACTACTAATTTCTTTAACTCATGAAAGCAATTGTGGATTATTGGTATAAAAAGCATGTGCCAGCACTGCCTTTGAAAAAAGAAAGAAAAGTAGACAATATGATGGAATCGGTTTCCTTTTCCACAATTTAAAGAAAAGCAATAATAAAATACAAACAGGTGCAATTCTAGGCAGGAAAGGCAATTATCCATAAATTTTGCAGTGTTGGCTTGACCTCACTGTTGTATGTACTCATAAGCAGGAATACTCTGGAAATTTTACATATCCAGTGTTCATTTGCAGAGTAGATTCTACCTCAGTTCAGGATCATAACTGCTTCATTGACAAGATACTATTTTTTTTTTAACTAAAGATCTCACTTCTGCTTATAGTAAATGTCATGTACAACCAAAATCAGAATTATTGACCAGTCTCATGAGTATAAATAAACACTTCAAAACAAGTTTCATAGATTATATACAATAATTATTCTCAAAAACACATTAGGGTGGTTTCCATGGTACCCAAGTCACCATGTAAGCTTCCTAAGGAGGAAAGTAACCAACAGTCCTAAGCAGCTATGAAGCATATGAATCACATCAATGACCATCATGGCGTGATGACCCTAAGAGTGCAATAGTGGCACACACACCTTGGCAGTAACCAAGAGCTCTCTAGTTAGACATAAGACCCACTCATTAAGAAGGAAACTGGATATTGTAAGCTTAAACTACCCATGATTAGTGAAGTTGTGGCTTTGGAGAGGAACCTACAGCCACTGCATTACTAAACTTGGTTTATCTTCTCCTAACCACCATTTTGTTTCTACCAGCAAGAGTATGAGTTGTTCAAGCAAAATCTCAGTGCAAGCAATAAATCACATTCTTCACGTTTGTATTTCAAAAATAATAAAACCTATAAAAAAGGTTTCAAATTTACGTGAGGCTGAAAGGAAGAAAACACCTTTTCAACTCTCAGGTAGCTGAAAGAGTTGGAAAATGGGACAGAGATCAGATACAGCATTAAAAGAAAAGGAGGGGATCATCTTGTCCTTAGCTGGGTTCACTGCCTCGCCTTGCCTTTTGCTGTCTCGGACAAAGGAGGGAGCTGGGGAGGAATAGCAAGTTCAGTGATGCCCATTCTGTAGGGTGGAGAGGCCACAGCCTCTTTCAGACCTCAGTCAGAATTAAAGAGAGAACCCAGAAAGCAATGAGGGAAATCTTAATGGAGAGTTCCCCAAATTTCCCTGATAGTTGGGGTCTAGGACAGGTAGGTGTTCCAAGTCCTTAGCCCCTTATCCAACAACTGAAAATGAGCAAGGATACACCAGATTTGCATGAGAAGCAAGATAATTATTTGGAAAAATATAAGCTTAAGAAGGATACACTGTCAAGTTACTATGGGGCACCGAGCGTGGTGGCGCACACTTTTAATCCCAGCACTTGGGAGGCAGAGGCAGGTGGATGACTGTGAGTTCAAGACCAGCCTGGTCCACAAAGCTAGTCCAGGACAGTCAAGGCTACACAGAAACCCTGTCTTGAAAAGCGCCCCCTCCCCAAAAAAAAGTTACTATGGGGCCCTGGTTATTGTTCGGGTCTTCATTTCATAGGCTCTAAAGCAGTGGTTCTCAACATTCTTAATGCTGTGACCCTTTAATATAGTTTTTCATGCTGTATTAATGGTGACCCCCAGCTATTAATTATTTTGTTGCTACTTTATAACTGTAATTTTGCTACTGTTATGAATCATAATATAAATATCTGATATAGAGGATATCTGATGTGACCCCCTCAAAGGGTTTGCTGCCCTCAGCTTAACAACCACTCTTCTACAGGAACAAGCAGCTGCTTACTAAGAGCAGTAGTTTGGGTGGTTCTTAATTTTGATTGGTACAAACATTATCACACTGAGGCTATGAACTAATACTGAACTTTTTTTCTTTTACATCCTGACCACAGTTTCCCCTCTCTCCTCTCCTCCCACTTCCTCCCCACACTACCTCTCTACCCTCCCCCACTCTTCCTTCTTTTTGCCAAAAAATCCAAATATGCTCTCTGCTGGCCAAGCTGACCAGCAGGTGGTCTGCCATATAGTAACAACCAGGAGAAGCCAAGGCCAAAGCTCCTCATGGCCCCATGACTGTTTCAACCAATCTCTTCTATAGGTCAACTTGCACCTACACCTATTATTCAGCCACAAAACACCAAGGCTTGTAACTCTCTGCTTGTGGCTTTTCTGCCCAAATGTCATTCAATCATATACTGTAAAACCCATTTCTTTGTCTAAAATCTATAAAAAGAACCCTTTCAATTGAGACTCGGGCCACTTTGTCTGCTGTGTCAGTACATAAGAGGTATAAGAGGTGTGGCCCAGGCTGGAACCTGGAATAAAGACTTCCTTGCGATTGCATTTGGACTCGGCTCTTGGGTGGTCTGTTCGGGGAGTCTCTCAAAATTTGGGCATAACAAGACCTGTATATACTAATACTCAGTGGATGATACAAACGAAGCTCCTTATATACAGACAATTGACATACATTCATGTAACATATGTACAAAAAACTGACAGTCACAGTTACATGCAAACACAAATCTATATACATATTTACAACTCAAGGGTGAATCAAATTCCAGTGGGCTTCAAGCAGTGTCTATTGCCTTTATACAAATTTTATATTTCTGAGACAAAGCTCAGTCAAAAAGACAATGAATTAAAAAAAAATACAGCAGGTTACAGGGGTTTTTTTTCATTAAAATTAAACATGTCTTATCTAGGTATCCATTATATAAGTTCATAGTGAGTTCTAATGACAGAGACTAACAAGTCCTAAATATTAACAGGGTCCAAGAGGTTACAACAAGATATATGTATTTTCACCTATGACTGACCAGGCCACACATTTTCTGGCTATCTTTTAGTTTATACTGAGTTCAAGACAATAATTTTTTTCTGTCTTTCATCCCAAGATTACATGATTGTCTCCTGACACACTCCGTTATTAATTTTGAAATATCAAATTTTGTCCCAGATTTAATGAATTTAAGGCAGATTAGAAGTAGATCTAGTTCTTCGTAAGTATTTAAAGGTTTCTACTCTACAAAACAATCGTCTATGTGTGTTGTGTCAAAGAGACATCTCTTGACCTACTTGTTTTTGAAACCTTAAAAGTTAATATTTAATTCATTTTATATCTAAATTGTTACTTAATTGAACACTTGGTCTCTGCAGAGTGACTCGGAGGGGCACGTCATGGTGCCTGAGACATGGGCTGAGGCGGTTTTTCTGCTGTGGCTTTGTTGTGCTGGCTGTGGCTTCTGCGGCAAGGTCCTCATGTGGCCCTCTCATGTGAGCCACTGGCTGACCCTGAAGTCTATTCTTGAGGATCTTTCAGCAAGAGGGCATGAGCTGACAGTCCTGAACACTTCCCATATCATCATAGACCAGAGTGAACCTTCCGCACTACACTTTGAGAATATTCCTGTGCACTGTGAAAAGGAGAACCCTGAGAACCATCTAAATTAGTTAGTAAACCTAGCTGTGAATGCCTTGTCACCGTGGCAAGCAGCAAGAACACTGCAAGATTTCTTTCTTCTACTGAATGAAAATTGTGAAGGTATCTGTATGTATTTTAATGTACAACCAGACATTCGTGAACAGGCTCCAGGATGCAGAATATGACGTTATGGTTATGGACTCCATCATTCCCTGTGGAGAGCTGGTGGCAGAGGTGCTTCAGGTCCCTCTCATAAACAACACACCAAGGTTCAGGATGGGCTCCACAGTGGAGATACTGTGGCTAGCTTCCAGTTCCACTTTCGCATGTACCGGCTGTCATGGGGGAACTAACAGACAGTATGACCTTTACAGAAAGGGTGATACTTCAACTGTTTTTTAATTTTGGCTCCAGCAGTATGCCTTGGTATACTGGGATCAGTTTTACAATGAAATACTAGGTAAGAGACTACTTTTCTTGCTAAGCTAGTTGGTAAATAATATTATAATGCTTAAGAAATGTTTAAAAACAATTTAAGGAATTCATTTTTATAAACTTTGGATCTATATAAACCTCTACAAGAGAAAGAGATATATTGTTTATTCATAATTGATCAGAGAGGCACAATAAGGTCATTTTCTACTATTACTTTGCATTTATATTCATTAAAATGATTAACAGTATTTTGAAATTTAATATCTCATTATCAATTCTAAGAAAATGATGCACAGATAAATGTCAATAGAATAGAGCATGATTTATTTGTCAGATACAACAATATAATTAATCCAAGGACATGTAATGTGTAATTTCAAAAATGATAGGTCTGCTTTGATAAACAATACAATACACTGTTGCAAAAATAAGGAAACCTTTGTGCCAGTAATCAGATAGAGTATAAACTAATTTTAGGATAAGAATAGCTCAGTATGCAAAGTATTGTCTCTCAATCTTATTCCACAAATATTTGTAACCACCAATTATTGGTCTCAAATTTGTACTATTCTCCTACCAATTACGCTGAATGTTGCAACTTAAGGGTGATTCCTAAAGGCTGTGGTTAAAGCAACTCTGGCAATCTAGTATAATCAAGAATTAAACTGAAAAGCTTCCGTAAGGCAAAAAAAAAAAAAATACCATCAATGGGACAAAGTGATAACTCACAGATTGGGAAAAGATGGTTACCAACCCTCCATCCAACAAGGGGTTAATATCTAAAATATACAAAGAACTCAAGAAATTAAACACCACCAAGCCAAATAATCCAATTTAACAATGGGGTATAGAACTTAACAGAAGATTCTCAATAGAGGAATATTGAATGGCTGAGAAACACTTAAAGAAATGCTCAACATGCCTAGTTATCAGGGAAATGCAAATTGAAATGACCTTGAGATTCCATCTTACACTTATCTGAATGGTAAAGATCAATAACTCGAGTGACAACACATGTTGGAGAGGATGTGGAGAGAAGGGAACACCCCTCCAATGCTGGTGGGAGTGCAAACTTTTACAACCACTCTGGAAATCGATATGACACTTTCTCTGAAAATTGGGAATAGTTCTATCCCAAGATCCATCTATACCTCTCCTGGGCATATATCCAAAAGATACTCCACCATACAACAATGACTTTTGCTCAATTATGTTCAAAGCAGCCTTATTCATAATAGCCAGAACCTGGAAACACCCTAGATGTCCCTCAGCCGAAGATTGGATAAAGAAACTGTGGTATATCTATCTACACAATGGAATACTACTCAACTATTAAAAGCAAGGAAATCATGAAATTAGCTGGCAAATGGATGGAACTAGAAATGATCATCCTGAGTGAGGTAACCCAGACCCAAAAAAGCACACATGGTATGCACTCACTCGTTAGTGGATTTTAGCCCAACATAGAGGTCCTCCGAGAGACTCTGCCCAGCGAGGAATAGGGACAGTTACCGAGACTCCAAGCTGGACATTGGGCAAAGTGCTGAGAGTGTAGGTTGGCCTTGCCAGGCCACAGAGGAAGAGGTTACATGTGGTGCAGAGGACACTGGATAAGCTGAGGTCAGACGATAGGGGAGGAGGGCTCCCCTTCCTAAGGACTAGGGGAAGGAGGGAAAGGAGATAAGGGAAGGGATGGGATTGGGAGATGATGAGGGAGGGAGTGGGATCAGAAAGCGTTAAGGGAGGGGGCTGCAATCAGGATGTAAAGAATTCAAACTGCAGAACAAGCAGCTAACTTAAACTGCTAATCCCACTGCATGGGAGAAGCATTGAAATTGCCGGAGATACACATAGGCGAGGCTTCATGTTGGTCACAGGTTCTCTGTGACTTATAGGCCATTCTTAGTGTGGCATGAAGGAGGGTTTGCAGATGTCAGCCTCAGACGCTCCCTGGTGTCAGCTAACTGGCCTGGAATTGGCAATAAACAGAGTCAAAGCAGCCACCACCCTATAATTCAGCCCATCCTTAGCCTGACTTACACCAAACTTCCCTGATTCTGATTATTTTCTCAGTCATAACCATCTCCTTTATTTCATTTATGTATCTGTGGCTCACTGCTTATGTTCACTTTGATTTTATTATGCCATTAGTTTTGTAAACTGCAGGTACTTATGATTGACTTTTGTGTTACAAATATTACTTTTCTACCTGGAATTTCTAGTTAATCATTGTCATTGGTTGACTCAGGGTTTTTGGTTTTGTTTTGTTGTTGTTTTGTTAGTTTCTCTGAACCATAATGATTATTGCTGGGATTTCTAGATGTCTTAAGTTCCCCCAAACGATAGATTAGCACAATCTGTCCACAAGAGGTCAGTGTAGCCTTTGAAAAAGGAAAAGAAACACTGCATCATAAACTTAAAAGACGACAAATTAAATTTAGCCATATAACTTATGAGGATTCTACTGATACATTAGTTAAAAATGAAAAAAAGTTAATTAATGATACATTAATTTTTTAAATGCAGGTAAAGATGATAACATTTTATTTTTATTATATTACTCTTATGTTATTTTTCTTCTTGGTGGTGAAGTATGCATCACATGTAAGTATAATCAGCTTAACAGAAATATTTACTGTATATTTCTTCTCTGGATATTATTGTCATACTACCTTAACTAGTTTTATTATAAATAATTTATTTTTTCACATAATAGAGATATAATATAATTATATGAGTCTACCATTAAACCAGTTAAAATGTCTTGTTTAGGTTGAAAATTGTTCTTGGTTTAATTTCTTTTTGGGGGGGGGGTGATTATTTTGACAGCTTCTCTGAGCCCAAAGGCAATGACTGCAGAGAGTTAAAAAACAATCTATTGACATAATTTTTCCATTGAAATATTTTGAGTGAGAATAAGTCTTCTTCAGATTGGAACTTCCTAATTTATTACCCAACACTAAGTGACCAGTACTAAAACTGTGTGTGTGTGTGTGTGTGTGTGTGTGTGTGTGTGTGTGTGTGTTTAATACTAAATAAACTAAGCATATATGTATGTATTCATATGTGTGTGTGTGTGTGTGTGTGTGTGTGTGTGTGTGTGTGTGTAACAATATTAATTAGAGAAAAGAATACCATGAATGTGAGAGGGAATGGTGACATTGAAGGGTTTGTGTTAATGTTACTTGTAAAGATGTATATGTTTCTGTCTTAACTTAGCTAGCACACAAATAATTGAAATTGGACTCTACTATTTATTTAATAAGTTTAAGGCACAATGCTGAGCAATATAAGTCTATACCAACCCGCTAAGATAATTTGGCTTCCTCCCAGTGTAAATCCCTGAGATACTTGCATTTCATGGCTTTCTCTGCTCAGCAGCTCTTTTCTCATGATGTCCACTGGACCTTGGCCTATGGCTGAATCCGATTCTACCCTCTTTCTTTTCTCCTCCCCTTGCTGGCAAGAAGTCCAGCCCTATTCTTTCCCCTACTCAGTAATTGGAGAAACTACGCTTTTGACATATCAGGGGAGAAGCAGGGAACCCATAAAATTTAAAGACAAATAAAATTTAAAGATGAATTGGTCTTACCTATGACAATGTACAGCTTTCCATACTAAAATACTTTTAATAGGTGACACACAGGGAATCCATTTTGAGACAATTGTGGATGATATTTAAACTCAAAGCACTTAATATATATTTAAATTTTCCAGAATGTGTAAAATTTATTTTCATGTGCATGTATTTTCTTACATGAGTATATTTTGCTTTCTATGTAAAGATTTCAAAGTTATAATAAATGAAAGAATTACTTTATCATACGTGATGAAATATATCTGTCTGTGCCCATCTGAATGCCCTCTTGTAAATCTATCCCAGCGTCTTGGTGTGTGGTGTTTGTGTGTGTGTGTGTGTGTGTGTGTGTGTGTGTGTGTTTCTGTGTGTCTAGAAATTTAATTTTAATTTTATTAATTTATTCAGCTTACAACTCAATTGTTATCCCATCCCTTATATACCATTCCTCCCTCCCTCCCGCTTTCACCCTATTCCCCTCCCCTAGGTCTAAAACCGAGGAGGACCTCCCCTTCCACTATATGGTCATAGGCTATCAAGTCTCATCTTGGTAGCCTGCTTATTCTTTCTTTGAGTGCCATCAGGCCTCCCCACCAAGGGGAGGTAGTCAAATATGGAGCACCAGAGTTCATGTCAAAGTCAGCCTCCTCTCTCCACATAGCTGTGGAGAATGTCCTGTCCATTGAGTAGATCAGAGTAGGAGTGCGATGTTTACTATTGTATTGTCCTTGGCTAGTGCAATAGTTTGAGCAGACACCCCCCGCCCCCGGGCCCTGATCCACCCATCACGATGTCCTTCTTGTAGGTTTCTAGATCCTCTGGATCCTTCTATTTCCCCATCTCCTATATTTCTCTTACCAAGTCACAGTAGAATGTCCTCACATCTATCCCAGCCTCCTGGGAAGTGAAGACATAGCCTTTTGGGCTAGTGCCCAATTATAAGTGAGTATATACCATGTGAATCTTTCTGCTTCTAGGTTAACTCGCTCATTATGATCAGCCCTAGTCCCATCCATTTGTCCACAAATTTCATGATTTCCTTGTTTTTAATAGCTGAGTAGTATTTCATAGTGTAAATGTACCACAGTTTATCCATTCTTCAACTGAGGGACATTTAGGCTGTTTCTAGGTTCTGGCTAATACGAATAAGGCTGCTATGAACATGGCTGATAACATTCAAGAAATGGTGTTGTTTGCATTCCTATGCTGTCCTTTAGTCATTTTGCTATCTCTGATGTTGGCTGGTAGCTTCTGGTGTGATTCACTGGTCATTGAGAGTGGGTAGCTGATGAGTGATTATAGGTCACGTGCCCCTGCCTGTGGGGATCAGGGAATTCTCTGAAACAGGCAGGCGACCTATGTCTGCTCCAGGAGACTTTGTTCTACACTTTAAGGTCCTTACTGGGTCGGCAGAGGTAGGCTTCTGCCTGTTTCCGTTCATGCTACTGAGCGGATTCAGACTAGCTGTATTGGAGGCCACTGTTTAATTTTCTGTCCTGACCCCTCAGGGCAGTCCAGCCTCTCCCAAGCATGTAGGAGAGCCTGCTGGGCTGTGGAGACTGTGGCTTTATCTTCCCAATTGTCCAGGCCCAGAACAGACTGGTCCACAGACAGGTTCCTGCCCAGATCAGTCTAGAGAGTGGACCAGTCTAGATTGGTCACCCTGGGCGGCTCAGTCCCACCAAGCTGCAGATGCATCTCAGACTCCCCTCCAGACACTCAGGGCAGTCAACTTCTCCCATAAGTGTGGGGAGTCCCTGCCAGGCTGTGGGGACTGTGGCTTTATCTGCTCAATTGCCCAGGCCAGGTCCACCCTGGTCCACAGACAGGTTCCTGCCCTGAGCCGTCTAGGGAGCAGACCAGTCTAGATTGCGCACCCTTGGCGGCTTAATCCCAAGGAGATGCAACCGCAACTCAGATTCCCCTCCAGACACCCAGGGCAGTCCAGCTTCTCCCACAAGTGTGAAAGTCCCTGCTGAGCTGTGGGGACTGTGACTTTATCTGCCCCATTGTCCCAGCCCTGGCCGCCATGGCCCAGGACAGATAACAGACTAGTCTAGATTGTGCACCTTTGGCGGTTCAGTCCCACTGAGCTGTGGCTGCAATTTAGACCCCCTTCCAGAGCCTCAGGGCAGTCCAGCTTCTCCCACGAGGATAGGAGTCCCTGCCAGGCCGTGGGTACTGTCCTGGCCCAGTTCTATCAGCCCAATTTTGCAGGCTTTGTCCGCTGAGCCCAGCTGCCTGACTCCAGCCGGACTCACCCATACCACGCACACTGTTTCTCGGCACCCTGGGCCTCACTGCAGTCTCTGGGGCTCTCCGTGGACTGGGGTGGGGCAAGTGGGGATGTCCGAGGACAGATTCACTTGTTTCCCTGAGACTTTCCCAGGCCAGGGGCTCTGGTGTTCCACCATTGCACACCTGCTCCTGGGCTGTAGAGGGCAGCTGCAGTCCACAGGTGGGTTCTGTTCCAAAGTCTGGAGAGTGCATTCAGGTCCTCTGTGGGCTGTTGTTTGGCCCGGGGCCAACCCCACCTGTGGTCTGCACTGTGCAGCACCCCACTCATGTAGTGTTCTTCAGTTCTCGCAGTCCGTGGCTTCCAACCCAGTCCCTGGTCTCCATACAGTAGATCAGATACAGTGCATGATAGGCACCGCCACCTTGGAACTCTTTTTTTTTTTTTCCTGTGTGTCTCTACAAAGGGCTTTTGCCCTATATTTACTAAGCATCCCAGGAAGCATCAGATGGAAAAAGAGATGAGATAGTTCACAGAAATCTTTACTGACTCCAACTGACCTCAAAGGGTGAACATAACAAACACCCAACGCTGTTGTGTATTATCGGAACGCTGCATCCAGCATTCATGGTATTAGGAGACAGTTGCCAGACTCCAGGCATCTCAAGAACAGCCTTTATCTTACGGGCTGGCACAGGGTTCCAGAAGCAGCTCCTCTCCTGCTTCTTCAAATGTTTCATGTTTGTCTGTTAACCAGTAAAGGATGTAAAGAGGGAAGTTGCTATTAGCCTGTTATCTAAATGAAAGCACACGTCGTAAGTGTATTGCATGTCTTGACTTACAGCTTGCCCGCTGCTTTATTACCTTTCATTGTAAACAATGGGGATCTTGATTTAACTAACTGTGTGCAGCTTGTCCTTTGCTCCCATATCATTCTAAATCCTGGGCCAAAGTCCAAGAGAGGAAATAACTGCAAAAGCTGACTCAAGGATCCTGAAATCAGGTGACTTGCAAAGTCCCAGTTAGCCACTTTCTTGCTCAACTCTGGTGTCAAAATATAATTGGTCAATCAACAGCCTGTGCCACACCCCCTCACTTTGCGTTCTTATCCTTTAGAAATGTTATGCCTGAACCTCTGGGAGCTAGGTTCAGATCCTAAACTGGATGCCTCCCTATGAGCCCAGAAAATGAAGCTCTCATTTTTGAGCTTCAGTATAAAATAAGTATGTCATAAAGATGTTAACCCATCATAGCAAAGATCTTATTAGTAATATATCAGCCAGAACTCCTTCAAAACACAAACCTAAATACATAAAGAGAATTGCTTGAAAAAAACAAATGTTCACAAATTCGAGACTAGACGCAGCAGAGTCTCCAAAGCAAAGCAAAGCAAACGAAGCAAAACACAAAAACAGTGAAAATCAAAATCAAAATGATAGTCCTTAACATTTAGAAATATGACTCACAAAGAAAGATACGGTAGCTGATATTAAGAGCCAATAATAGAACAATTTCAAGATGCATGGTAAATCTACCATGGTTCAGATCTGGTCAAAACTGATAAGGAATTGAGATTATTGGAGAATTTGTACTAACTAGTTATGTGCTTATTGATTATAAATATAGATGTTCAGTGATTATCCATTTGCTGGCCTCTTGGTTCTTTTTATACATTTCTCTCTCCGGTTTTAATCGTCAACATTTTTCTTTATTGCTGTGAAAATGTTTTGACTCTGGAAGTACTACAAGTAGAATCAGTAAATTCTTGCTATTTATTACTATTTGTACTTTTCTTTTATGTGTTATGATTTTTAAATACTGAGACTGCCCAATATTTCATATTTCACACTGAAAGGTTGAAAATATATTTGATTCTAGTGGTGAAATGATTACAGATGAGTAAATATAGGGCGTTTATGGACATTGTTCATCAAGTCGAAAACTTAAGATGTTTATCATAACATAGTACTAATGGCAATAGAGGCAATTTCTGGTCTTGTTATTTAAAATATAGTCTCAAGAGGCAGCTTTTATCTGATCATCAAAAAATATTATTTTCCTAAACTGTAACAAGAAAATTATTTCACAAGGTGCAAATTAGGATGATTGAAATTTACTTAAAGTGAGCTAACTTGCTTTAAAATGTATCTGTTGTTTTTTTCATAACCAATAGACCTTTAAACAAAACTTTTTATTTTTATTCATGAAATACATGCATTAAATTTCTGATGAAGAATATGATGAGGAATCATAATCTAATTAGATGAGTGTTCTGAAGTAATTTGGAAAGGAAATCATCATTGTGTTAGATACTTGACAATTAAATTTACAATATGCCATTTCTTTTTTTCAAATCACCTTTTTCTGAGGCTATTAATAAGGTAAAACAAATACATTCTATTTTGCAGCACAGATCAGCTAGGTAGTCAAAATATTGACAAAGACAAATTTGGAAGCACTAAATATAAATGGAATTAGTAACTTAGTAGTTAAAAAAAGTCCATTTTCAGGCGATCTTTTTTTAAGAATAAGTAAAATGGTGGCTATGTTCATTTGCTTCACTATACTACAATTTCAACTGTCAGTAGGTATCATAACATATAAAACTATATTTGCTGCAAAATTAAAATCTACTAGGTTCTCATGCTAAAATTCTCACCTGTACTAGAAGTTACACATCCGTCATTATAACTTCATTACTTCCTATTGCTTCCCCCAAATACAGCTGCTACCAGCCTCAATGGCTCTTTCTACAACATGTGACCTATTTTAATCATCTGTATTATCCTAAAACCTTTGATAATTCGTTAGTAAAACAGCTGAAAAGCAATTTGGTCTGGTGTGTTGGCACATATTTGCCTTTTTAGAGCTTTGTGGGATGAAAGAGGACAGTGTCAAGTTAAACCCAGACTCTGTCTACAACAAAAATAATGAGGAAACACATTGACATTCTCTCAGTGTCTAATGTAGCCTTTTGTACTTATTATCATTTCTTTCTTCCTGTTAATTGCTGCTCCCTGGACATTCTGGGGACAATTTATCTATAATAAATGAGCTTAGGGCATAGTGCAGTGATAAGAGTACATGCTCAGCATACGTCTGTTAAAGTCCTGGGTTCTAATAGGATACAAGTAAAAACGTACACGGATATCTCACACAGTGTTATTAATGACAGCCTTTGGGCGCATTGAGCAAATCTGAACTTCACACTGTATGGAAGTCTCCTGAAACAGCTGCTCCTTTGGCCACCATATGAGCAATGTTATCATGTTCTCTGAAGAAAGGGATGCTAGTCATGGGGATCTCACAATGGGTTAACTGATAGATGCCATTGTCTCTACCATGAGTTACAAGAGCTTTAGTTTTTTGATGACCTAGGATTTGAAGAACATCAGAAAATATACTAATTCGAAGTCTTAAATATAAGTATAAATGTGTATGCAAAGGGGTGGTGTATTTTAATACAAAAATTAAACTGAATTGCTTTAATATCTTAGAGCAAGAAGCACCTAAGTGCACAGTCGAGTAGCTGAAAGAGCACCTTATATTTCTTTATTGTGATACTAGGATTTACAAAGATTTAGTTGAGTGATGATTACAGATGTGCTGTGGGATGACACTGGAACAATAGAAAGTGATTATCAGTTGAACACACAGAGTTACATATTGGATGGAGGTAAAGGAATGTCCAACAATGTCATGTGCGTGTTATAACTTGTTGACATAAAGGGCTTAGTGCCACTCATTTCTTTTCTGACTCTTCCTTTCCTTACCCTCTCCCTTCCCATGGTAAAGAATGGAAATAAAGGTGCTTGAGAAAGCCACAAGGAAACATTGTTGTTTCCTCACTGACTAATTAGGCTTGTGTATTTGTACTTATGCACACTCTCTCTTTTTCTGTTTCTCTCTGTGTCTCTTTCTCTCTGTCTCTCTCTCTGTGTGTCTATGTCTCTGTCTCTGTCTCTCTCTCTTACCTGTGTGTGTGTGTTTGTACATGTTAATTCATGTGTGTGTGCGTGTGCGTGTGTGTCTACAGTTTGGACGGAATTTTACCAAGGGTGCTGCTGCTGCTGCTCGCAGGAACCATAGATTGTTAACTAAAAATCCAGTACCAGAAATTGAAAACTTCACTTTGAATTGAGAAGTGTGGGAATGGGGTTCCATGACTCTCTCCACACAATAGAGTCTTCTAGCCATTGTCCTTGGTTGCTTGCCAGGATTTCTCAGAGAACTGATCTCAATCCTAATGTGACTTGAAGGGCTGGGTGAGTGGGTATGGAGGCTCTCCTTTTCTGAGGAATACAGGAGAAGGTGGGACTGGGAGCAGAGGAGAGAGTAGGCTCTGCCCAGGTTATAAAGTGACACTGGAAATCTAGCCAACAGCCTGGGGCTGATGTGGTCATAGACTAAGAGAACCTGTTATTGCCAATTTCCTAGACCAGTATAATTCCCTACTACATTCTTTCAAAACTTTTGTATTTATTATAATGTATTAAGATTACATTATAAGTGTTATTCCCCCACTCGTATCTTACCCTTCCCACTCTCCTACGCTCCTCAGCTATGTTTCCCTGCCGTAGACCTCGGGGTGGCCAGCTCCTCTCCAGTCTGCCTTCACCCTATCAGGTCTCATCAGGGCGTCCCTGTCCTCTGTGTGCCCCTGAGCTTCCCCTGCCAAGGGAAAGTGATCAAACGGCAGCATCAGAGTTCACTTCAGAGGCAGTCCCAGCTCCCTCCTCCCCACATCCCTGGAGAATGAGCTGTCTATTGGCTCTATTTGAACAGGTAGTCTTGGTTCTCTGCATGAATTGTGCTGCTGAGACCTGATGGGCTGTTGTCAGATGGTAGGGGAAGAGTGTCTCTCCCCCCCCCCCCCCGCCCCCGTCAGAGATCTAGAGGAGGGGAGTAGATCAGAAAAGAGATGGAGGGTGGGAACAGGAAGACACAGAGAGAGGATAACAATTGGGATGTAATATGAGTAAATTATAATAAAATTTTAAATGAAAAAGATTATTTCCAAAATAAACCACACTACTCCCAAGACTACAAAAATGAAGACTTCTGCAGGAAAATCATATTTATATGTAAGTACTTAGAGTTTAACTTTTTTTTTTTTGATGTTTTGGAGCTCCAGAATCAAATTGAAGAATGAAACAAATGAACAATACTCAAATACTGGTAGCTTAATAGTTTGATTTTTTAAGACTTTGTCAAATACATCTTCATTTTACCTTTTTTCTCTGCATGACTTTTTATTTAAATAGCTTAAAAATTAAAATGAATGATGAAATACTTTGATCACATATCAGTAGCCACAGAATTATATATCTTTTTATACAGTGTAAGAAGTGCAAAAAAGATATGCTTTGATAATCAGTGAAAGTTTAGAAGGTGGTTCATATTTAGAATGATGCAGAAAGTCTGTGCCTGCAGTGCATTCTCAACGTGCTCTATTCTCTCTTCATTTTCTTCATCTTCTTTACAAAGAATTGGTAAACAAACAAGCAGCACTTCACAACAAGTACAGCAATGGCCACCACAATGGCAAGGAGGAACCCAACAACATCCAGAGAGTGGTACTGGTACCAGGTGAGGGTGTGTGCAAGTGGTTTCAGGTGCTTGGCCCCTTTGTGGCGCATGACAAACTCAATCCAGAAGATGGCTCTGTCTAGTGGCTTCATAGGCTGGTCATGGTGAATGGTTGACAACCACATAGCATTCTCTTTATAGCTGTACAAGATAAAATGGAGATCAAGTCACTGAATGAGTGAAAACATGTGCATAATTTTTTTTAATGCCTAGGAAGATGTTGTTAGTCGTGTCTGAACTTCTTGGCTATACAAAAAGCATCTGGAAGCATATAAGCAGATAAGTTGGAAAAGATAAAATGTTCCCAAATTGAAGTTTGCAGATAGTTAAAACTTTACAAAGTAACAAAATGAGATGCTATTTTAGCATATGTAGCTTCAGTTCCCCAGTGTTCAAGATCAGGTAAGGAGATTTCTGAGTGCTGGTGAGAAAACGCCAAGAAAACAGGACAAGGGTCTTTTAACCTCAGTTTCTTAAAAACAAAAACGTGGAATTTTCATGGATTATGCCTTTGTCCCTCTGCCAGGTGTAGCAGACAGGAGTGAGTTTCCTTCAGATAAGTCATTACAACTGGCTATTGTTATTTGCTTATCTGCCTCTGTAGAAAAAACCTGTTTTGCTGTGGACAGTTTGTCCTTGGCTTTCTGCACTACTCAGTGACTCCCCTTAACTCTCAGAGTTTAAACTGTCTGATGCTCTGAATAAAATAGCTTTTGGCACAAGACTTTATTTTATCTCATTTATGAGCCCCAATCTCCCAGGTCCCATTGCCATTCTAGAGTGAGAAACAACTCAGCAAGCAATTACAAACTAAGTTGTCATGCAAACTTTATACTACCACCAGAACACATAAGTTTCAGATACATGTGTCTCAAGTTCCCACAATGATACATATCTGTGTAATGGTGATAAAAGATTGGATCTGAAAAGAAAATTATATGGGATGCATATCAGTGATTAAAGATTATACTTACAATAGTGTTCTGATTATTATTAACTAGCTATAGTGGCTACTTCTTTCTCCTGAAATTTATTACTTATTCAATGAAATCAATAGAAAGTCTAACTTTCTTTTCTATTACTATACAGGAATTATTATCACATTACATGTATTACTATTATTATAAAGTGGAATAAAACATTTTTGTGATTACTTTTAATTACGTGTGTGCGAGAGAGATAGGGGGAGGGAGGGCGGGAGAGAGAGAGAGATAGAGAGAGATCGGCCAAGTTGAAAGTTGTTGTAAACCACGTAGCATGTGCATTGAGAACTAGTCTATGGTCCTCTGCTAGAGTAAACCCTTACCCATTGAGAAGTCTACTGAGCCTAATTTTTGTTATTATTGCTAATCTTCATTTTTTTTTATTATGATCAGCTTGGTAGTGTGATTTTAGAAATGAAGCAGACAAAATTTCACACTGAAGTGACCTGTAAGTGCATTTGATTCAAGTGTTGAAATGACTATTGATGAATACATAAAAAAGAAGGATGACATCGAGACATGAGTAACCAACCCTAAGTAACAGTTGATGCAATATAAGAATTTATTGCGATGGTGGTAACATTCCCTCCAACCGTTTACAGAGCATCATTGGAAAATTGTGTTTCTCTTCTCATTAAATCATCCTCGTTTCTTAGCATGCATATCACACTTATTTAAATTTAGGGGGAAATTAAAATAAAATAAAATTTAGGATTCAACTTCTTTGACGGAGGAACGAGAAGAGGGGCTCCATAGAGATGGGGAGGGAGGGAAACACCAAAGAAGGTGTAAAGAGAGTGAAAGAAGATGGCGGTACTCAAGCAGTGTGATAAAGGATAGGAAGCAGGTTGGCTCCATAAGGAAGGGAGAGGAACATTGATTCAGGAGGGAGATGGATGAAGTAACAATCAGGATGTCTAAAAGAGCTGCAAATAAATATACTACTAGCTATGTACCCAAATCCCCTATTCTATATGCTATTCCCTGTATAACCTTCCATGAATTTTTACCATCGGGACTGATGATGTTCCCTTCCAGAGCCAAAGCCCACCTAACATAAACCCCAATGTCAGATGTGAGAAGTGCTGTTCTGAGATGTTGGCCAGGGCTGTGAAACATACAGCCTCTTGATGCTTCTCTTGGTTATTCCCCAGTGGTGGGATACAAGTTTCTATTGCTGAAAGAACAAGAAATTCAGAAACCAGAGACATCTGAGATGGAACTGACTTGAAAGCACCTTACCTGAAAACTAACTTTGGTGGTAAATCGTAGAATAGAGGATCGAAACATGGTAAGAGCCAGAGGGCAAAGATATCTGCTATGAGGATGCATCTTTGAGAAATATCAGGAAAGCTACACTCATGAAGTCGCAACAGTATGGTCGCCAAAACAAGTGACATCAGTGGTCATGCTAATATGGAAAGGAGTAAATCTCACCCTGGGCCCAACTCTACACAAAATTATCATAGGCACCTAAGGAATACTGAAAGGGGGAGAAAAATAGTCTTTACCTGAAAGAACCTTCAAAAAATTTTTTAATCAAAGAAAAATGATGAGGGACATAATCATTGCTTCACTATAATGTTTTCACTATTTGAATTTATCTTAAAATTTTAGGTTGCATATCTGAACATCCAACCATACACTTGCTTTTATCTTAATATCTGTTGTGTTTCAATGCTGAATATTTTAATTGCCATAAAGGTTACTTATTTCTTGTATAGCATTCAAGTTTTGCTTTGGTGATGTTTTCCTATGGATTCTGTGTGTAATACATCTGATTGGTACCTGGCAATTTATTTCACTTCACTTACTGGCTATTCAAGTTCTGTACTATCCTCAAAATGATGACCAATTACCTTACAAAAAGAATATAAAAGAAAAATTGGTCAGTGCTGGTGGCATATGCCTGTTGGCCAAGCAGTTTGGAGGATGAAGCAGAAATGTTTTACATATAGGACCAGCCTAATTCACATAGCAAAGAGACATTAAAGCCTAACATGGAAATTTTTTAAATGACAGGAGGAAAGAAAAATCCGTGACACTCAATCGTGTCCTAATTTACATCTCCACCTGCCATGATTTTTGCCTTCAGGATAATTCTTGCTCATTTGGCCTTCAGTAAGAAGCACAAAGAATAAGAAAGGAATGAAAACACACTTTAAAAAGTTATACTCACGAGGGATTGTCTAGGACTTCCTCCAGGGCATTAAGTAAATCTGACTTTGACATTGTTCTGATATCTAACGCAACAGCTGCTCCTTTGGCCACCATGTGGGCAATGTTATCATGTTGTTCTCCAAACAAAGGGATGCCAATCATGGGGATTCCATAATGGATCGCCTCGTAGAGGCCATTGGCTCCACCATGAGTTACGAAGGCTTTGGTTTTTGGATGTCCTAAAATGAGGTGAATTCAGGTTAACATTAATTAACAGTCTTAGACATGAAAAGAGAAATGAGGAACTGATCATTATAACCTCACTGAACCATTTTCCTGTCTCAAGCAAGAAGAAATTAAATATACCAAGAACTATTTTGAAGACTTGCATGTGACTTGAGATTTCAGCCATTAAATACTGATTTCAGTTGAACACATGACATATATAATGGATAAGACTAAACGGGTATTAAAAAAAGACCAAATGCATGACAGAACTTGTTATCTTTAATAGATAATACATTCCCTGTGTGTAATATAAAGACATTTGAAGTCAGCTAGGATGGGTGTAGAAATCAGAGAAAGTCAATCATGATTCAGCTTTATTTTTCTGAGTCTTACCAAGAAGGTCGTTCTGGGGGAGCCACTTGTAGACTCTGGTATTGGGTCCTAAATTGGCTGGTTTTTTGCCATCAAATCTCCAAAGAACCTGTTAAATGTTAAATCATCTTTATTGCTGGATTCAAATTTAACACTATACAGACTGAGCAGATGATATTTAGAACTATAAATGTACGTACATATACATATATGTATGTCACAACAATTAATGGAAAAAGATGCCATGAATTTGAAAGAGAGCAAGGGGCATAGATATGAAAGGGTTTGGAAGGGGGAGATAGAGAGGCAGAATGATGTAATTATGCTTTCAAAAAATGATTTAAAATGTTAACTTTTTTAATTAAACATAACAGAGATAAATACCCAACACTAGAATTGATAAGGAAATCAAAAGGGGTGAGCAATGAAACTTAAAAGATGGAGACAAAAAGTGTGCTAGCAGTTTCTGTGCTCATTTTTACATTCAGACAGTTTAATTATAATCATCGTTTTCTAAACAGAGATATTTAGACAAACAAGATAGTTAATGACACATGAAAATATTTACCACATTGCCATTATGAGATAAGTCAATTACAGAAAAGAATGATACATTACTAATAATTTATATTTTAGATAAATTTTGGCCCACCTGAGGCCAGGGAAAGACTTTATGTACCAAGGGAGACGTAATTCTATGAGTCACGCAGAGCCCTATGTCACCAGAGAATCTCTTTGTGACAATTCTAGCTGTTTTGATCTGTGCATCTGTGAATGCTCACACATCAAAGGATCATTAGATTTATCTACTTCTCAAATCAAATACCTCTCTGGAAAGTCTACATTTAAAAAATTAAAAATAGAGAGATATCAGAAAATTTTTCAGGAATAGAGTCACATAATAAGAATTTTTAGTGCTTGTGAGAACACTCCAAGAAACAGTACAAGAGTCTTTTGACCTCAGTTTCTTCAAAGCATGAGACTGTACTTGGAATGCATCTTTTCTCTCCTCCCATGTGTGGTGGACAGGAGTTGGCTTACTTCAGGTTCATCACTACTGCCTGTGGACAAGTTTCATAAAACAGGGAATTAACCATGTGTCTTACATGGATTTGCTATGTGATGGATAAATTAAATACTGGATCACAGCAAATAAATTTAATGTAGGAGATTAAAGAGAGGGTTTTCCACCAGAAAATTTAGTATGTTCATAATCATTCAAAGATTGAAATCTAATCTCCAGAATATTACGTTGCAGTCTGCTTTATAAAGTGTGTATTCTGAAACTGTTTTCACATCTGGTTCTTTTGGGCTCCTTCTTGTTTTCATACGTCTTCCTTGAATGGCAGCAGTTTCATTCTCACTGCTTAGAAGCAGAGTTGTGTGTTTCGTATTTTATGATTCAGAGAGGTCACTGTAAAGGCAGCACCCATCTCTACCTTTCCTGTATATATTTCCTCTACAAATATTGGCAAGGCAGCCCCGAAACCTATTTATTTTTTTAATTATCTTTCTCTCTGTTAGCCAAATGGGTACTTTGAATGAGAGTTGAGGCATTAGATGGCCCTCTCAACTGCACAATGAACAAGCCTACCCAAAAATTAGGATACAGAGTCCTCCTACATTTCAGACACTTTCAATACCTGCTTAACATTATTCTGCTAGAAAAAATGCAAAGAATCCCCATGAATATAATGTCTGTGATGACTTTAAATAATCAAAAAATAGAACAAGTGACTCTGAAGAGCAATGTCATTGTCAATCCAGCACTTCAGAATGTGCCCACAGTGATCACAATGTTTAACTTGAAGATACTCTCCATCAAAGACACCTTAAAACAGCCCAGAACACTTGTTGTGTGTATCTGTTTCTAGATTGGGTAAGGGAAATTAGAGCCTATCTAAAAATTTACTCTCACACAGTCATTTCTATACTCAGACTTTCACAGACTGAGTATACAGTCACCTCTGGTGATGGCACTTTACCTCACCTTCTGTGGAATCTGGGCAAGGGCCCATGCCATTGCATTGGCCTTTTCTTCTGCCATGTTGCTGACCATTGACCCCAGAGAAAACACCACGATCCCATGCTCTCCAGAGCTCTGGACAAAGTCTTCCATTTCCTGTGAAGAAAGAATTGGCTTCCTCACAAAATAAGAACTGTAAAAAATCACTTAGGTAACTTTCATTGAAAAAAAACCAAGAAATAAAATTAAAGTGTTCCTAGGAATTTTCAGAGTAATGGTGCTAAAAATACACAAGACAGAAACGGTAAGGTCAAATACTTTGAAGTTCACAGGGAGCAGTACGAAGTACACTCACACATTGTTCAACAAACCACCTCAGTATTTTCCTCTGGCAAAATGAAAACTCAGAAGTGCAAGTATATTATATATGAAGTACTCATAAAATTGTAGATCCTTAGCATTTTTTAATTCTACAGAAAGTATAATTTTTTTCATGCTATTTTATTTTTCTCCTATGATGGCTGATTAGTATTAACTAATGTTTGATGAAATAATATGTGTGTTGCAGTATGTACACCTGTGGTAGTTAACACAAGCTTCCTACTATCATTAATAAAATATTTTGGTTTTTGCAAAATAATCATAAATGCATGGTAAACATATACTATATAATAATTTCCTGAAACTGTACAAAAACAGAATATTTTCAGATGACCTCCACAATTTATTGCTTAGAGCAGAAATTATGTCTATGCTGTTTCTCTGGATATCAAGCGGTTACCTCTGATATATGCTAATCACAGCTTCTGAATGATTGACAGTTTCTCATCTCAGTTTAACTGACTTAACTTCTCTGTCTTTTTTTTGTGTGTGTGTTTATATAGATGTGTGGGCATTCACCTGTGTGTATATATTTGTGTAAGTGTGTTGAAGGGTGGTGGCTTCAGAAAGATTCCCTGTCTTTGTTTTTGCACATGGAGCCAAAAATTAAAATCAATATTCTTCCTCTATCAATCGTTTACATATTTTTGAGACTACCTCTAATTGAACATGATTCCCACCATGTTTAACATGGTAATAGCCAGCAATCTATCAATATTAACCTATTTCTGAAGCTCAATACTAAGGTCATAAATTGCATGGCAACACACCCAACTTTCTACATGGGTGTTGGGGATTCAAACTTATATCCTCATGGTTCCGTGGTAAGGACTTTACCCATTGGATAATCACCCAAGTACCCTATCTGACTTCATTTAACTCATTGTTATGAATATTTCCAAAGTATATCATGTTCTCTCCTGAGTTTATTGAGCTCCTAGTTAGCAGAATGCTTAATTCCACGTCCTGTATATCTCTACCATTGGGATAAAAATGTAATGAAAGGTATAGAATCACTTTCATAAGGAATGAAATCAAATGAAAAAGAGATTTTAAAAAAGAATGCATTTACCTGAGGCAAGGGTTTAGCAGGTTTACAGTGGAGTCCTCCAACATAGTCAACATTTGGTAGGGTTGGGTGAGGAAACTCCAAATCCCAGTAGGATCTAATGAGCCACATTTCTGCTTTGCCTACTATCTCATCATAGGTAGTGGGCCTTCCTAGATGGGGAAAATGAGCAAATGAGAAAGAAAAAAGTAGACAGGATTATCATCAGAACAGAAAATATATATTTTTAGAAATGTTGGAAACATTTGTGTTTGATGTAGAACATGTGCATTTAAAATGATAACCACTCTACAATACACAGATCTAAAGAAGCTAAATAACAAGGAGGACCCTAGGGAGATGTTTAATTCTCATTCATATGGGCAAGGAACATAGACACTGGAAGCAGTTGAAGAGAACGAACAGGAAGGAATCCTACCATAGAGGTCCTCTGAAAGACTCCACCCAGAGGAAGATCAAAGCAGATGCTGAGACTCACAGCCAAACTTTGGGATGGTGCACAGGGAGTCTTATGGAAGAGTTGGGGAGCAGAAGAGTCTGGAGGGGACAGGAGGTCTTCAAGGAGACCAATGGGGCCAACAAATCCAGGAAGTGTTGAGGAGCAGGGTCGGGATGCATCAACCAAGAGTCATGCATGGTGAGGATCTAGACCTACTGCTCAGATGTAGTTGATAGGCAGCACAGTTTCCGTGTTTGTCTCATAACACGGGGAGAAGGGGCTGCCTCTAATGTGGTCTCTGGTGCCCACTGGTTGATCACTTTCCCCTGGCAGCGAGGCCTTGCCAGGCCACAGAGGAAGAGGACACAAGCAATCCAGATGAGACTTACTAGGCTGAGGTCACATGATAGGGGAGGAATGTTCCCCCTTTCTGAGGACTAGGGGGGTGATGGGGGATAAAAGAGGGAGGGTGGGGCCTGGAAGAGATGAGGGAGGAGGCTACATTCAGGATGTGAAGTGAACAAATTAAAAATAAAGATATTTAAGAATAAAACCAACGTTTACAGAAAAATGCAAATCACAGCGACTCTGATTCTATCTTACACCCATCAGAATGGCTAAGATCAAAAGCTAAAGTGACACCAAATCCTGGCAAGGATGTGGAGAAAGAAGAACACTCCTTCATTGCTGGTGGGAATGCAAACTTGTACAACCACTTTGGAAAGCTATCTGGTACTTTCTCAGAAACTGGGAATAGGGCTTCCTCAAAACCCAGCTATTCCACTCCTTGGAATATACCCAGAAGATGCTCCAGGACACAAGGACATACGCTCAATCATGTTCATAGCAGCCTTTTTCATAATAAACAGGACATGGAAACAGCCTAAATGTCCCTCAGTTGAAGAATGGATAAAGAAACTGTGGTACATTTACACCATGGAATACTACTCAGCTATTAAAAACAAGGAAATTCCGAAATTTGTGGACAAATGGATGGAACTAAAAATGACTATACTGAGTGAGTGAATCCAGAAGCAGAAAGACTCACATGGTATATACTCACTTATAATTGGGCACTAGCCCAAAAGCCAGGTCAAGTGAAAGTCTTCACTTACCAAGAGATTGGGATAGAGGTGAGGACATCCCACTGGGACTCTAGGTAAGACAAATATAGGAGACAGAGAAATAGAAGGACCCAGAGGGTCCTAGAAACCTACAAGATGAATATCATGATGGGTGGATAGGAACCCAATGGGGTCTGCTCAAACTTTTGCACTAACCAAGGACAATACAATAGTAAACATCGAACCCCTACTCTGATCTAGCCAATGGACAGGACATTCTCCACAGTTACATGAAGAGCAGGGACTGACTCTGATGTGACCTCTGGTGCCCCATATTTGACCACCTACCCTTGCTGGGATAGCCTGATGGCACTCAAAGAGGGAACCAGCATGCTACCATGATGAGACTTGATAGCCTTTGACCATATAGTGGGGAAGGAGGTCCCCCTAGGTCACAGACCTAGGGAATGGAATAGGGTGAAAGCAGGAGAGAGGGAGGAATGGGAGGATAAAAGTGATGGGATAACAATTGAGCTGTGATCTGAATAAATCAATAAAATAAAAATTTAAAATACAATATTTATTTATATGTAATATGATTTGCATATGTAACTGATTTGTAGCTTATAATATATATAAACGTCAGTTTGGGTTTATTTGTAAAGTAAACTGTGAGAATTACCTCATGTTTCCTCAGTAATTTGAAACCACAAATAGTTATTGAAATAATCCACTAAACCACTATATGAATAAACACATATTTTACTCTTCTTTAGATGTTCAAAAGGAACTGTGAAAATATAAACACATATTCCAGGTCTAAAACTTTAACCGTGTTGTGTACTCTGGACAGACTTCTCCAGGGTCATTGTAGTTTGTAGTTAGTGCTTTTTTCTTGTTTTGTCAAGGGAGCTGTAAAGCTTATGAATGGCTGAATTTCTGGTTTCTTCTACTCTTGTTTCATATTAAGAAAGTTCATAGTACTTATCCTGTACAAAACAATCACTATTTTCAGAAATTATGAGAATGGGGATTTTAGCCAGTCTTAATTATAGTATACTTTTTAAGAGACAAAACAAGACTTGGAAAAAAAAGAGACTGAATGAATTTATATACATGCTTCTGTAGAGCTTAAACATTTACAATGGATGCCAGGTAAGGATTCAGTAAAGAAGTGTGATATTGGTAGATGCTTCTGTTCCATTTTTAACCCTGTGAAGTAACACAGTATATTTAAAGGATAGGAAAACTCTGTAGGAAATACAGGGGAAATGTTTTAAGATTTATATTTTTATTTATTTATGTGTGTGTGTGTGTGCGTGTGTGCGCGTGCGCTAAGTTTCTTCATGTGCCTGCGGATAACATAATATGGCAGTAGGCACACTGAAGCTAAACCTACAGGCAATTTTGAGCCACCAAACATGGGTGAGTTTTAGATTGTTTTCAGATATTTTAATTTTAAATAAAACTTGGCCTATGCAAGGGAAAATAATTTCCTCAGTGCTATATATACATATGTGTGTGCATATTCTGTAAAATATGTCATTCTTTATTCTAAACTAATGAAGATTTTGCTAACTAGCTAGTGACTTATTAAAATAGAGGAAAAATTACAACACAATGAATACAGAATCACTTAAGGAAAGTCTACTTGCATCTCTTTGCAATTGTATAGCTAACCAGAATTCCCTATATCAGTACTGCCACCTTCTATTTGATCAATAATATGAGCTTTTACAGTGTTTCTGAGATTGCTAGCTAATATCATATTACAGTTGAATATCTATAAAATAAAACTTCATTTTGTATTTTATGGTCATATAGCTTTAAATACATCGGAAACTTAGGTCATAAAGATTTTGATAAGAAATATAACTTAACCCAGGCATTGTCACATATGCCTGTACTCCCAGCACTCAGGAGGCAGAGGCAGGTGGATCGCTGTGAGTTAGTGGCCAGCCTGGTTTACAAAGCGAGTCAAGGACAGACAAAGCTATACTGAGAAACCCTGTCTCGAAAAAAATCCAAACAAAGAAAGGGAGAGGAGAGGAGAGGAGAGGAGAGGAGAGGAGAGAGAGAGAGAGAGAGAGAGAGAGAGAGAGAGAGAGAGAGAAACAGACAGACAGACAGACAGACAGACAGACACAGACACAGAGAGAGAACTCACCCAAAGTTTCACTGTAAAACTGATCCCATTTCTTCTTATTAAATGTCTGGAACCAAAAGTCAAAATAAAGCATGCATATCATATTTTTTACCCTCTCTAAGAATGTCATTTTACCACCTAATCCTGACAAGATTACAGGTACATAAGAGGCAGGGAGTACAAACCCTCCACTGTACTTTTCCATTGTGTAGCCAGGAAAGTAGCGAAGACTGTAGACAAAAGGAATCTGGAGCAGTTCAGCTATCAGTTCCCCACAGGGAGCTATGGCATCCGAGAGAAGAACATCAAACTTGGATTTCTGTAGTTTCATCATAAGTTGTTTGTTTGAAACTGAGTCTTTACAAAGACTTTGAGAATAGTCAGAATAATCATCAAACAGACTCTGCAGCAAAGGAGAGTATGATAAACATGTATCTCTTGGTAACTCATAAGTCCATGAATTGACAAACCTTGTGTAGAAATTTTCCAGATCACCTTTACTTAAAGATGTAGGAAACGTCTCAAACTTAAGGCCGGGCGACGTTTGAGGATCAAAAAAGATGGACGCTGATGATCTCAGAACAGTCACTTCATGACCCCTCTGCACAAGTTCATCCAGTATTGTCTTTAAATTTATCCAGTGACTGTATTCCATCGGCCACACCAGCACCTTCCCACAGTTCACAGATCGGAAGCTCCAACTCAGCTGCAGCAGCAACAGAGCAGAAAGCCACTTCGCCGGCATCCTGGGAAATCCAAGTCCTCTCTTCACGGTGTGTTCCCGTCTGCCCCTGCTTGTCCTTATCCCTAAAAAGAAAAAAAGCCATGAGTTAAAATATAACCTGTGTTGTTCAAAGCAAATACACTTAACGACGAGACTGAACTTGTGGGATGAAGGTAAATGTTAGAAACAAAAATTTTAATTTTTCAAATTTGCGTGTGAGTGCTTCATGTCCATGAGCCTGTTCTAGGCCTAAAATGTGGTTGGATGGTTTATTCTCAAAATCTTAGTGCTCAAAGACCCTGAGCAGATGAGTAGATGTATCTATATTCCCTCCTCTCCAGGAAACACTATGTCTACCATTTCTGAGACCACCAATTTTCTGTGTGTCTATGAAGCCCTTAGGTATTGCCATGTGATCTACCTGGGTTTCTCGTTCACCCAGATTTCTACTGAAGCTACAACCTTTGGACCACTATAAGGATGCATCATTTAGACAAATTCTTTGATTATAAAATCAACCTGTAGTGTTTAACTTCTCATCACATTAACCACGTACTTTGACAAAACCAAATTTTAGTATTTTGGATGAATATTTAATCCCATGATTTGAAGTCATAGCCACCACTGCAAGGAAGGTCTGTAGGCGTTTATGTGATGGGAATATGTGGCAGGGGTACCCCTACCCCATGGAAAGCCGAGGGGTTGTCAGTTATGGAAGGAAAGATGTGAAAACAGAAAAGAAAATTGGAAAAGTAAGTATTTTTCAAAAAACAAACTATAAGTGTACTGTAGTAGATATACTTACAAGTGTCCAAAATTGAATTACGTCAGAGTAGAAATTGTGACCTCTAAGGTCACTATATATTTTCAAAAGCACCAATTTGATAAAAGAATATAACTATAATAATTCACTTCAAAGCATATGCAACAAACATCCCATGTGCTTTATTCATAATAGCCAGAGACTGGAAACAATTTACATGCCCCTCAACTAAAGAATGGATAAAGAAAATGTAGTGCATTTATACAATAGAATAGAAATCACCTTTTAAACCAAGACATCATGCAATTTTCAGGTATGGGTGGAAGGAGAAAAGATCATCCTGAATGAGGCAGCCCAAAGCCAGAAAGACATGCGTGGTATGTACTCACTTATAATTGGGTATTCACCATAAAGTACGGGCTAGCCATACACAAATCCACAAAACCAAAGAAGCCAAAGAGGGCCTAAGAAAGGATGCTTGAGCCTCAGTCAGATAAGGAAATGAAATAAACATCTGAAATAAATGGAGGGAAGAAACTGACTGGAATTGTAGAAGATTTGGGGTCCAGAGGGAGTGGGGAAGACTTGAAGAAAGAGCAGAAACCAGTGAGGGTGGCATCTCTGAGACAGGGGAGGTTCCCAGGAGTCCACGGGGGTAACCCTAGCCAAGGCTTGTAGAGGCAGGGGATATGGAGCCTGAAGCTGCCACTTCACTTAGGTAGGACCTCCTGTGGAAGGAGAGGGACACAAACCCAGCTGTAAAATTGTCAATCCAAAATTTGTCTCACATACAAGAAGTGTAGTGATCAAGATGAAGCCGATACTCGAGGAATGGCAAACCAATGATTGGCTCAACTTGAGACCCATTCCATGGGAGAGAGTCAACTAGGCTTTCAGACAGGGGCCTAGTGTAACAGTCTTCATAAGAGGCTTCATCCAGCCCCTGAGGAAACAGATGCAGAGACCCACAGCCAAACCATAGCCCAAGCTCGGGCAGTTTTGTGGAGGAAAGATTGAGGGAGCTGGATAGGGTCAAGGACACCACAAGAAGACCTAAGGAGTAAACTAACCTGCGCCCACTGGGACACGCAGAGACTGACCCATCCGCCAAAGAGCATATATGGACTTGACCTAGGCACGCTGAAAACTTGCAGCAGAAGCGCATCTTGGTCAATGTGAGTAGGAGTTGTCTCTGACTCTGTTATCTGCCACTGAATTGCTTTCTTCTAGCTAGACTGCCTTGTCTAGCCTCGGTGGAAGGGGATGTGCTTAGTCCTACTGCAATTTAAGGTGCCAGGATGGGATAGTACCCCCTGAAAAACCTTCCCTTCTTTGAGAAGGAAAGGGGGAAGATGTAGAGTAGGAGGTGTTGTCTTATGCAACACAGGATCAACTGCTCAGATCTGACATCTCACAGGGTGGGCTGGGGCCCCTTGCACCAGTCATTAGCCAAGAAAGTGCCTGCACAGGAGACCAATTTGATGGAGACATTTGCTCAACTGCTCAGCCGAGGTTCCTCCTTCCCATAGGACCCTAGCTGTGTCAAGTTGACAAAAACTAACCAGGTAGACTGAATAACAAAAAACGAGGGAAGTCTCAAATTATCTCAACTGAGTGAAATCACTGATTAAAGAGTAGGTCATTGTCTAGGATAGCACAGAAACTCAAAGGGTATCATAAAACACTATTATCAAATACACACCAATGTGTTGAAACCCTAGAAAGAATGAGTGTAGTTTTGGATATTAGATAATAACAAATTTGAGCCATAGACCTGAAATATAACAATATAATAAGATTAAGTCATTAATAGAAAGTCTAAGGCTCATGAGCAAGTGCTAATCAGTCTTCTCCAGGGATGAGCCCCTGATAGGTTATCTGATTCTAAGTGGTCAGCTATAAGCACATATTCATAGGAACAACATTAAAGACACAAAATGCACTGAAGTTTGACAGCAGGCCAGGGAGCATAGTTGGTATCTATCTATCTATCCTCTCTCTACTTTTCTATTTCTATGAACATATGTATATCAGTAACAAAAAAGGAGATTAATAATTTGAAAACTAATGGGGGAGCAACAACAGGAGCAAAGGAGGGAAGATGAATAGAAATTATATAAAGAAAGTAATTATGTATGAAATTATCCAAAAAGAAATGTCTAACAAAAAAGTGTCAAAAAATAATCAAAATGAGTATATTAGTGAATTTTTAACAAACTTCTAAGAAAAACTAATTATCATTTTTTTCTCATACTATTCTAAGATAGTAGCTTGTTTTAATGAGAGGGGATCTTGCCAGATGGATTCTGTGAATCTCTCCTTATCTTAATCCCCAACTCCTTGTGTGCGTGAGTGCGTGTGTGTGTGTGTGTGTGTGTGTGTGTGTGTGTTGTGTGTGTGTGTGTCTGTGTGTGTGTATGAGAGAGAGAGAGAGAGAGAGAGAGAGAGAGAGAGAGAGAGAGAGGTCAAAGAGCCATCCCCTCCCAAGATGTAATCATAGGTCTCAACTGTGAACAGTGGGAATAAAGTCTCTGATATTATCTCGCCTTCTCTGAGGTCAGTTTCTGTCACTAAATGACTAGGCAATTATAAATATCACAAAAGCCCATTGTCACCTAGTTAGCTAAGCTTCTTGCTGTTTTTATCGAGTCTTGCCAAATTTGGGGGTACTTGTCTCTTTGTAGTGTATCCTTAGTACAATAACTTAATAGGAATTTTTAGAGAATAATTTTGAACAAATTTCTATATTTCACAGTGGGATAGTCTTTGGAACTGCTCATGTTGTCCCATGAGAATTTACTTGTATGAAGTTCCTTTAAAAAGTATTTCTTCCTCCTGTACAAATGGAAGAAAATTAACCATGCAGTTCAAAATGAACTCCTATATATCATAGAGCTATAACTTAGCAGCAAATGTGACATGTGGAAGTTAAGAGAAAGTATATTGAAACTTTATTTCTGTTCATTTCTCTAATTCCTTTCAGTCTGTAAGGGATTGACCTATGACTTTGTGCATCTAGACAAATCCTGGATTACAAAGGCAGTACCATGGCATTCTTTTTCCCCCTGTTTTTAAATTTTGACACAGTTTCTAAGTTAATCATATGGCCTTGGAATTATGGTCCTTCTTCCCATGCCTCATGAAAAGCTGATATGCAGGCCCTACGGTGTAGAGAAATGGCCTTACTAGACACCAAAGATAAACATAGAAAGTGTAGAAGTCAAGCTGATTCTGATGTGGAAAAAGCTTCTCTACTTGCCAGCTTTCATACTTTGGGGAGGTCCTATGCACACTGCCAGAGGAGAAAAAAATAATCATTATTCTTAGCCAGCTGCAAACTCGGTATTACAGTAAATACTGGCCTGGCAAAACAGGTCATCTGGTCCAATAGTGGCTTAAATGTTATTGAAGTAAGCAATCACTTTCTGATTGCTTTTAACGACCAATCTAAAGCTATACTCGGCAATGCTACTGCGGATAAGAACTTGTGATTGGATAGTGGAAACCGACAACTATTATTCTGCTGAAGTATAGTATATAATTGCCTCCTAATAACTTATCATTGCTATATCCATAGATGCTATATCCATCTTTCAAGCCCATCAGAGAAGATTCTTCTTCCAAATAGATGAGGAAAAACATACCAACACTCTTCTTGGAATTAGTTCTAATCTGGGCCCAGGGTGGCAGGGTGCTGCAGAAACTGATGCACCAACCAATGACTATGCATAGGGAGGACATAGTACCCCTGCTCAGATGTAGTCAATAGGCAGCTTATGCTTTTTGTGGGTCCCATAATGTGGGTAATAGGGGCTACCTCTGACATGGACTCTGGTACCCACTCATTGATCACCTCCTCCTGGCAGAGTGGTCCTGCCAGGCCACAGAAGAGGATGCAGGCAGTCCAGATGAGACTTGGTAGGCTGGGGTCAGAGGATAGGGGAGGAGGGCTCCCCCTTTCTGAGGACTAGGGGAAGAGAGAGGGGCAATGAGAGAGGGAGGGTGGACTGGGGGAGACCAGGGAGGGGAATATAATCAGGATGAAAAGCAAATACGTTAAAATTTTAAAATTAAAAAACAAAATAATAGAAAGCAATAGAAATACAAATAGTAGTAAGAAATACAAACAATACAAAGAAAAACAAATTCTTAATAAAGATAGTAATATGGAAAGTACTCTTTGGTTAACATTTCTTTTATAAACAACTAACTCTGTCAACTTATCTTCCAGTTTCCCGAGTCACATGGTACATATCCTCATCTTTTAAAGGGAATAGGCATTTACTATTTTTCCCCCAGGCTTTGAAATTTACTATTTCTTGTCATTTTGAACATTATATGTCATCTAAGTTTACAGTTCAGTCATTATATATGCTATAAATGTTTGAAAATAAAAAGAGCATAAATCTGATGAAATTTGTGTAATACTATGAAAAATAGAAGATTAGAGAAATACACATCTTTGAAAACATTTTAATAATATTGGTAGCAGAAAGATTATAGCTGGTTTCTATATTTCTAATTCCATATATACCTAAGAAATAAATTTTTCAGCTGGAACAACCAAAATTCTTCTCTTGTGTTGTAAAAGAAAAAAAGATAGTACTGAGATGGTTTTCTGCCAGGGACCAAAAGGCCTGAGGCCGACCCCCACCCATTCAGCATTTGCAGCAAACATCCTGCTGGGCCACTCATTAGGTATGCAAGGCATCCGGCTTAGTCCTTAGAAGACAGCGATCTGATCCTGAGATAACCACAGAGACATCCTGCTTTGTCTCACCTGGAAGACCCCTCCCCTTGCAAATGTTCCCGGGGCTCACCCCCAGAAGATTTTGTACTTTTCAACTACTCTCCTTGCGTACCCCCGCCCTCCCTAAAGCAGGTTTTAAAAAGCCTGCCATTACCTTCAATAAATGGCTCTTGACAAGCAACTGTTCGCTTGAGCTCTGAGTCTCTCTCGCCCATGTCTTTAACTACAAGTTGCGACCCCCCTCGGCCCCCCAATAACTGACCAGCTGGACTGGTTGGTGGACTAGTTACATGGACTAGTTATCCTAGTTACATGGACTAGTTAAGTTTTCATGTTAATCTCAGGTATTTTTTTTTTAAAAACTAAAGAGTAATACTTGTGTATATGAATCTTTTTTTCAAGTACTCATGGTATAGTTTATAAAATTGACCTAAGTGCTGGTCAAAGATAAAAATGTCAACAAAATTTAACAAGATACCACAAACTAAATCAAATTTAAGTGACATAAAATAGAAAAATTGAAAAAATAGAATGAAACACCTACTCTAAAATATATTCTTTTTTTCAGCATTGCAGTGTATAGAAAGTGATAAAGAAAAGTCACTCAATCTTTTCTCAATTCTCAGTATCCAAATCTCAAACAACCGCAACATAAACATCCCAGCCAAATGTGTAAATAAAAAGGACCTCAATTATAGTTTAATGGAATTCCACGAACACATGCTTATAAGAACTATAACTATAACATTATATTTTATTAGAATACAAAAGAGACCCAGGTCATAGTTTTAAAATGCAGTCGCTTTCTCCTTCAATGTTAGAAAAAATTGTAGCAGAACTGAAAATATCCGTACAAAGTACTAGGGTACTGAGTATCAACGTTTGGGATGCAAATAAATGAGAATTTCAAAATGATGTTATTTCCTTGAATTTTTAATTTGCTCTCAATTTCAATTTTTCTTTGCTAAATATCAAATGAAGACTCTAACAATGTTACTTATACCCCAGATAGCTGAACACTGATCTTTATAAACATGGTAACTCGAAGTGTATATTTTAATATATTACACATTCTATAGAAATAATGTAGAAGGGAACCTATCATATCTGTAAGACATTGTTTAATACATAATGCATATGTGTGTGTACATTACATAATATATATGCATATATATCAATTCAGAAAACTATTAGCTGTATAATTTGTTTTGAAGTAGTTGACTTAACTTCATGTGTTGTTTTCAAAATTAAATTTCTGATTCTTTAAGTTTTGCCTCCAAACTCAGTGGTAGTTAGGTATTTCTACTTTTAAGCATCAGATTTAAATTAAACATATTCTGGAAATATCAAAGATGTAGAATTTGGGGGTTGGAGAGATAGCTCAGTGGTTAAGAGCACTTCCTGCTCTTCCAAGGTCCTGAGTTCAATTCCCAGCAACCACATGGTGGCTCACAACCATCTATAATGTGATCTGATACCCTCTTCTGCAGATAAAGCACTCATATACAATAAATAAATAAAAAAATTTAAAGATAAAGAATTTTGTGAGACAATTAAAGTATTAATATTAATATTACTAGTTGCTCACTGAAATATTAAATAATTTAAAATAATTTAAATTGAATGAGTAAAAAAGAATAGATATATACAACACTGGGAAAAAAATCAGTGAATTTCCTGCTTCCTTAGTGAGTCTTGACTAATAGTTTTGCCAATAGGCATTTCTTAAATGTCTTGAAGGTGCCCACAAATTGCATAACAGTAATGAATTTTCTTAATACTCTACATGAGGGGTCTCTTCATTTGTAAACTGATCTCAACCTCTTTCTCTTTTCTATTTCACATCATACCTCTGCTCACTGAGATAGATCAATTGTTTTCAGATGTAATCTTATTAGATAAGTAATTATTGGTTAATCATTACCATTTCATGGTAATTGATCTTATTTCTTCTCCAGTCTATCTTTCACTGTCATCATGACTCATGATTTTACCTTACATGTTTGAGTAATATAAAATTTACCCTATTTGAACCCATGATGAAACTATGTAAATAGAAAACCTCTGAAAGAAGACAGAGGCAAATTAGATCAAAATTGTATTTTAAATTGTCTTACATGTTGAATTAGTAAGGATAAATATCTGAGCCTCTAAAAACCTTTTCTAGTTCTTGTTCTTCTTTGGGTCTGTGTATTATAGTATGGTTATCCTGTACTATATGACTAATAATATCTGCTTATCTGGGAGTCCATACCAACTGTATCATTCTGGGTCTGGGTTACCTCATGCAAGAAGATATTTTCTAGTTCCATCCTTTTGCCTGCAAATTTTACGATTTCTGTGTTGTTCAAAAGGTGAATAGTATTCCATGTTCTTTATCCATTCTTCAGCTGAGGGGCATCTAGATTGTTTCCAGTTTCTGGCTATTACGAATAAGGCTGCAATGAACACGGTTGAGCAAGTGTCCTTATGGTAATGTGGTACATCTTTTGGGTATACGCCCAGGAGTGATATAGCTGGAGTCTTGGAGTAGATCTATTTCCAATTCTCTGAGAAACCTCCAAATTGATTTCCAAAGTGTTTGTACAAGTGTTCATCCCTGACAGCAATGGAGGAGTGTTCTTTTTTCTACATATCCTCATCAGAATGTCCTGTCACTTGAGTTTTTTATCTTAGCCATTCTGACATGTGTAAGCTGGAATCTCAGAGTCATTTTGATTTGAATTACCATGATGACTAGTGATGCTGAGCATTTCTCTAAGTGTTTCTCTGCCATTAGAGAATCCTGTCTTGAGAATTCTCTATTTAGTTCAGTACTCTACTTTTTTATTAATATATTTTATTAATTTATTCATATTACTTCTCAATGGTTATCCCATCCCTTGTATCCTCCCATTTCTTCCTCCCTCCCATTTTCTACTTACTCCCATCCCCTATGACTGTGACTGAGGGGGGCCTCTTCCCCCTGTATATGTTCATAGGGTATCAAGTCTCTTCTTGGTAGCCCACTTTTTAATGATTATTTGGTTGGTTGGTGTCAGGGACCAAACGGCCCGTGGCCGACCCCCACCCATTCAGCATCTGCAGCAAACATCCTGCTTGGCCACTCACTAGGCATGCAAGGCATCCAGCTTAGCCCTGAGAAGAGAGCGATCCGATCCTGAGATAACTACAGAGAAATCCTGCTTTACCTCAACTAGGAAAACCCCTCCCCCTGCAGATGTTCCCAGGGCTCAACCCCAGAAGATTCTGTACTTTTCCATTACCCTCCTCGCTTACCCCTGCCCTCCCTAAAGCAAGTTTTAAAAAGCCTGCCCTTACCTTCAATAAACGGCTCTTGACAAGCTACTGTTTCCTTGAGCCCTGCCTCCCTCTCACCCATTTTTTATCCACAGGTTGCGACCCTCCTCGGCCCCCCAATAACTGACCAGCCGGACTGGTCAAGTGGTGCCCAGACGTGAGGCTCGAGGCACGGGTTTCTTCCCGAATGGATTAAGGGACCGGTCCACTGGATTTTTCATGACCAGCCGAGCTCGCCCGGCCGGCCTCGTCATTAGGTGAGTCATCCGTTCGCAAATCTCAAGAATAGGCCATTCGCTGTGCAAAGAAGCAAAGAGGATTAAAGGACATACTCAGAGAGAGGGGTATTAGGGTAAAAAAGAAACATTTGATTGAGTTTTTTGTTTTTATTGACCAGACCTGTCCCTGGTTCATGATTGATGGACCTACTATTCATTCTGAAAAGTGGCAAAAGGTGAGGCGTGAGCTTAATGCGCTTATTCAAAAAGATGGTAATGCAGTGGTGGCGAACAGTATTTTTTCTTATTAGGGCCTTATACGGGACATAATTGAGTCCGGTGAAAACGAAAGCGGACAGAGGCAACTCCTCTCCATGGCTGAACTCTGCCTGCGCGAATCTCTCCCTCCTTCTCATGTTCCTTCTTGTTCTTCTTTGCAGGGTTCCTCTCTTACGCTCATTGACATGTCCCCCAACTCTGTTCCTCCTGCATCCTCGAAATCTTTAGAAAATCCTTCCCCTGCACCCGTTTCTGATTCTTCCATGGCCCCCCGCCATCTTTACCCTTTGCTTACTCCCGCCTATGAGGATCTTATCTCAACCATGGATACTTTTGCGCTCTCAGTCTTTTTTCGTTGGCCATATTCACGCTCACTCCACCTTGCCTGGGCCTCTGACTACACTTAATGCCCAGGTGGACTCAGCCACACGCCTCCTGCTTCCAGGGCTGGCCATTCCATCTGCCAGCGACCCCGTTGCTATGGCCAGGGAGGCTCACGCCCTCCACCACCTTAATTCCCAAAGCCTTCACCACATGTTCTCCATCACTCGGGAACAAGCCCAGGCTATTGTTAAAGAATGCCAGGCACATGTCACCTTTCTTCCCGAGCCACATACGGGAGTCAACCCTCGTGGCCTCATGCCTGGACAGGTCTGGCAAATGGATGTTACTCATTTCTCCTCTTTTAAGAAAATTAAATATATTCATGTGTCTATAGATACTTTTAGTGGATTTATTTGCGCCTCTCCGCACGCTGGAGAGGCTACTAGAGATGTTATTGATCATGTTTTGTATTGCCTTACTGTTGCCCCCAAACCCTTTACCTTAAAGACTGATAACGGCCCTGGATATACAAGCTCTGCCTTCAAGTCCTTCTGTGCCCAACTGCAGATTAAACATGTTACGGGGATACCTTACAATCCCCAAGGACAAGGAATTGTTGAAAGGGCTCACCAAACACTCAAAGCAATGCTTAATAAGTTATAATCTTCCAAAGGAATCCTATATCCCTCCACAGTGGGACCCCGCCAACTTCTCAATCATGCATTGTTCGTCCTAAATTTTCTACAAAAGGATAATCTTGGCCACTTGGCGGCCGATCGCCTTTGGCACTCTTCCACCTCCTCCACCTATGCCAAGGCTTTGTGGAAGGATCCAGTGACCCACCAATGGCATGGACCCGACCCAGTCCTTATTTGGGGCAAAGGTCATGCCTGCATTTATGATCCACAAGAACAAAATGCGCGCTGGTTACTTGAGCGTCTAATCAAACCTTTGAACCCCCTCCCCCAGGGAACTCCCTTGAGGAAAAGATGTAATTGTGCTCTTTTTCAGGACCATGATCTTCGGTGTGCTGGTTGTCTTTTTACATTGCCTCTGCCTCTTCCCGCCTGCCTCCACCGTCCCTTCATATGACCACTGGCCTTATGCCGTTTATAATTTTACCTGGGAGGTAGTTAACCAGGCCGGTGACGTTGTTAATTCCTCCTCGACCCTGGGTGCCGAGCCCCATTGGCCCATCCTGCATGTTGATCTTTGTGCACTTGCCCTAGGAGCTAACTCCTATTGGGGCGTGGAGGATATTTTTTGGCCTACAACCCAGGCCAAGGTGCCCGAACTCACTTCCTCCCGTGACATCGGAGGCTTTGAACCAGGCTGTCGCAATGACATGGAACGGGTTATGTTTCACAAAATTTTCTCTAAAGAGGGAAAGGTCTATGGTGGAGGCATCTATGCTTGCCCAGGTTTCTCTCACCGGCCCCGTCATGATAATCACCGCGGTGGTGGGGACCCAGATTTTTACTGTGCCTCTTGGGGGTGTGTTGGATGTGTTTCTCCCCCTCCCCACCCTTTTACGAGGGTATTGCTCTTCTTTCCACCTTGCTCTTTACCAATGTTACCCCCACCCTCACTGGCCCAGCTCCCGACAATCGCATTACCCTCCAGTCCGTTTCCGGCATAGGTACTTGCCTCCTGGGTCCCCATATGTTCCCTCCTCTTCCCCTCAGCGGCGTTTGTGCCCAGACTGTCATCCCTGACCTCTCCCTCCCCTACATTCTCGTGCCAAATAACACCCGTTTTGTTTGTTCCTCTGGTTTAACCCCGATCGTCTATGCCCCTACCTTCCTTTCCTCCAAAGACTGATTTGTCCTTGTTATTCTTCTTCCCCATTTTACTATTCATGACCCCGACTCATTTTTAAATTTTCTGGAGGGGGGAATTTCCCTAACCCTAACCCTGCCTCCCCCTGGCTTACTACTCTTCTCCCCACCCTGCTCGGGCCCCTCGTTGCTGTTCTCCTTCTATTATCCTTTGGCCCATGGGCTTTCAACCATCTTACAGGGTTCGTAAAAAGTCAGGTTGCAGCTGCCACCAAGAATATCCAGGTTCACTACCACCGCCTGGAGACTGAGGACCCAAATGAGACTTCTATTACCATCCAGGAGATATCACCTACCCCTCAGTCGGTTACCTATGGGCGGCCTTTACAGTTCCTGAGGATGCAGAACGCTGGATGGCGAGCCTGGTTGTGCCCTCGGCGCCTTTGGTAAATCTGTGCAAGCCCTCCCCCATATCTTTTGGCCTGAGCCCACCTTGACCTGACCCGCGATAGTGCCTGGTAAGTCAGAGACGGAGCGATCAAATAAGTCTCGGTTATCAGACGTCGGTAGGTCCTTGGTGGGAGGACAGACCATAGACATGGTAAGATTGAGCATCGATCCTCTAGCAGGCTCAGGCCATCGCAAGGCCCCCTTTCCTTGGGAATTTGACTGGTCCAGAATAACTGTTGTCCTGAAACACTTGGACATTAGTGATTCTCAAATATACCGCCATCCTGTAACAATGACTGGCGACTTCCTAAAGGTCACTCGCTGGTCTGTAAGGTCTCGCTCAGGCCAAAGTAAACAAAAAAGGGTGAGATGCCAGGGACAAAACGGCCCGTGGTCGACCCCCACCCATTCAGCATCTGTAGCAAACATCCTGCTTGGCAACTCACTAGGCATGCAAGGCATCCAGCTTAGCCCTGAGAAGAGAGCGATCCGATCCTGAGATAACCACAGAGAAATCCTGCTTTGCATCAACTAGGAAAACCCCTCCCCCTGCAGATGTTCCCAGGGCTCAACCCCAGAAGATTCTGTACTTTTCCATTACCCTCCTCGCTTACCCCTGCCCTCCCTAAAGTAGGTTTTAAAAAGCCTGCCCTTACCTTCAATAAACGGCTCTTGACAAGCTACTGTTTCCTTGAGCCCTGCCTTCCTCTCACCCATTTTTTATCCACAGGTTGTGACCCTTACCAGTCCCCCAATAACTGACCAGCTGGCCTGGTCGGGCTGGTATTTAATTTCTTGAGTTCTTTATATATTTTTGGATGTTAGCCCTTTGTCAGATGTCAAGTTGTAAAGATCTTTTCCCAGTTTGTGGGCTGCCATTTTGTTCTGTTGAGAGTGTCCTTTGCCTTACAGACATTTTAGTTTAATGAGGTTCCATTTATTAATTGATCTTAGAGCCTGAGCTGTTGGTGTTCTGTTCAGGAAGTTGTCTTTTGTGCCAATGATCTCAAGGCTCTTAACCACACATTCTCTTCTAATAGATTTAGCATATCTGATTTTATGTTGAGTTCTTTATTTTTGCACATTTGTACAGATAGATAGATATGGATCTATTTGTATTTTTCTCCATGTAGACATCCAGTTAGACCAACACCATTTGTTGAAGATGCTATTATTTTTCCACTGTATAATTAAAATTTTCAACTCTCTGAAGAAAGAAATTGAAGAAGATATCAGAAGATGGAAAGCTATCCCATGCTCATGGATTGGTAGAATTAACATAGTAAAAATGGCCATCTTACCTAAACTAATATTCAGATACAATGTAATTCCCATTAAAATACCTATACAGTCTTTTACAGACCTTGAAAGAACAATTCTCAACTTCATATGGAAAAGACCAAAATAGCTAAAACCATCTTATACAATAAAAGAATTTTGGGAAGTATCTCCATCCCTGATTTCAAGCTGTACTGCAGAGCAGCAGTAATAAAAACTGCATGGTATTGTTATAAAAAAACAGACTGGATGATCAATAGATTTTAATTGAAGACCCAGAAGTAAGCCCACATACATACCAACACTTGATTTTTGATGAAAAAAAGAAAGTCATTTCACTTCCTTATACTATTATCTTGAAACAGTTACCTAAGTTGTAATGGTTCTAACTAGTGTGCTAAGGTAGTTGTGTAATATCTTTTCTGAAAATATATCTTGATTTGTAATAGCCTCAACTTTTGCCAGCCCTTGCAACCAAGTCAATAATATGGGTTACATTTAACTAAATTGTTGGCCAAAGAGGCCCTATAGCAATCAGCAAACAACTAAGGTTTCTTCCAAGGTTGTTGGTTGCTCACCACCAACTGACAGTCATGTCCTGGTTCTGAACAAAGGAACTACATACATCATAGATCAGGGAAAGTTACCCTTACAGACTAGTATTCATGATACTGGGAGACAACCATATGCTACCAGAGTTGAAAGTAACCCCAAGGCAGCTACAAACCCCGTGATCTACCAAGGTGACCTATTACATAATACACTGGGTGTCACAAACATTGTGTTAATAATCAACTATTCTCCAGTGAGATTTAAGGCCCATTCCAGGAGGTAGAATCTCATTGTTTGGGTTGTCAAGAACCTGAGACTAACTAAACTAACTGAAAGGCAAAGGGAGAGTATTCAAATCAACAAAATCAGAAATGAAAAGGGAGAGATAACAACAGACACTGAGGAAATCTAAAGAATCATCAGGTCTTCCTTCAAAAGCCTATATGCCACAATATTTTAAAACCTAAATGAAATGGACAATTTTCTTGAAAGCTACTAACTACCAAAATTGAATCAAGATCAGATAAACAAATTGAACAGTCCTATAACACCTAAGGAAATAGAGGCAGTCATCAACGTCTAAAAAAAAAAAAAAAGCCCAGGACCAGATGGATTCAGCACAGACTTCAACGAGACCTTCAGAAAAGAGCTAATACCAATTGTCTTCAAAACATTCTACCAAATAGAATCAGGAGGAACATTACCAAACTCATTCTATGAGGCCACAGTCGCCTTGATACCTAAACCACAGAAAGACTCAACAAAGAAAGAGAATTTCAGACCAATTTCTCTTATGAACATTGATGCAAAAATACTCAATAAAATACTTGTGAACAAATTCAAGAACACATCAAAACTATCATCCACCATGACCAAGTAGGCTTCACCCCAGGCACACAGAAGTGATTCAATATATGGAAATCCAACAATGTAATTCATCATATAAACAAACTGAAATTAAAAACACATGAACATCTCCTTATATGTCAAAAAAAGTCTTTGAAAAAACCCAATACCGCTTCATGATAAAAATTTCAGAGAGAGCAGGGATACAAGGCATGTACCTAAACATAACACAAGCAATACACAGCAAGCCAATATCCAACCTCAAATTAAATTGAGAGAAACTCAAGAAATTCCAATGGACAAGACTGGGCTGCCTACGCCATCTGTCTCTTCAATACAATATTTGAAGTTCTAGCTAAAGCAATAAGACAACTAAAAGATCAACGGGATCCACATTGGAAAGGAAGAAATCAAAGCTCCTTCTTCACAGATGATATGATAGTATACATAAGTGACCCCCAAAATTCTGCCAGAAAACTCTGACAGCTAATAAACACCTTCATCAAAGTGGCTAAAGACAAAATTAACTAAAAAAAAATCAGTAGGCTTCCTGTGTACAAATACAAAATACAAATGAATAGAAGTTATTTTTACATGTAATTGAATTTAAATTGCTTTCATATATTAGAGCAAGCGCTTAAGTTCACGTATAGCACTGCTGAAGATTACATAGCAGCTATGGCATGTGAGCTAGGACTTGAACAAAAGAAAATCTTACTGTCTATTTGGGACACATTTACTTCATTCAGAAAAAAAAGTATCATAAGCGAACAAGAAAAATAAGAGTTAAACTATAGTCATTATAGGAAATTCTCTTTGAGTAGCAGCTACAAGTAAAGTAAGTACTTTATTTCTGGTCACAAATATTACTATAATAAAAAGAAATTTATACTCTATTCCCATAAAAATATGAAATGTACATTTAGATGTAATTTTCTTTTGTGTTTTCTATGACTAAATGCTGAGCTGTTTCCTGTTTTGCAGTCTTTCAATGAGGAGATTGCCTTTCATTCATGATTTTCATATTCAAGTCTTACCAAAAAGCTCATTCTTGGGAATCTATTTGTACATAGAGTCCTAAAATTTTTTATGTCTTGCCCCAAATCTCCAAAGAATCTGTTAAATGTTAGGCAATGCTTTCTTACAGGAGACTGGTTATATATAATATTTAAATTTTAAACATCATATAGACAAAAACCTCTCATAGGACACATGAGGAAACCTAAAAAGCAAAATTGAGTAGTGAAAGTTATGAAAAGACCTCCACAGACATATTTCCTATGCTTATTTTTATATTCATTCAGGTGAATGTAATCATGATTTTCCAAACGTTAGTTAGGCAAATGAGATCATTAACATTTAATTTTAAGATATTGCCTTGTGACCATAGTTCTATTATAATGAAGAGTAACAAATTGGCAATGATTCATATTTTGCATATATTTGTTACAATAGCTAAGACGATGAAACTAGGTTTACATGAGATACCTAAATTTCACACTACATTGAAAACTTCTTTCAATACATTGTTAATGTTATTGTGTTCGTTCAGTTATTAAATAAAACTCATCTTTTTTCCTGAAATATATTTAGTATGCATAGAGTCCTCAGACAGTCCTCAAAAAAAGGTAAATGCAAGGAGCAAGTGACCTCCTCGAATAGTTTTTTTCTCTCTAACATTATTTCCAGATCACCATAGTGTCACACTTCTAAAGTGGTCAATATCATTTAAAGTAGCACAATTTTTAGTCAGTGACATACTAAGTTTCTGTAACTAGGACTTCTAAGACTTTAACAGACTCAGTACATATAGGCCTCCCATAGGGACACTTGATCTCACTTTTTGTGGAATTTGTGCAAGGGCAGATACAGTTTCCCTGGCCTTTTCTTTTGTCATGTTGCTGACCACTGACCCCAGAGAAAGCACCACCGCACCGTGTTCTCCAGAGCTCTGGACAAAATCTTCCATTTCTTTTGAAGACAGAGTTTGTTTCAGTGTCAAATAAAAATGACAGGAAAAAAATAAAAATAAAAAATGACAGGATAAAATGCCATGAAAATACTGGGATTAAAAGTCAAATTATATTAGGAAATATTAGAGATGTATAAAAAGTAAAATAAAGATAAGACAAGAACTTTCATCTTAGATACTTTGTAGTTTTCACACAGCAGTGTTCAACATGTTCATATAGCTGTGCAACGAGAAATGTGCGAAGCTAAAACTTTAGCTACAACGTATATTATACAAGATATTCAAAAAATTAAGATCGTAATTTATATGCATCTTTTAGTCTATAGTAAGTGTGATTTTGAACGTGCATTTTGAAGTTCTAGCAGAGGAACAGAACTGCTGATGTACTCTTAAAGAAAGATGAGCCCTGCCCCATTGCAGAGAGGCCTCCCCATCAGAGTGTACAGCTTTGGAAGGGATGTATATGGAGCAGGGGGAGAGAACGCTGGCACTCACATCCAGATCAACTGTATCAGTGAAGTAGCAGATGCCATCAGATCACTCTCATCTACATGCAAACCTGTGCAAGAACCAGGGGGCTCCTTGGTGTTCAGAGACCACAACACCAGGTAGGGTTCTCAGAAGACATTTACCTGCATATCCATCAAGAACCCCATTTACCACTGTATTCAAGAATGGTAACAGGTCATGCACCCCAGCCCCAGCTAGAGACCCCCCAGACTACGACACCATCTCCACCTCTGCTTGAAGAAAGTCTACCATCCTGCACTCTCTCCCAAGAGCATTACCAGATAGTTTAGTCTTAACAGTATTTTCTTTTTCTTTTTTCTTTTTTTTTCTTTCTTTCTTTTTCCATTAGTATTTTATTACAGGATTCAGGAAGTAACCCTTTGTAGTTATGGATGACAGCGTATAAGAAAAAGTGGCATTGCCAATAAGATGGAAAAACTTCAAACTATACATAAGAGCCTGTTGCTTCCAAACACAATTTCTAATCCGCTTACACTCGTGACACTGACAGGGTCAAATGCTTTCGTTTTCTTCAAGCATGTCTCTTGCTCCCTGCCGAATGGTAAGTACCCCTAAAATATGACCAATGAAGCCTAACTCACGAACTGTGTAGTAGCATGTTGTTAAGGAAGTCGCAAAACCAGGGAAAACCTGTGTCACACCAAACCAGCGCAAGTCTTTAGCTGGTAAATTTAAGTTATTATTTTAAAAAATGACATATTAAGAATCGGTGGCATTTGCAGTTTTAATCAGAAAGAAACTAATACACATAGGTAAAGTCTGAGAGGTGGGAAGTGACAAGCAAATGGCCTGCTCCTACCTAGAGCAGAGTGGGTCTGGGCAGAGTACAGTTTTGTTTATTTCAGTGAACATTAGACAATGAGAAATATTGTAAGAAAGTTAAATGTTCTTACATCATACCATCTGAGCCCATTTCTACACTGTTGGTAGCAGAGTCATCAACAGGAAAAGAATAAAAACCCAATCACCCCAATCCTCAGCTTGCCTTTTCCATGCCTCTCAAGAGTCCGGACTTTGTTTCTAATCTAATGCTCTCCTGTTCTCAACCTATGTTATTATTGAAAACAGTGGAAATTTAAACATAACAAATCACCCAATGAGGGCACATACATTTTTTAAAATATAGCTGGTATTCAGTCAGTATTGTCAATTTTGAGAGAAAATTGCTCAAATTGTATATGTGCATAACTCTTCCCTTGAAATTCTACTTCAAGGTATAGTCTCTAAATTTTTTTGCATGGGGAAAAAAAGAATTCTTACTAGAACACTGTAGTGAGAGTATCCATAGCAGGATTGGTAGAATCAGCAAAGTAATAGAACCATGCAGATGTTCATGAAAGTATATAACAAAAACTATGCTGAATTTTAAAAATAAACTTGCACAGGGACTTCAACATATAATGTCATCTGTAAAAAGTACATATTTAACCAAAATTACTGTGTAGTAAACTTCAACTTCAAATTCAATTGTTTTGTTTTTTTCTTTTTCTTTTTTCCAGTCCCATCCTTGCACCCCCTCACCATTCCCCTCTCTCCTTCTGCTCAGAGAAGATGAAGCCCCCAAGGGGTACCAACCCACACTGGCACCTCAAGTCTAAGGCCTAAGCTCATCCTCTCCCACTGAGAGCAGACAAGGCAGCCCACCTAGGGGAAAGAGATCCAGAGTCAGGGAACAGAGTCAGAGACAGCCCCCTGATTCTCCCTCAAGAGAATAATCTCAATGGAAAATTCATTTTCAATAGCTTGTTTTGTAACATGCTATTTGTAACATACAGTCATTGACTTTGGACTCAGAAAAGATTGCACAATAATCCCCAGAAAATTAAGAAGTTAAACTAAGAATAATTTTTCTGCCTACAAAGAGAAACTTCATCTAGAAATGGTAGACTCATATAATTATCATACTATATCTCTATTGGGTGAAAAAAATAGTAAATTATTGACAGTAAACTACTTATGGTACTCTTGTAATAATGCCCAGAGGCGAAATATACAGATTATTTTTGCTAAACTAATTATACACATATATAATGAATCTCTTTATCACAAAGAAGAAAACTAACATAAAAGTGTAAAAAATGTAATGCATTATTATTCTTTAGCTGCCTTGATGTATCAGTAGGAACTTTATGGGTAGCGTGACTAAATTGGATTGGTCTTCTTTTAAGCTTAGGATACAACATTTCTTTTCCTTTTTCACGAGCTACACTGACCTCTTCTGGACACATTGTGCTAATGTCTAGTTCAGAGACCTTAAAACTGCTAGGTTTTACCCTCTGCAATAATCACCATGACTCAGAGAAACTGACAAAGAAAAGAACTGAATCAATCAATGATAATAGTTAGCCAGGAATTCCGGGTATAAAAGCGATATTTCTAAGGCTGAAGCCTATCATAAGTCCACGCAGCTTGCAGGGGTAATGATATAATCAAAAGGAACGTGAACAGTGAATCACAAATACTTAAATAAAATAAACTGGGTGATTGTACTAAGAAAATAACCAGAATCAAGAAGATTTGGGGAATAAACTGGAATTGGCATGGGCCTAATGTGAGGTGATATAGTGCTTTGAGCCTGTTTCCTGCCAATTCCAGGGCGCTTAGCTGACCCTTGGCAGCCTCTGAAGCTGAGGTTCAGTGAGGTAGAAAATTAGTATTCCCTACTATCATCTTATTCATTCTTTTGCATTGTAATTTATGTTATTTTAAGTGTGTATGCATATGAGCTCAGGTGCCCACATTGGCCAGAAGCGTCAGGTTCTCTTAAGCCTGAGTTACAGGCAGTTGTGAGCAGATCTATGCGTGTGCTGATAATCTCACTTTTAAATGGAAATTAGCTATAAATTACAGAATAACCATGCTACAATCCACAGACCCAAAGAAGTTAAGTAACAAGGAGGGCCCAAGAGAGGATGCTGGAATCTCACTGAGAAGGAGAAATAGAACAGTCTGGAAATTCCTTAAAGCAATTTAAAAACAAATCTACCATATAACTTATCAGTAAAAATATGATTTATGTGCTCTGCTTTTGGGTTTTGGTTCCAATCCTTGACTAAGAAAGAGGTGGGAATAACTTTAGAGTGAAGTTCTTGGTAAGCTTTAAAATAGGTAGTGTATAATCTTAATGTTTCTGTTCCTTTGAAGATGATGTTCTTAAGGAATTTTGTAAAGCAACCAGGGAATCTGCTGTGAGATTGTGACTCTTGACAACATCAGAAGTTATACACATAAAAGTGGTCACCAACATGACCACTTAACATGACCTGAACAAGGACAATAGACATGCCAAAGTGGGCACAGTAAAACCACAAGGAGTCAACCCTACACAATGAACTGCAGCCAACTAAGGAATGCTGTGAGTAGAAAAATAGTCTCCCCAGGTAAGAACACACTGAATGGTTACCCACTACCAAATGCTCATCCATGAAAACATACATACAAATAACATTATATAGACTGAGCTGGTTATATTTAGTAGTGTGCATGCGTGTGTGTGAGAGAGACAGACAGACAGACAGACAGACAGAGATCATGCATACATACAACATAGAAAATCTACATAAGAGGGAATACATGTGATACTATCTTGTTTAGATTTGTTAATTACTCTAATATGATTAACTCCAGGTACGGATTTCTCCTGAAATTGGCATGACTTCATTTATTAAGGCTAAAGGCAACCCTTATGTATATAAGCTGCATTTTTTTCCTCTTTGCTGAAACCTAAGTTGGTTCCACAACTTAGCCGCTGTGAATGGGGTTGCAACACTGATGTCCATAAATCTCTGTGATGCGAAACCTTGGAATCTTAGGAGTTTATGCTCAGAAATGGTAAAGTTGGGTTACAGATAATCTGGTTTTAGCTCTGTTACATTGTTAGCTTATTTTTCTACATGTTTGTATGTGATGTGTGATGTGCATGATTGTGATGTGGGTATGTGTGTTCGGGTGTAAACAAATATATAAATACAACCTTCTGGGACTCAGAGAACACTATGAAAGAGGGCTTAGAAAGACTGTAAAGATCAGAATAGCAGGAAGTCTGTTGTAAAACAGTCTTTCCTAGAGATGCCTGCATAAACGAGTCTGGAACAACGGCAGTATCAATGGACGTGTTAGCATGCAGGAGGGAAATCTCTAGAGGTCCCTCACCCGGACAAAGAACCACAAGCAACTACTGACTCTGTCAATAATTTTCCTTTCCCAAAAATGAGTTTCTTTATTGGTTACATAGTGTATAATCACATCTATCTGTCTGTCTGTCTGTCTGTCTGTTGTAAATATGAATTGGCAAGCGTTGCTTGTTTTTAGATATTTACTATCTGCTGGTATCTGACATAGCCATGAGTCTGATTGATTAAACATTAACTTGTATAAGTTAATTATCCTAAACAGTTTGTAGTAGCAGCTCTTGACAGGACTGTATTGGACCTATACAACTCATTTACAAATGTAAGCTTTACTTACTATGTAAATGTAAGTGTAAATAGATAGATGGCCCTCAAAAACTCAGAGACCTATAGAATATAGCATTTAAATATGTTTTTATTAATGCAAGACCATTATGATTTGAGACATGTCAGCTCCTAGCAACACCCCCAGCCTACCTCAACAAAGATGGTAAGTGTAAAAAGTAAGCTTTTACACTCACGGGGTTCAAGGGTGACTGAGGTGGGTCAGAAGTATTGACCGCAGGGCCCAACGGGAACTGATGGCTCTTTGACTAGAGGCTCCAGCGGCACCAGCAGTGGTGGCTGAGGTTTGCAGCTCAGAGCCTTCCAGTGGAGGCAATTGGTGTGGTGGAGTGGGAGTTGCTGCGGGAGAGGGGACTCTGGACAGGATATGGGTCGCATGGTGCCTTGAGACCCAAACTGGACTCAGCAGGCAGTTCAGCCCTAGAGTCCTGGGTTTGCTCAGTGAGCTGTGCCGTGGAGAAGCTGGCTCAGCTCAGCAAGCAATTCTGCCGGAGGCACAGCTCCCCTGCTGTGACACAGGCTGGGCTGAGTGCTCACTTCCACCCTAGACTCCAGCTCAGTGCAGCTGCAGTTCTTCTGCTGTGACACAAGCTGGGCGGAGCACTCAGTTCCACCCTAGGTGCTTGCTCAGCGCAGATACAGTTCTCCTGCTGTGATGCAAGCTGGGCGGAGTACTCAGTTCCACCCTAGGCACTTGCTCAGCACAGATGCAGTTGTCCTGCTGTGACACAAGCTCGGCGGGGCACTCAGGTCCACCCTAGGTGCTTGATCAGCGCAGAAGCAGTTCTGCTGTGGCAAACGGTTCAGGCCCTGAGAATCTAGCTGAGCGCGACACGTGGTTCGGGCCCAGTATCCCTGGCTGGACTTGGCAGGGGACCCAAAAGGTTGTGGATACCTTGGCCTGACCCAACGATCGTTCAGAGAACCAGAACGATTGCAGGACCCACAGCAAAGGGGAGCTGAGGATCACTGGCTGTGAGAGCCCAAAACGACAGGGCTAACCTCCTGACGTCCACACCAGTGAAGTATCAGGGCTTCCAGCCTACGGAAATCATGAGAAAACAAGTGACTCTATCATCAGACTCCCTCCACCCAACTCTGGAAGTTACCCAACAAAAACAGAGACGGCAAGATGTCTAAAGGACAGCATAAAAGAATACGCAAAAAACCCCAAAACAACATGGCGTCTCCAGTTCCCAGCTATCCCAAAGAAAACAAACCGGAGAACTCAAATACAATGGAAACACAAGAAAATGACCTCAAATCCTTGGTAATGAGGATGATAAGGGAGGAAACAAATAAAATTCGAAATCAGATGCAGGAAGACGCAGCCAAGCAGGTGCGAGACATAAAAGAACCACATAGAGTGGAACTGGAAATTTTTCAGGAAAATGTAAACAACTAGATGAAAGAAATAAAAAAATCCGTTCAAGATATGAAGATGAAAATGGATTCAATGATAAACACACAGACAAAAGAAAAACGAGAACGTGAGGCCTCAGAGAAGAAGGCGAATGACACAGTGCTGAGCTTTTCTAACAGAATCCAAGAGATGGAAGAACGAATCTCAAGTCTAGAAGATAAAATCACAGATCTTGAAGCAACCATTAAAGAAACTGCCAAATCTGGAAAATTCCTGACACAAAACATCCAGGAAATTAAGGACACCATGAAAAGAAGAAATCTGAGGATAATAGGCATTGAAGAAAGAGAAGATATCAGACGCCAAGGCCCAGAAACTATTCTCAACAAAATCATAGAAGAAAATTTCCCCAATCTAAAGAAAGAGATGCCTATAAACATACAAGAGGCATACAGAACACCAAATAGAATTGACCAGAAAAGAAAAACTGCCCGTCACATAATATTCAAATCACAAAACATACAGAACAAAGAAAAATATTAAAAGCTGCAAGGGAAAAGGACCAAATTATATTTAATGGCAAACCTATCAGAATTACACCCGACTTCTCGGCAGAGACCATCAAAGCCAGAAGGGCCTGGACAGAGATCCTGCAAACCCTAAGAGACCACAGATGCCAGGCAAGACTACTTTACACAGCAAAACTGTCAATAAACATTGATGGAGAAAACAAAATATTCCATGACGAAACCAAATTCAAACAGTACCTATCCACAAATCTAGCTTTCCAGAAGGTAGTAGAAGGAAAACTCCATCCCAAAGGGTCAAGATACAACCAAAACTACTCAGGAAATAGATAACTATACCATGGCAAAAACACAACTACACAAACGCTCCACTGGAACCAACATCAAAATTAAGACTCTTAATAGTAAGTAGACATTAATATCTCTCAACATCAATGGTCTCAATTCTCCAATAAAAAGACACAGACTAACTGAATGGGTGCATAAACAGGATCCAACATTCTTCTGCATTCAAGAAACACATCTCACCCATAATGATAGGCATTACCTCAGGATAAAAGGTTGGAAAAAATTATTCCAAGGAAATGGTCACAAGAAGCAAGCAGGCATAGCCATTTTAATATCGAACAAAATAGACTTTCACCCAAAATTAATCAAAAGGGATGAGGACGGACACTTCATACTCATCAAAGGTAAATTCAACCAAGATGACATCACAATTCTGAACATCTATGCTCCCAATACAAGGGCACCCACATTTGTAAAAGATCTGCTAAAAAAGCTTAAACCACACATCGATCCCCACACAGTACTAGTGGGAGACTTCAACACCCCACTCTCACTGAAGGACAAGTCATTGAATCAGAAACTAAGCCGAGAAATAACATCATTAACCAATGCCATGGGTCAAATGGATCTAACAGATATCTATACAACCTTTCACCCAAACAAGAAAGAATATACCTTCTTCTCTGCACCCCATGGAACCTTCTCCAAAATTGATCACATCGTAGTTCACAAAGAAAGCCTCAACAGATACAAGAGGATTGAAATAATACCTTGTATCCTATTAATCATCATGGGCTTAGGCTGCAATTCAACAACAACAGAAATAACTAAAAGCCTACATGTGTGTGGAAACTAAACAACTCTCTGCTAAATGACACCTGGGTCAGGGAAGAAATAAAGAAAGAAATCAAGGAGTTTCTGAAATTCAATGAAAATGAAGGAACAACGTACCCAAATTTCTGGAATACAATGAAAGCAGTGCTAAGAGGAAAATTCATAGCACTAAGTGTCTTTAAAAAGAAATTGAAAGCATCGCACATAAGCACCTTAACGACACAACTGGAAGCCCTAGAAAAAAAAGAAGCAGAAACATGCAAAAGGAGTAGACGTCTGGAAATAATCAAACTCAGGGGTGAAATTAACAAATTAGAAACTAAGAAAACAGTCCAAAGAATCAACAAAACCAAGAGCTGGTTCTTTGAGAAAGTCACCAAGATAGACAGACCATTAGCCAAACTAACTAAAAGGCAGAGAGACAGTATTGAAATCAACAAAATCAGAAATGAAAAGGGAGACATAACAACAGACACTGAAGAAATACAAAGAATCATAAGATCCTACTTTGAAGGCATATATGCCACAAAATTTGAAAATCTAAGGGAAATGGACGATTTTCTTGACCAAATTCACTTGCCAAAGTTGAGTGAAGAACAGATAAACAAGCTAAATAGTCCCATTTCCCCTACAGAAATTGAAGTAATCATTGATAGTCTCATAACCAAAAAAAGCCCAGGACCAGATGGTTTCAATGCAGAATTCTACCAGACCTTCAAGGGCGAGCTAATACCGATACTCTTCAAGCTACTTCAAAAGATAGAAAGGGATGGAACATTACCAAATTCATTCTATGAGGCCATAGTCTCATTGATACCTAAACCTCACAAAGACTCAAAAAAGAAAGAGAATTTCAGACCAATTTCTCTTATAAACATCGATGCAAAAGTACTAAATAAAATACTTGCAAAAAGAATACAAGAGCACATCAAAGATATCATTCATCATGACCAAGTAGGCTTCATTCTAGGCATGCAGGGATGGTTTAATATAAGGAAATCCATCAATGTAATCCACCACATAAACAAACTGAAAATAAAAAACCACATGATCATCTCTTTAGATGCAGAGAAAGCATTTGATAAAATCCAGCACCCATTCATGTTTAAAGTTTTAGAGAGATCGGGAATACAAAGCACTTTCCTCAACATAATAAAGGCTATATATAGGAAGCCAATAGCCCAAATCAAAGTAAATGGTGAGATACTCAAGGAAAGTCCTCTAAAATCAGGAACAAGCCAAGGCTGCCCACTCTCTCCATATCTCTTCAATATAGTACTCAAAGTTCTAGCCAGAGCAATAAGACAACAAAAGGAGATCAAGGGTATTCAAATGGGAAAGGAGGAAGTCAAATTATCCCTATTTGCAGATGATAGGATAGTCTACATAAGTGACCCTCAAAATTCCACCAGAGAACTCCTAGAGCTGATAAACTCCTTCAGCAAATTGGCTGGATACAAAATTAACTCAAAAAAGTCTGTAGCCTTCCTATACACAAATGACAAGTTTGCAGAGGAAGAAATTGAGAAAACTACACCCTTCACATTAGCCACAAGCAATATAAAATACTTAGGAGTTACTATAACTAAGCAAGTGAAGGACTTGTTTGAAAAATATTTCAAAACTCTAAAGGAAAAGATTGAAGATGACATGAGAAGATGGAATGATCTTCCTTGCTCATGGATGGGGAGAATTAACATAATAAAAATGGCTATCCTACCAAAAGCAATCTGCAGATTCAATGCAATCCCTATCAAAATACCTACATAATTTTTTAAAGACATTGAAAGTTCAATTCTGAACTTCATATGGAAAAACAAAAAGCTCTCAATAGCTAAAACAATCTTGTACAATAAAAGGTGCTCCGGAGGAGTCTCCATACCTGATCTCAAACTGTACTATAAAGCAATAGTAATTAAAACAGCATGGTACTGGCACAGCAACAGTCTGGTTGATCAGTGTAATCAAATCGAAGACCCCGATATGAATCCACACACATATGGTCACTTGATTTTCGACAAAGAAGCCAAATCCATTCGATGGAAAAGGGATAGCATCTTCAACAAATGGTGCTGGTCTAACTGGATGTCTATGTGTAAAAAAATGCAACTGGATCCATATTTGTCACCTTGTACAAAACTCAAATCCAAGTGGATTAAAGACCTCAACATAAAACCAGAGACACTAAGTCACTTAGAAGAAAAAGTGGGGAAGAGCCTGGAACATATTGGCACAGGAGACAACTTCCTGAACAGAACACCAACAGCCCAGACATTAATGTCAACAATTAATAAATGGGACCTCATGAGGCTGAGAAACTTCTGTAAGGCAGGAGACACTGTCAAGAGAACAAAGCGACACCCTACAAACTGGGAAAAGATCTTCACCAACCCTACATCTGACAAAGGTCTAATATCCAAAATATATAAAGAACTCAAGAAATTAAACACCACAAAACCAAATAACCCAATTGAGAAATGGGGCTTGGAACTAAACAGAGAATTCTCAACAGAGGAATATCAAATGGCTGAGAAACACTTAAAGAAATGCTCAACCTCCTTAATCATCAGGGAAATGCAAATCAAAACAACTCTGAGATTCCATCTTACACCCATCAGGATGGCTAAGATCAAAAATTCAAGCGACACCACATGCTGGCGAGGATGTGGGGAGAGAGGAACACTCCTTCATTGCTGGTGGGAATGCAAACTAGTACAACCACTTTGGAAATCTATCTGGTGCTATCTCAGAAAAATGGGAATAGGGCTTCCACAAGACCCAGCTATTCCACTCCTTGGAATATACCCAGAAGATGCTCCAGCACGCAACAGGAAAATTTACTCAACCATGTTCATAGCAGCCTTATTCATAATAGCCAGAACATGGAAACAGCCTAAGTGTCCCTCAGTAGAAGAATGGATAAAGAAGCTGTGGTACATATACACTATGGAATACTATTCAGCTATTACAAACAAGGAATTCCCAAAATTTGAGGACAAATGGATTGAGCTAGAAATGATCATAATGAGTGAGTTAAGCCAGAAGCAGAAAGACTCAAATGGTATATACTCACTTATATCTGCATATTAGCCCAAGGGGCATGTCCTACGAAAGCCTTCACTTACCAGGAAACTGAGACAGAGGGGAGGACATTCTAGTGAGACTCTAGATGAGAGAATCATGGGAGAATGGCAAAGTAGAAGGACCCAGAGGGTCCTAGAAGCCTACAAGTAGAACATTATGATAGGCAGATTTGGGCACAGGGGTCCCGCTCAAACTAAGGCACCAGCCAAGGACAACACAGGCGGTAAACCTTAAACCCCTACCCAGATCTAGCCAATGGACAGAACATTCTCCACAGTAGAGTGGAGAGTGGGATATTACTTTCTCACATACTCTGGTGCCTCACCTTTGACCATGTCCCCTGGAGGGGGAGACCTGGTGGCACTCAGATGAAGGACAGCAGGTTACCAATAAGAGACTTGATACCCTATGAGCATATAGAGGGGGAGGTAATCCCCCTCAGGAACAGTCATAGGGGAGGGGAATAAGGGGAAAATGGGAGGGAGGGAAGAATGGGAGGATACAAGTGATGGGATAACCATTGAGATGTAACAAGAATAAATTAATAAAGGAGAAAAAAGCAAAAAAAACAAAAAAGAAAAGAAAATACTGTGCCAGCTAAGCATAAGGAGTTTAGGAGGTGAACTGTTTCACCAGATCCAGGAACATATTCTTGTCTTCTTAGTTTAGATTTGTATCTCTAACCTACAGATATATGGTTTGCCAATTAAATGCTACAAAATAAAAGAAAGAAAGAAAGAAAATGATTATCAGCTGAACACACAGAGTTACATATTGGATGAAGGTAAAGGAATGTCCAACAACGCCAAGTGCTTGTTATAACTTGTTGACATAAAGGGCTTAGTGCCACTCATTTCTTTTCTGACTCTTCCTTTCATTACCCTCTCCCTTCCCACGGTAAAGAATGGAAATAAAGGTGCTTGAGAAAGCCACAAGGAAACATTGTTGTTTCCTTACTGACTAATTAGGCTTGTGTATTTGTACTTATGCACACTCTCTCTTTTTCTGTTTCTCTCTGTATCTGTGTCTCTGTCTCTGTCTCTGTCTCTCTCTCTGTTTCTCTCTTGTGCCTGTGTGTGTGTGTGTGTGTGTGTTCATCTTTGTGTGTGTTTGTATATGTTAGTGCGTGTGTGTGTGTGCGTGTGCGTATGCATGTGCCTGTGCATGTGCGTGTGTGTGTGTGTCTACGGTTTGGATGGAATTTTACTAAGTGTGTTATTACTGCTGCTATCAGTAACCGTCGATTGTTAACTAAAAATCCAGTGCCTAATTGGAAACTTCACTTTGAATTGAGGGGTGTGGGAATGGGGTTCCATGACTCTCTCCACACAATAGAGTCTTCTAGCCATTGTCCTTGGTTGCTTGCCAGGATTTCGCAGAGAACTGATCTCAATCCTAATGTGGCTTGAAGTGCTGGGGTGAATGAGTATGGAGGCTCTCCTTTTCTGAGGAATACAGGGGAAGGTGGGACTGGGAGCAGAGGAGAGAGTAGGCCCTACCCAGAATATAAAGTAACACTGGAAATCTAGCCAACAGCCTGGGGCTGATGTGGTCAGAGACTTGGAGAACCTGTTATTTACATTCTTTTAAAACTTTTGTATTTATTATAATGTATTAAGATTACATTATGATTGTTATTCCCCCACTCGTATCTTCCCCTTCCCACTCTCCTACCTTCCTCAGCCATGTTTCCCGACCTAGACCTCTGACAAGGGTGGGGGTGGGGGCTCCTCCCCAGTCTGCCTTCAGCCTATCAGGTCTCATCGGGGCATCCCTGTCCTCTGTGTCCCTGGCCTTTCCCCACCAAGGGGAAGTGATCAAATTGCCAGCATCAGAGTTCACTTCAGAGGCAGTCCCAGCACGCTTCTCCCCCCAAGCCTGGAGAATGAGCTGTCTATTGGCTCTATTTGAACAGGTGGTCGAGGTTCTCTGCATGAACTGTGCTGCTGAGACATGATAGGCTATGGTCAGATGGTAGGGGAGGAGTGCCCCTGTCAGAGATCTAAGGGAGGGGAGTAGATCAGAAAAGAGATGGAGGGTGGGAACAGGAAGACACAGTGAGGGGATAACAATTAGGATGTAATATGAATAAATTATAATAAAATTTTAAATGAAAAAAAATTATTTCCAAAATAAACCACACTACTCCCAAGACTACAACAACGAAGACTTCTACAGGAAAATCATATTTATATGTGAGTACTTAGAGTTTAACTTTTTTTGTTGTTGTTGATGTTTTGGAGCTCCAGAATCAAATTGAAGAATGAAACAAATGAACAATACTCAAATACTGGTAGCTTAATAGTTTGATTTTTAAGACTTTGTCAAATACATCTTCATTTTACCTTTTATCTCTGCATGACTTTTTATTTAAATAGCTTAAAAATTAAAATGAATGATGAAATACTTTGATCACATATCAGTAGCCACAGAATTATATATCTTTTTATACAGTGTAAGAAGTGCAAAAAAGATATGCTTTGATAATCAGTGAACGTTTAGAAGGTGGTTCATAAATTAGAATGATGCAGAAAGTCTGTGCCTGCAGTGCATTCTCAACGTGCTCTATTCTCTCTTCATCTTCTTCATCTTCTTAACAAAGAATTGGTAAACAAACAAGCAGCACTTCACAACAAGGACAGCAATGGCCACCACAATGGCAAGGAGGAACCCAACAACATCCAGAGAGTGGTACTGGTACCAGGTGAGGGTGTGTGCAAGTGGTTTCAGTTGCTTGGCCCCTTTGTGGCGCATGACAAACTCAATCCAGAAGACGGCTCTGTCTAGTGGCTTCATAGGCTGGTCATGGTGAATGGTTGACAACCACATAGCATTCTCTTTATAGCTGTACAAGATAAAATGGAGATCAATTCACTGAATGAATGAAAACATGTGCATAATTTTTTTAATGCCTAGGAAGATGTTGTTAGACGTGTCTGAACTTCTTGGCTATACAAAAAGCATATGGAAGCATATAAGCAGAAAAGTTGGAAAAGATAAAATGTTCCCAAATTGAAGTTTGCAGATAGTTAAAACTTTACAAAGTAACAAAATGGGATGCTATTTTAGCATTTGTAGCTTCAGTTCCCCAGTGTTCAAGATGAGGTAAGGAGATTTCGGAGTGCTTGTGAGAAAACGCCAAGAAAACAGGACAAGGGTCTTGTAACCTCAGTTTCTTAAAAACAAAAACAAAAACAAAAACGTGGAATTTTCATAGATTATGCCTTTGTCCCCCTGCCAGGTGTAGCAGACAGGAGTGAGTTTCCTTCAGATAAGTCATTATAACTGGCTATTGTTATTTGCTTATCTGCTTCTGTAGAAAAAACCTGTTTTGCTGTGGACAGTTTGTCCTCCTTGGCGTTCTGCACAACTCAGTGACTCCCCTTAACTCTCAGAGTTTAAACTGTCTGATGTCTGAATAAAATAGCTTTTGGCACAAGACTTTATTTTATCTCATTTATGAGCCCCAATCTCCCAGGTCCCATTGCCATTCTAGAGTGAGAAACAACCCAGCAAGCAATTACAACCTAAGCTGTCCTGCAAACTTTATACTACCATCAGAACACATAAGTTTAAGATACATGTGTCTCAAGTTCCCACAATGATAGATATCTGTGTAATGGTAATAAGAGATTGGATTTGAAAAGAAAATTATATGGGATGCATATCAGTGATTAAAGATTATAATTACAATAGTGTCCTGATTATTATTAACTAGCTAAAGTGGCTACTTCTTTCTCCTGAAATTTATTACTTATTCAATGAAATCAATAGAAAGTCTAACTTTCTTTTCTACTACTATACAGGAATTATTATCTCATTACATATATTACTATTATTATAAAGTGGAATAAATCATTTTTGTGATTATTTTAAATACATGTGTGTGAGATAGATGAAAGGAAGGGAGGGAGGGAGGGAGGGAGAGAGGGAGAGAGAGATAGAGAGAGATCTGCCAAGTTGAAAGTTGTTGTAAACCACGTAGCGTGTGCATTGAGAAGTAATCTATGGTCCTCTGCTAGAGTAAACCCTTACCCATTGAGAAGTCTACTGAGCCTAATTTTTGTTATTATTGCTAATCTTCATTTTTTTATTACGATCAGCTTGGTAGTGTGATTTTAGAAATGAAGCAGACAAAATTTCACACTGAAGTGACCTGTAAGTGCATTTGATTCAAGTGTTGAAATGATTATTGATGAATACATAAAAAAGAAGGATGACATCGAGACATGAGTAACCAACCCTAAATAACAGTTGATGCAACATAAGGATTTACTGCGATGGTGGTAACATTCCCTCCAACCGTTTACAGAGCATCATTGGAAAATTGTGTTTCTCTTCGCATTAAATCATCCTCGTTTCTTAGCATGCATATCACACTTATTTAAAATTTAGGGGGAAATTAAAATAAAATAAAATTTAGGATTCAACTTCTTTGACGGAGGAATGAGAAGAGGGGCTCCATAGAGATGGGGAGGGAGGGAAACACCAAAGAAGGTGTAAAAAGAGTGAAAGAAAATGGCGGTACTCAAGCAGTGTGATAAAGGATAGGAAGCAGGTTGGCTCCATAAGGAAGGAAGAGGGACATTGATTCAGGAGGGAGATGGATGAAGTAACAATCAGGATGTCTAAAAGAGCTGCAAATAAATATACTACTAGCTATGTACCCAAATCCCCTATTCTATATGCTATTCCCTGTATAACCTTCCATGAATTTTTACCATCGGGACTGATGATGTTCCCTTCCAGAGCCAAAGCCCACCTAACATAAACCCCAATGTCAGATGTGAGGAGTGCTGTTCTGAGATGTTGGCCAGGGCTGTGAAACATACAGCCTCTTGATGCTTCTCTTGGTTATTCCCCAGTGGTGGGAGACAAGTTTCTATTGCTGAAAGAACAAGAAATTCAGAAACCAGAGACAACTGAGATGGAACTGACTTGAAAGCACCTTACCTGAAAACTAACTTTGGAGGTAAATCGTAGAATAGAGGATCGAAACATGGTAAGAGCCAGAGGGCAAAGATATCTGCTATGAGGATGCATCTTTGAGAAATATCAGGAAAGCTACACTCATGAAGTCGCAACAGTATGGTCGCCAAAACAAGTGACATCAGTGGTCATGCTAATATGGAAAGGAGTAAATCTCACCTTGGGCCCAACTCTGCACAAAATTATCATAGGCACCTAAGGAATACTGAGAGGGGGAGAAAAATAGTCTTTACCTGAAAGAACCTTCAAAAATTTTTTTAATCAAAGAAAAATGATGAGGGACATAATCATTGCTTCACTATAATGTTTTCACTATTTGAATTTATCTTAAAATTTTAGGTTGCATATCTGAACATCCAACCATACACTTGCTTTTATCTTAATATCTGTTGTGTTTCAATGCTGAATATTTTAATTGCCATAAAGGTTACTTATTTCTTGTATAGCATTCAAGTTTTGCTTTGGTGATGTTTTCCTATGGATTCTGTGTGTAATACATCTGATTGGTACCTGGCAATTTATTTCACTTCACTTACTGGCTATTCAAGTTCTGTACTATCCTCAAAATGATGACCAATTACCTTACAAAAAGAATATAAAAGAAAAATTGGTCAGTGCTGGTGGCATATTCCTGTTGGCCAAGCAGTTTGGAGGATGAAGCAGAAATGTTTCACATATAGGACCAGCCTAATTCACATAGCAAAGAGACATTAAAGCCTAATATGGAAATTTTTTAAATGACAGGAGGAAAGAAAAACCCGTGACACTCAATCGTGTCCTAATTTACATCTCCACCTGCCATGATTTTTGCCTTCAGGATAATTCTTGCTCATTTGGCCTTCAGTAAGAAGCACAAAGAATAAGAAAGGAATGAAAACACACTCTAAAAAGTTATACTCACGAGGGATTGTCTAGGACTTCCTCCAGGGCATTAAGCAAATCTGACTTTGACATTGTTCTGATATCTAACACAACAGCTGCTCCTTTGGCCACCATGTGGGCAATGTTATCATGTTGTTCTCCAAACAAAGGGATGCCAATCATGGGGATTCCATAATGGATCGCCTCGTAGAGGCCATTGGCTCCACCATGAGTTACGAAGGCTTTGGTTTTTGGATGTCCTAGAATGAGGTGAATTCAGGTTAACATTAATTAACAGTCTTAGACATGAAAAGAGAAATGAGGAACTGATCATTATAACCTCACTGAACCATTTTCCTGTCTCAAGCAAGAAGAAATTAAATATACCAAGAACTATTTTGAAGACTTGCATGTGACTTGAGATTTCAGCCATTAAATACTGATTTCAGTTGAACACATGACATATATAATGGATAAGACTAAATGGGTATAAAAAAAAGACCAAATGCATGACAGAACTTGTTATCTTTAACAGATAATACATTCCCTGTGTGTAATATAAAGACATTTGAAGTCAGCTAGGATGGGTGTAGAAATCAGAGAAAGTAAATCATGATTCAGCTTTATTTTTCTGAGTCTTACCAAGAAGGTCGTTCTGGGGGAGCCACTTGTAGACTCTGGTATTGGGTCCTAAATTGGCTGGTATTTTGCCATCAAATCTCCAAAGAACCTGTTAAATGTTAAATCATCTTTATTGCTGGATTCAAATTTAACACTATACAGACTGAGCAGATGATATTTAGAACTATAAATGTATGTACATATACATATATGTATGTCACAACAATTAATGAAAAAAGATGCCATGAATTTGAAAGAGAGCAAGGGGCATAGATATGAAAGGGTTTGGAAGGGGGAGATAGAGAGGCAGAATGATGTAATTATGCTTTCAAAAAATGATTTAAAATGTTAACTTTTTTAGTTAAACATAACAGAGATAAATACCCAACACTAGAATTGATAAGGAAATCAAAAGGGGTGAGCAATGAAAATTAAAAGATGGAGACAAAGAGTGTGCCAGCAGTTTCTGTGCTCATTTTTACATTCAAACAGTTTAATTATAATCATCGTTTTCTAAACAGAGATATTTAGACAAACGAGATAGTTAATGATACATGAAAATATTTACCACATTGCCATTATGAGATAAGTCAATTACAGAAAAAAATGATACATTACTAATAATTTTTATTTTAGATATATTTTGGCCCACCTGAGGCCAGGGAAAGACTTTATGTACCAAGGGAGACGTAATTCTATGAGTCACGCAGAGCCCTATGTCACCAGAGAATCTCTTTGCGACAATTCTAGCTGTTTTGATCTGTGCATCTGTGAATGCTCACACATCAAAGGATCATTAGATTTATCTACTTCTCAAATCAAATACCTCTCTGGAAAGTCTACATTTAAAAAATTAAAAATAGAGAGATATCAGAAAATTTTTCAGGAATAGAGTCACATAATAAGAATTTTTAGTGCTTGTGAGAACACTCCAAGAAACAGTACAAGAGTCTTTTGACCTCAGTTTCTTCAAAGCATGAGACTGTACTTGGAATGCATCTTTTCTCTCCTCCCATGTGTGGTGGACAGGAGTTGGCTTACTTCAGGTTCATCACTACTGCCTGTGGACAAGTTTCATAAAACAGGGAATTAACCATGTGTCTTACATGGATTTGCTATGTGATGGATAAATTAAATACTGGATCACAGCAAATAAATTTAATGTCAGTGATTAAAGAGAGGGTTTTCCACCAGAAAATTTGGTATGTTCATAATCATTCAAAGATTGAAATTTAATCTCCAGAATATTACGTTGCAGTCTGCTTTATAAAGTGTGTATTCTGAAACTGTTTTCACATCTGGTTCTTTTGGGCTCCTTCTTGTTTTCATATGTCTTCGTTGAATGGCAGTAGTTTCAATCTCACTGCTTAGAAGCAGATTTGTGTGTTTCGTATTTTATGATTCAGTAGGTCACTGTAAGGGCAGTACCCATCTCTACCTTTCTTTTATATATTTCCTCTACAAATATTGGCAAGGCAGCCCCAAAACCTGTTTATTTTTTTAATTATCTTTCTCTCTGTTAGCCAAAGGGGTACTTTGAATGAGAGTTGAGGCATTAGATGGCCCTCTCAACTGCACAATGAACAAGCCTACCCAAAAATTAGGAAACAGAGTCCTGCTACATTTCAGACAATTTCAATACCTGCTTATCATTATTCTGCTAGAAAAAATGCAAAGAATCCCCATGAATATAATGTCTGTGGTGACTTTAAATAATCAAAAAATAGAACAAGTGACTCTGAAGAGCAATGTCATTGTCAATCCAGCACTTCAGAATGTGCCCACAGTGATCACAATGTTTAACTTGAAGATACTCTCCATCAAAGACACCTTAAAACAGCCCAGAACACTTGTTGTGTGTATCTGTTTCTAGATTGCGTAAGGGAAATTAGAGCCTATCTAAAACTTTACTCTCACACAGTCATTTCTATAATCAGACTTTCACAGACTGAGTGTACCGTCACCTCTGGTGATGGCACTTTACCTCACCTTCTGTGGAATCTGGGCAAGGGCCCATGCCATTGCATTGGCCTTTTCTTCCGTCATGTTGCTGACCATTGACCCCAGAGAAAACACCACGATCCCATGATCTCCAGAGCTCTGGACAAAGTCTTCCATTTCCTGTGAAGAAAGAATTGGCTTCCTCACAAAATAAGAACTGTAGAAAATCACTTAGGCAACTTGCATTGAGAAAAAAAACACATGAGAATAAAAATTAAAGTGTTCCTAGGAATTTTTAGAGTAATGGTGCTAAAAATACACAAGACAAAAATGGTAAGGTCAAATACTTTGAAGTTCACAGGGAGCAGTACAAAGTATACTCACACATTGTTCAAAAAACCATCTGAGTATTTTCCTCTGGCAAAATGAAAACTCAGAAGTGCAAGTATATTATATATGAAGTACTCATAAAATTGTAGATCCTTAACATTTTTTAATTCTACAGAAAGTATAATTTTTTTCTTGCTATTTTATTTTTCTCCTATGATGGCTGATTAGTATTAACTAATGTTTGATGAAATAATATGTGTGTTGCAGTATGTTCACCTGTGGTAGTTAACACAATCTTCCTACTATCATTAATAAAATATTTTAGTTTTTGCAAAATAATCATAAATGCATTGTAAACATATACTATATAATAATTTTCTGAAACTGTGCATAAACAGAATATTTTCAGAATGACCTCCACAATTTATTGCTTAGAGCAGAAATTATGTCTACGCTGTTTCTCTGGATATCAAGCAGTTACCTCTGATAGATGCTAATCACAGCTTCTGAATAATTGACAGTTTCTCATCTGAGATTAGCTGACATAACTTCTCTGTCTTTTTTGTGTGTGTTTATATGCATGTGTGGGCATTCACCTGTGTGTATGTTTTTGTGTGTGTTGAGGGGTGGTGGCTTTAGAAAGACTCCCTGTCTTTGTTTTTGCACATGGAGCCAAAAGTTAAAATCAATAATCTTCCTCTATCAATCGTTTACATATTTTTGAGACTACCTCTAATTGAACATGATTCCCACCATGTTTAACATGGTAATAGCCAGCAATCTATCAATATTAACCTATTTCTGAAGCTCAGTACTAAGGTCATAAATTGCATGCCAACACACCCAACTTTCTACATGGGTGTTGGGGATTCAAACTTACATCCTCATGGTTCCTTGGTAAGGACTTTACCCATTGGTTAATCACCCAAGTACCCTATCTGACTTCATTTAACTCATTGTTATGAATATTTCCAAAGTATATCATGTTCTCTCCTGAGTTTATTGAGCTCCTAGTTAGCAGAATGCTTAATTCCACTTCCTGTATCTCTACCATTGGGATAAAAATGTAATGAAAGGTATAGAATCACTTTCATAAGGAATGAAATCAAATGAAAAAGAGATTTTTAAAAAAGAAAGCATTTACCTGAGGCAAGGGTTTAGCAGGTTTGCAGTGGAGTCCTCCAACATAGTCAACATTTGGTAGGGTTGGGTGAGGAAACTCCAAATCCCAGTAGGATCTAATGAGCCACATTTCTGCTTTGCCTACTATCTCATCATAGGTAGTGGGCCTTCCTAGATGGGGAAAATGAGCAAATGAGAAAGAAAAAAGTAGACAGGATTATCATCAGAACAGAAAATATATATTTTTAGAAATGTTGGAAACATTTGTGTTTGATGTAGAACATGTGCATTTAAAATGATAACCACACTACAACACACAGATCTAAAGAAGCTAAATATCAAGGAGGACCCTAGGGAGATGTTTAATTCTCATTCATATAGGCAAGGAACATAGACACTGGAAGCAGTTGAAGAGAAGGAACAGGATGGGATCCTACCATAGAGGTCCTCTGAAAGACTCCACCCAGAGGAAGATCAAAGCAGATGCTGAGACTCACAGCCAAACTTTGGGATGGTGCACAGGGAGTCTTATGGAAGAGTTGGGGAGTAGAACAGTCTGGAGGGGACAGGAGGTCTTCAAGGAGACCAATGGGGCCAACAAATCCAGGAAGGGTTGAGGAGCAGGGTCGGGATGCATCAACCAAGAGTCATGCATGGTGAGGATCTAGACCCACTGCTCAGATGTAGTTGATAGGCTGCACAGTCTCCTTGTTGGTCACATAACACGGGGAGAAGGGGCTGCCTCTAATGTGGTCTCTGGTGCCCACTGGTTGATCACTTTTCCCTGGCAGCGAGGCCTTGCCAGGCCACAGAGGAAGAGGACACAAGCAATCCAGATGAGACTTACTAGGCTGAGGTCAGATGATAGGTGAGAAATGTTCCCCCTTTCTGAGGACTAGGGAGGTGATGGAAGATAAAAGAGAGAGGGTGGGGCCTTGAAGAGATGAGGGAGGAGGCTACATTCAGGATGTGAAGTGAACAAATTAAAAATAAAGATATTTAAGAATAAAACCAACGTTTACAGAAAAATGCAAATCATAGCGACTCTGATTCTATCTTACACCCATCAGAATGGCTAAGATCAAAAACTAAAGTGACACCACATGCTGGCGAGGATGTGGAGAGAGAGGAACACTCCTTCATTGCTGGTGGGAATGCAACAAGGACATATGCTCAACCATGTTCATAGCAGCCTTATTCATAATAAACAGAACCTGGAAACAGCCTAAATGTCCCTCAGTTGTAGAATGGATATAGAAACTGTGGAACATTTACACCATGGAATACACTCAGCTATTAAAAACAAGGAAATTCCAAAATTTGTGGACAAATGGATGGAACTAAAAATGACCATACTGAGTGAGTTAATCCAGAAGCAGAAAGACTCACATGGTATATACTCACTTATAATTGGGCACTGGCCCAAAAGCCAGGTCCAGTGAAAGTCTTCACTTACCAGGAGATTGGGATAGAGGTGAGGACATCCCACTGGGACTCTAGGTAAGACAAATATAGGAGACAGAGAAATAGAAGGACCCAGAGGGTCCTAGAAACCTACAAGATGAACATCATGATGGGTGGATAGGGACCCAATGGCGTCTGCTCAAACTTTTGCACTAACCAAGGACAATACAAGTAGTAAACATCGAACCCCTCCTCTGATCTAGCCAATGGACAGGACATTCTCCACAGTTACATGAAGAGCAGGGACTGACTCTGACATGAACTCTGGTGCCCCATATTTGACCACCTACCCTTGCTGGGATAGCCTGATGGCACTCAAAGAGGGAACAAGCAGGTTACCATGATGAGACTTGATAGCCTTTGAACATATAGTGGGGAAGGAGGTCCCCCTAGGTCACAGACCTAGGGAATGGAATAGGGTGAAAGCAGGAGGGATGGAGGAATGGGAGGATACAAGTGATGGGATAACAATTGAGTTGTAATCTGAATAAATTATACAAAATAAAAATTTTAAAAACAATATTTATTTATATGTAATATAATTTGCATATGTAACTGATTTGTAGCTTATAATATATATAAACGTCAGTTTGGGTTTATTTGTAAAGTAAACTGTGAGAATTACCTCATGTTTCCTCAGTAATTTGAAACCACAAATAGTTATTGAAATAATCCACTAAACCACTATATGAATAAACACATATTTCACTCTTCTTTAGATGTTCAAAAGGAACTGTGAAAATATAAACACATATTCCAGGTCCAAAACTTTAACCGTGTTGTGTACTCTGGACAGACTTCTCCAGGGTCATTGTAGTTTGTAGTTAGTGCTTTTTTCTTGTTTTGTCAAGGGAGCTGTAAAGCTTATGAATGGCTGAATTTCTGGTTTCTTCTACTCTTGTTTCATATTAAGAAAGTTCATAGTACTTATCCTGTACAAAACAATCACTATTTTCAGAAATTATGAGAATGGGGATTTTAGCCAGTCTTAATTATCGTATACTTTTTAAGAGACAAAACAAGACTTGGAAAAAAAAGAGACTGAATGAATTTATATACATGCTTCTGTAGAGCTTAAACATTTACAATGGATGCCAGGAAAGGACTCAGTAAAGAAGTGTGATATTGGTAGACGCTTCTGTTCCATTTTTAACCCTGTGAACTAACACAGTATATTTAAAGGATAAGAAAACTCTGTAGAAAATACAGGGGAAATGTTTTATGATTTATATTTTTATTTATTTATGTGTGTGTGTGTGTGTGTGTGTGTGTGTGTGTGTGTGTGTGTGTGTGCGCTAGGTTTCTTCATGTGCCTGCGGATAACATAATATGGCAGTAGGCACACTGAAGCTAAACCTACAGGCAATTTTGAGCCACCAAACATGGGTGAGTTTTAGATTGTTTTCAGATATTTTAATTTTAAATAAAACTTGGCCTAATCAAGGGAAAATAATTTCCTCAGTGCTATATATACATATGTGTGTGTGCATAATCTGTAAAATATGTCATTCTTTAATCTAAACTAATGAAGATTTTGCTAACTAGCTAGTGACTTATTAAAATAGAGGAACAATTACAACACAATGAATACAGAATCACTTAAGAAAAGTCTACTTGCATCTCTTTGCAATTGTATAGCTAACCAGAATTCCCTATATCAGTACTGCCACCTTCTATTTGATCAATAATATGAGCTTTTACAGTGTTTCTGAGATTGCTAGGTAATATCATATTACAGTTGAATATCTATAAAATAAAACTTCATTTTGTATTTTATGGTCATATAGCTTTAAATACATCGGAAACTTAGGTCATAAAGATTTTGATAAGAAATATAACTTAACCCAGGCATTGTCACATATGCCTGTACTCCCAGCACTCAGGAGGCAGAGGCAGGTGGATCGCTGTGAGTTAGTGGCCAGCCTGGTTTACAAAGCGAGTCAAGGACAGCCAAAGCTACACTGAGAAACCCTGTCTCGAAAAAAATCCAAACAAAGAAAGGGAGAGGAAAGGAGAGGAGAGAGAGAGAGAGAGAGAGAGAGAGAGAGAGAGAGAGAGAGAGAGACAGAGAGAGAGACAGAGACAGAGACAGAGACAGAGACAGACAGAGAGAGAGACAGAGACAGAGAGAGACAGAGAGAGAGAGAGAGACAGACAGACAGACAGACAGACAGACAGACACAGACACAGACACAGACACAGAGAGAGAACTCACCCAAAGTTTCACTGTAAAACTGATCCCATTTCTTCTTATTAAATGTCTGGAACCAAAAGTCAAAATAAAGCATGCATATCATATTTTTTACCCTCTCTAAGAATGTCATTTTCCCACCTAATCCTGACAAGATTACAGGTACATAAGAGGCGGGGAGTACAAACCCTCCACTGTACTTTTCCATTGTGTAGCCAGGAGTGAAGCGAAGACTGTAGAGAAAAGGAATCTGGAGCAGTTCAGCTATCAGTTCCCCACAGGGAGCTATGGCATCTGAGAGAAGAACATCAAACTTGGATTTCTGCAGTTTCGTCATAAGTTGTTTGTTTGAAACTGAGTCTTTACAAAGTCTTTGAGAATAGTCAGAATAATCGTCAAACAGACTCTGCAGCAAAGGAGAGTATGATAAACATGTATCTCTTGGTATCTCATAAGTCCATGAATTCACAAGCCTTGTGTAGAGATTTTCCAGATCACCTTTACTTAAAGATGTAGGAAACGTCTCAAACTTAAGGCCGGGCGATGTTTGAGGATCAAAAAAGATGGACGCTGAAGATCTCAGAACAATTACTTCATGACCCCTCTGCACAAGTTCATCCAGTATTGTCTTTAAATTTATCCAGTGACTGTATTCCATCGGCCACACCAACACCTTCCCACAGTTCACAGATCGGAAGCTCCAACTCAGCTGCAGCAGCAACAGAGCAGAAAGCCACTTCGCAGGCATCCTGGGAAATCAAAGTCTTCTCTTCACAGTGTGTTCACGTCTGCTCCTGCTTGTCCTTATCACTAAAAAGAAAAAAAAAGCCAAGAGTTAAAATATAACCTGTGTTGTTCAAAGCAAATATACTTAATGACCAGACTGAACTTGTGGGATGAAGGTAAATGTTAGAAACAAAAATTTTAATTTTTCAAATTTGCATGTGAGTGCTTCATGTCCATGAGCCTGTCCTAGGCCCAAAATGTGGTTGGATGGTTTATTCTCAAAATCTTAGTGCTCAAAGACCCTGAGCAGATGAGTAGATGTATCTATATTCCCTCCTCTCCAGGAAACACTATGTCTACCATTTCTGAGACCACCAATTTCCTGTTTGTCTATGAAGCCCTTAGGTATTGCCATGTGATCTACCTGGGTCTTCTCGTTCACCCCAGTTTTCTACTGAAGCTACAACCTTTGGACCACTATAAGGATGCATCATTTAGACAAATTCTTTGATTATAAAATCAACCTGTAGTGTTTAACTTCTCATCACATTAACCACGTACTTTGACAAAACCAAATTTTAGTATTTTGGATGAATATTTAATCCCATGATTTGAAGTCATAGCCACCACTTCAAGGAAGGTCTGTAGGCGTTTATGTGATGAGAATATGTGGCAGGGGTACCCCCCACCCCATGGAAAGCCGAGGGGTTCTCAGTTATGGAAGGAAACATGGTGAAAACAGAAGAGAAAATTGGAAAAGTAAGGATTTTTCAAAAAACAAACTACAAGTGTACTGTAGTAGATATGCTTACAAGTGTCAAAAATAGAATTAAGTCAGAGTAGAAATTGTGACCTCTAAGGTCACTATATATTTTCAAAAGCACCAATTTGATAAAAGAATATAACTATAATAATTCACTTCAAAGCATATGCAACAAACATTCCATGTGCTTTATTCGTAATAGCCAGAGACTGGAAACAATTTACATGTCCCTCAACTAAAGAATGGATAAAGAAAATGTAGTGCATTAATACAATAGAATAGAAATCACCTTTTAAAACCAAGACATAATGCAATTTTCAGGTATGGGTGGAAGGAGAAAAGATCATCCTGAATGAGGCAGCCCAGAGCCAGAAAGACATGCGTGGTATGTACTCACTTATAAGTGGGTATTCACCATAAAGTATGGGCTAGCCATACATAAATCCACAAAACCAAAGAAGCCAAAGAGGGCCTAAGAAAGGATGCTTGAGCCTTAGTCAGATAAGGAAATGAAATAAACATCTGAAATAAATGGAGGGAGGAAACTGACTGGAATAGTAGTAGAGAGGGGAAGAAGATTTGGGGTCCAGAGGCAGTGGGGAAGGCTTGAAGGAAGAGCAGAAACCAGTGAGGGTGGCATCTCTGAGACAGGGGAGGTTCCCAGGAGTCCACGGGGGTAACCCTAGCCAAGGCTTGTAGAGGCAGGGGATATGGAGCCTGAAGCTGCCACTTCACTTAGGTAGGACCTCCTGTGGAAGGAGAGGGACACCAACCCAGCTGTAAAATTGTCAATCCAAAATTTGTCTCACATACAAGAAGTGTAATGATCAAGATGAAGCCAAGACTCGAGGAATGGCAAACCAATGATTGGCTCAACTTGAGACCCATCTCATGGGAGAGAGTCAACTAGGCTTTCAGACAGGAGCCTAGTGTAACAGTCTTCATAAGAGGCTTCATCCAGCCCCTGATGGAAACAGATGCAGAGACCCACAGCCAAACCATAGGCCAAGCTCGGGGAGTTTTGTGGAGGAAAGATTGAGGGAGCTGGATAGGGTCAAGGACACCACAAGAAGACCTAAAGAGTAAACTAACCTGCGCCCACTGGGACACACAGAGACTGACCCATCAGCCAAAGAGCATATATGGACTTGACCTAGGCACGCTGAACACTTGCAGCAGAAGTGCATCTTGGTCAATATGAGTAGGAGTTGTCTCTGACTCTGTTATCTGCCACTGAATTGCTTTCTTCTAGCTAGACTGCCTTGTCTAGCCTCGGTGGATGGGGATGTGCTTAGTCCTACTGCAATTTGAGGTGCCAGGATGGGATAGTACCCCCTGAAAAACCTTCCCTTCTTTGAGAAGGAAATGGGGAAGATGTAGGGTAGGAGATGTTGTCTTATGGAACACAGGATCAACTGCTCAGATCTGACATCTCACAGGGTGGGCTGGGGCCCCTTGCACCAGTCATTAGCCAAGAAAGTGCCTGCACAGGAGACCAATTTGATGGAGACATTTGCTCAACTGCTCAGCCGAGGTTCCTTCTTCCCATAGGACCCTAGCTGTGTCAAGATGACAAAAACTAACCAGGTAGACTGAATAACAAAAAACGAGGGAAGTCTCAAATTATCTCAACTGAGTGAAATCACTGATTAAAGAGTAGGTCACTGTCTAGGATAGCACAGAAACTCAAAGGGTATCATAAAACACTATTATCAAATACACACCAATGTGTTGAAACGCTAGAAAGAATGAGTGTAGTTTTGGATATTAGATAATAACAAATTTGAGCCACGGACCTTAAATATAACAATATAATAAGATTAAGTCATTAATAGAAAGTCTAAGGCTCATGAGCAAGTGCTAATCAGTCTTCTCCAGGGATGAGCCCCTGATAGGTTATCAGATTCTAAGTGGTCAGCTATAAGCACATATTCATAGGAACAATGTTAAAGACACAAAATGCACTGAAGTTTGACAGCAGGCCAGGGAGCATAGTTGGTATCTATCTATCTGTCATCTCTTTACCTTTCTATTTCTATGAACATATGTATATCAGTAACAAAAAAGGAGATTAATAATTTGAAAACTAATGGGGGAGCAACAACAGGAGCAAAGGAGGGAAGATGAATAGAAATTATATAAATAAAGTAATTATGTATGAAATTATCCAAAAAGAAATGTCTAACAAAAAAGTGTCAAAAAATAATCAAAATGGGTATATTAGTGAATTTCTAACAAACTTCTAAGAAAAACTAATTATCATTTTTTTCTCACACTATTCTAAGATAGTAGCTTGTTTTAATGAGAGGGGATCTTGCCAGATGGATTCTGTGAATCTCTCCTTATCTTAATCCCCAACTCCTTGTGTGCGTGTGTGCATGTGTGTGTGTGTGTGTGTGTGTGTGTGTGTGTGTGTGTGTGTGTGTGTGTGTATGAGAGAGAGAGAGAGAGAGAGAGAGAGAGAGAGAGAGAGAGAGGTCAAAGTGCCATTCCCTCCCAAGGTGTAATCATAGGTCTCAACTGTGAACAGTGGGAATAAAGTCTCTGATATTATCTCAACTTCTCTGAGGTCAGTTTCTGTCACTAAATGACTAGGCAATTATAAATATCACAAAAGCCCATTGTCACCTAGTTAGCTAAGCTTCTTGCTGTTTTTATCGAGTCTTGCCAAATTTGGGGGTACTTGTCTCTTTGTAGTGTATCCTTAGTACAATAACTTAATAGGAATTTTTAGAGAATAATTTTGAACAAATTTCTATATTTCACATGTGGGATAGTCTTTGGAACTGCTCATGTTGTCCTGTGAGAAATTACTTGTATGAAGTTCCTTTAAAAAGTATTTCTTCCTCCTGTACAAATGGCAGAAAATTAACCATGCAGTCCAAAATGAACTCCTATATATCATAGAGCTATAACTTAGCAGCAAATGTGACATGTGGAAGTTAAGAGAAAGTATATTGAAGCCTTATTTCTGTTCATTTCTCTAATTCCTTTCAGTCTGTAAGGGATTGACCTATGACTTTATGCATCTAGACAAATCCTGGATTACAAAGGCAGTACCATGGCATTCTTTTTCCCCCTGTTTTTAAATTTTGACACAGTTTCTAAGTTAATCATATGGCCTTGGAATTATGGTCCTTCTTCCCATGCCTCGTGAAAAGCTGATATGCAGGCCCTACGGTGTAGAGAAATGGCCTTACTAGACGCCAAAGATAAACATGGAAAGTGTAGAAGTCAAGCTGATTCTGATGTGGAAAAAGCTTCTCTACTTGCCAGCTTTCATACTTTGGGGAGGTCCTATGCACACTGCCAGAGGAGAAAAAAATAATCATTGTTCTTAGCCAGCTGCAAACTCGGTATTACAGTAATAGCTGGCCTGGCAAAACAAGTCATCTGGTCCAATAGTGGCTTAAATGTTATTGAAATAAGCCATCACTTTCTGATTGCCTCTAATGGCCAATCTAAAGCTATACTCGGCAATGCTATTGGGGATAAGAACTTGTGATTGGATAGTGGAAACCTACAACTATTATTCTGCTGAAGTATAGTATATAATTGCCTCCTAATAACTTATCATTGCTATATCCATAGATGCTATATCCATCTTTCAAGCCCATCAGAGAAGATTCTTCTTCCAAATAGATGAGGAAAAACATACCAACACTCTTCTTGGAATTAGTTCTAATCTGGGCCCAGGGTGCTGCAGAAACTGATGCACCAACCAATGACCATGCATGGGGAGGACACAGTACCCCTGCTCAGATGTAGTCAATAGGCAGCTCACGCTCCTTGTGGGTCCCATAATGTGGGTAATAGGGGCTACCTCTGACATGGACTCTGGTACCCACTCATTGATCACCTCCTCCTGGCAGAGTGGTCCTGCCAGGCCACAGAGGAGGATGCAGGCAGTCCAGATGAGACTTGGTAGGCTGGGGTCAGAGGATAGGGGAGGAGGGCTCCCCCTTTCTGAGGACTAGGGGAAGAGAGAGGGGCAATGAGAGAGGGAGGGTGGACTGGGGGAGACCAGGGAGGGGAATATAATCAGGATGAAAAGCAAATACGTTAAAATTTTAAAATTAAAAAACAAAATAATAGAAAGCAATAGAAATACAAATAGTAGTAAGAAATACAAACAATACAAAGAAAAACAAATTCTTAATAAAGATAGTAATATGGAAAGTACTCTTTGGGTAATATTTCTTTTATAAACAACTAACTCGGTCAACTTATCTTCCAGTTTCCCGAGTCACATTGTACATATCCTCATCTTTTAAAGGGAATAGGCATTTACTATTTCTTTCTCCAGGCTTTGAAATTTACTATTTCTTGTCATATTGAACATTATATGTCATCTAAGTTTACAGTTCAGTCATTATATATGCTATAAATGTTTGAAAATAAGAAGAGCATAAATCTGATGAAATTTGTGTAATACTATGAAAAATAGAAGATTAGAGAAATACACATCTTTGAAAACATTTTAATAATATTGGTAGCAGAAAGATTATAGCTGGTTTCTATATTTCTAATTCCATATATACCTAAGAAATAAATTTTTCAGCTGGAACAACCATAATTCTTCTCCTGTGTTGTAAGAGAAAATAAGATAGTACTGAGATGGTTTTCATGTTAATCTCAGGTATTTTTTTTATAAAACTAAAGAGTAATACTTGTGTATATGAATCTTTTTTTCAAGTACTCATGGTATAGTTTATTAAATTGACCTAAGTGCTAGTCAAAGATAAAAATGTCAACAAAATTTAACAAGATATCACAAAATAAATCAAATTTAAGTGACATAAAATAGAAAAATTGAAAAAATAGAATGAAACACCTACTCTAAAATATATTCTTTTTTTTCAGCATTGCAGTATATAGAAAGTGATAAAGAAAAGTCACTCAATCTTTTCTCAATTCTCAGTATCCAAATCCCAAACAACAACCACAACATAAACATCCCAGCCAAATGTGTAAATAAAAAGGACCTCAATTATAGTTTAATGGAATTCCACGAGCACATGCTTATAAGAACTATAACTATAACATTATATTTTATTAGAATACAAAAGAGACCCAGTTTATAGTTTTAAAATGCAGTCGCTTTCTCCTTCAATTTTAGAAAAAAATTGTAGCAGACCTGAAAATATCCGTACAAAGTACTATGGTACTGAGTATCAATGTTTGGGATGCAAATAAATGAGAATTTCAAAATGATGTTATTTGCTTTAATTTTTAATTTGCTATCAATTTCAATTTTTCTTTGGTAAATATCAAATGAAGACTCTAACAATGTTACTTATACCCCAGATAGCTGAACACTGATCTTTATAAACATGGTAACTCGAAGTGTATATTTTAATATATTACACATTCTATAGAAATAATGTAGAAGGGAACCTATCAGTATATCTGTAAGACATTGTTTAATACCTAATGCATATGTGTGTGCATGTGTGTGTACATTACATAATATATATGCATATATATATATCAATTCAGAAAACTATTAGCTATATAATTTGTTTTGAAGTAGTTGACTTAACTTCATATGTTGTTCTCAAAATTAAATTTCTGATTCTTTAAGTTTTGCCTCCAAACTCAGTGGTAGTTAGATATTTCTACTTTAAAGCATCAGATTTAAATTAGACATATTCTGGAAATATTAAAGATGTAGAATTTGGGGGTTGGAGAGATGGCTCAGTGGTAAAGAGCACTTCCTGCTCTTCCAAGGTCCTGAGTTCAATTCCCAGCAACCACATGGTGGCTCACAACCATCTATAATGTGATCTGATACCCTCTTCTGCAGATAAAGCACTCATATATAATAAATAAATAAAAAATTTTAAAGATATAGAATTTTGTAAGACAATTAAAGTAGTAATATTAATATTATTAGTTGCTCACCTGAAATATTAAATAATTTAAAATAATTTAAATTGAATGAGTAAAAAAGAATAGATATATACAACACTGGAAAAAACTCAGTGAATTTCCTGCTTCCTTAGTGAGGCTTGACTAATAGTGTTGCCAATAGGCATTTCTTAAATGTCTTGAAGGTGCCCACAAATTGCATAACAGTAATGAATTTTCTTAATACTCTACATGAGGGGTCTCTTCATTTGTAAACTGATCTCAACCTCTTTCTCTTTTCTATTTCACATCATACCTCTGCTCACTGAGATAGATCAATTGTTTTCAGATGTAATCTTATTAGATAAGTAATTATTGGTTAATCATTACCATTTCATGGTAATTGATCTTATTTCTTCTCCAGTTTATCTTTCACTGTCATCATGACTCATGATTTTACCTTAAATGTTTGAGTAATATAAAATTTACCCTATTTGAACCCATGATGAAACTATGTAAATAGAAAACCTCTGAAAGAAGACAGAGGCAAATTAGAGCAAAACTGTATTTTAAATTGTCTTACATGTTGAATTAGTAAGGATAAATATCTGAGCCTCTAAAAACCTTTTCTAGTTCTTGTTCTTCTTTAGGTCTGTGTATTATAGTATGGTTATCCTGTACTATATGACTAATAATATCTGCTTATCTGGGAGTCCATACCAACTGTATCATTCTGGGTCTGGGTTACCTCATGCAAGAAGATATTTTCTAGTTCCATCCTTTTGCCTGCAAATTTTATGATTTCTGTGTTTTTTAAAAGGTGAATAGTATTCTATGTTCTTTATCCATTCTTCAGCTGAGGGGCATCAAGATTGTTTCCAGTTTCTGGCTATTACGAATAAGGCTGCAATGAACACAGTTGAGCAAGTGTCCTTACGGTAATGTGGTACATCTTTTGGGTATATGCCCAGGAGTGATATAGCTGGGGTCTTGGAGTAGATCTATTTCCAATTCTCTGAGAAACCCCCAGATTGATTTCCAAAGTGTTTGTACAAGTGTTCATCCCTGACAGCAATGGAGGAGTGTTCTTTTTTCTACATATCCTCATCAGAATGTCCTGTCACTTGAGTTTTTTATCTTAGCCATTCTGACATGTGTAAGCTGGAATCTCAGAGTCATTTTGATTTGAATTACCTTGATGACTAGTGATGCTGAGCATTTCTCTAAGTGTTTCTCCGCCATTAGAGAATCCTGTCTTGAGAATTCTCTATTTAGTTCACTACTCTACTTTTTTATTAATATATTTTATTAATTTATTCATATTACTTCTCAATGGTTATCCCATCCCTTGTATCCTCCCATTTCTTCCTCCCTCCCATTTTCTACTTACTCCCTTCCCCTATGACTGTGACTGAGGGGGGCCTCTTCCCCCTGTATATGCTCATAGGGTATCAAGTCTCTTCTTGGTAGCCCACTTTTTAATGATTATTTGGTTGGTTGGTATTTAATTTCTTGAGTTCTTTATATATTTTTGGATGTTAGCCCTTTGTCAGATGTCAAGTTGTAAAGATCTTTTCCCAGTCTGTGGGCTGCCATTTTGTTCTGTTGAGAGTGTCCTTTGCCTTACAGAAACTTTTTAGTTTCATGAGGTCCCATTTATTAATTGATCTTAGAGCCTGGGCTGTTGGTGTTCTGTTCAGGAAGTTGTCTTTTGTGCCAATGATCTCAAGGCTCTTAACCCCACATTCTCTTCTAATAGATTTAGCATATCTGATTTTATGTTGAGTTCTTTATTTTTGCACATTTGTACAGATAGATAGATATGGATCTATTTGTATTTTTCTCCATGTAGACATCCAGTTAGACCAACACCATTTGTTGAAGATGCTATTATTTTTCCACTGTATAATTAAAATTTTCAACTCTCTGAAGAAAGAAATTGAAGAAGATATCAGAAGATGGAAAGCTATCCCATGCTCATGGATTGGTAGAATTAACATAGTAAAAATGGCCATCTTACCTAAACTAATATTCAGATACAATGTAATTCCCATTAAAATACCTATACAGTCTTTTACAGACCTTGAAAGAACAATTCTCAACTTCATATGGAAAAGACCAAAATAGCTAAAACCATCTTACACAATAAAAGAATTTTGGGAAGTATCTCCATCCCTGATTTCAAGCTGTACTGCAGAGCAGCAGTAATAAAAACTGCATGGTATTGTTATAAAAAAACAGACTGGATGATAAATAGATTTTAATTGAAGACCCAGAAGTAAGCCCACATACATACCAACACTTGATTTTTGATGAAAAAAAAAAGTCATTTCACTTCCTTATACTATTATCTTGAAACAGTCACCTAAGTTGTAATGGTTCTAACTAGTGTGCTAAGGTCGTGTGTAATATCTTTTCTGAAAATATATCTTGATTTTAATAGCCTCAACCTTTGCCCGCCCTTGCAACCAAGTCAATAATATGGGTTACATCTAATTGAGTTGTTGGCCAAAGAGGCCCTATAGCAATCAGCAAACAACTAAGGTTTCTCCCAAGGTTGTTGGTTGCTCACCACAAACTGACAGTCATGTCCTGGTTCTGAACATAGGAACTACATATATCATAGACCATGGAAAAGTTATCCTTACAGACTAGTATTCATGATACTGGGAGACACTCCACATGCTACCAGAGTTGAAAGTAACCCCAAGGCAGCTACAAACCCAGTGATCTACCAAGGTAACCTATTACATAATACACTGGGTGTCACAAACATGGTGTTAATAATCAACTATTCTCCAGTGGGATTTAAGGCCCATTCCAGGAGGTAGAATCTCATTGTTTGGGTTGTCAAGAACCTGAGACTAACTAAACTAACTGAAAGGCAAAGGGAGAGTATTCAAATCAACACAATCAGAAATGAAAAGGGAGAGATAACAACAGACACTGAGGAAATCTAAAGAATCATCAGGTCTTCCTTCAAAAGCCTATATGCCACAAAATTTTAAAACCTAAATGAAATGGACAATTTTCTTGAAAGCTACTAACTACCAAAATTGAATCAAGATCAGCTAAACAAATTGAACAGTCCTATAACACCTAAGGAAATAGAGGCAGTCATCAACGTCTAAAAAAAAAAGCCCAGGACCAGATGGATTCAGCACAGAATTCTACCAGACCTTCAGAGAAGAGCTAATACCAATTCTCTTCAAAACATTCTACCAAATAGAATCAGGAGGAACATTACCAAACTCATTCTATGAGGCCACAGTCGCCTTGATACCTACACCACAGAAAGACTCAACAAAGAAAGAGAATTTCAGACCAATTTCTCTTATGAACATTGATGCAAAAATACTCAATAAAATACTTGTGAACCAAATTCAAGAACACATCAAACTATCATCCACCATGACCAAGTAGGCTTCATCTCAGGCACATAGGAGTGGTTCAATATATGGAAATCCAACAATGTAATTCATCATATAAACAAACTGAAATTAAAAACACACGAGCATCTCCTTAGATGCCAAAAAAGTCTTTGAAAAAACCCAATACCCCTTCATGATAAAAATTTCAGAGAGAGCAGAGATACAAGGCATGTACCTAAACATAACAAAAGCAATATACAGCAAGCCAATATCCAACCTCAAGTTAAATTAAGAGAAACTCAAGCAATTTCAATGGACAAGACTAGCCTGCCTATGCAGTCCATGTCTCTTCAATACAATATTTGAAGTTCTAGCTAAAGCAATAAGACAACTAAAAGATCAATGGGATCCACATTGGAAAGGAAAAAATCAAAGCTCCTTCTTCACAGATGATATGATAGTATACATAAGTGACCCCCAAATTGTGCCAGAAAACTCTGACAGCTAATAAACACCTTCATCAAGGTGGCTAAAGACAAAATTAACTAAAAATATCAGTAGACTTCCTGTGTACAAATACAAAATACAAATGAATAGAAGTTATTTTTACATGTAATTGAATTTAAATTGCTTTCATATATTAGAGCAAGCGCTTAAGTTCACGTATAGCACTGCTGAAGATTACATAGCAGCTATGGCATGTGAGCTAGGACTTGAACAAAAGAAAATCTTACTGTCTATTTGGGACACATTTACTTCATTCAGAAAAAAAAGTATCATAAACTAACAAGAAAAATAAGAGTTAAACTATAGTCATTATAGGAAATTCTCTTTGAGTAGCAGCTACAAGTATAGTAAGTACTTTATTTCTGGTCACAAATATTACTATAATAAAAAGAAATTTATACTCTATTCCCATAAAAATATGAAATGTACATTTAGATGTAATTTTCTTTTGTGTTTTCTATGACTAAATGCTGAGCTGTTTCCTGTTTTGCAGTCTTTCAATGAGGAGATTGCCTTTCATTCATGATTTTCATATTCAAGTCTTACCAAAAAGCTCATTCTTGGGAATCTATTTGTACATAGAGTCCTAAAATTTTTTATGTCTTGCCCCAAATCTCCAAAGAATCTCTTAAATGTTAGGCAATGCTTTCTTACAGGAGACTGGTTATATATAATATTTAAATTTTAAACATCATATAGACAAAAACCTCTCATAGGACACATGAGGAAACCTAAAAAGCAAAATTGAGTAGTGAAAGTTATGAAAAGACCTCCACAGACATATTTCCTATGCTTATTTTTATATTCATTCAGGTGAATGTAATCATGATTTTCCAAACGTTAGTTAGGCAAATGAGATCATTAACGTTTAATTTTAAGATATTGCCTTGTGACCATAGTTCTATTATAATGAAGAGTAACAAATTGGCAATGATTCATATTTTGCATATATTTGTTACAATAGCTAAGACGATGAAACTAGGTTTACATGAGATACCTAAATTTCACAGTACATTGAAAACTTCTTTCAATACATGGTTAATGTTATTGTGTTCATTCAGTTATTAAATGAAACTCATCTTTTTTCCTGAAATGTATTTAGTATGCATAGTGTCCTCAGACAGTCCTCAAAAAAAGGTAAATGCAAGGAGCAAGTGACCTCCTCGAATAGATTTTTCTCTCTAAAATTATTTCCAGATCACCATAGTGTCACACTTCTAAGGTGGTCAATATCATTTAAAGTAGCACAATTTTTAGTCAGTGACATACTAAGTTTCTGTAACTAGGACTTCCAAGACTTTAACAGACTCAGTACATATAGGCCTCCCATAGGGACACTTGATCTCACTTTTTGTGGAATTTGTGCAAGGGCAGATACAGTTTCCCTGGCCTTTTCTTTTGTCATGTTGCTGACCACTGACCCCAGAGAAAGCACCACCACACCGTGTTCTCCAGAGCTCTGGACAAAATCTTCCATTTCTTTTGAAGACAGAGTTTGTTTCAGTGTCAAATAAAAATGACAGGAAAAAAATAAAAATAAAAAATGACAGGATAAAATGCTATAAAAATACTGGGATTAAAAGTCAAATAATAGAGATGTATAAAAGGTAAAATAAAGATAAGACAAGAACTTTCATCTTAGATACTTTGTAGTTTTTACACAGCAGTGTTCAACATGTTCATATAGCTGTGCAACGAGAAATGTGCGAAGCTAAAACTTTAGCTACAACGTATATTATACAAGATATTCAAAAAATTAAGAGAGTAATTTCTATGCATCTTTTAGTCTATAGTAAGTGTGATTTTGAACATGCATTTTGAAGTTCTAGCAGAGGAACAGAACTACTGATGTACTCTTAAAGAAAGATGAGCCCTGCCCCATTGCAGACAGGCCTCCCCATCAGAGTGTACAGCTTTGGAAGGGATGCATATGGAGCAGGGGAGAGTACGCTGGCACTCACATCCAGATCAACTGTATCAGTGAAGTAGCAGATGCCATCAGATCACTCTCATCTACATACAAACCTGTGCAAGAACTAGGGGGCTGCTTGGTGTTCAGAGACCACAACACCAGGTAGGGTTCTCAGAACACATTTACCTGCATATCCATCAAGAACCCCATTTACCACTGTATTCAAGAATGGTAACAGGTCATGCACCCCAGCCCCAGCTAGAGACCCCCCAGACTACGACACCATCTCCACCTCTGCTTGAAGAAAGTCTACCATCCTGCACTCTCTCCCAAGAGCATTACCAGATAGTTTAGTCTTAACAATATTTTCTTTTTCTTTTTTCTTTTTTTTTCTTTCTTTCTTTTTCCATTAGTATTTTATTACAGGATTCAGGAAGTAACCCTTTGTAGTTATGGATGACAGAGTATAAGAAAAAGTGGCATTGCCAATAAGATGGAAAAACTTCAAACTATACATGAGAGCCTGTTGCTTCCAAACACAATTTCTAATCCGCTTACACTCGTGACACTGACAGGATCAAATGCTTTCGTTTTCTTCAAGCATGTCTCTTGCTCCCTGCCGAATGGTAAGTACCCCTAAAATATGACCAATGATGCCTAACTCACGAACTGTGTAGTAGCATGTTGTTAAGGAAGTCGCAAAACCAGGGAAAACCTGTGTCACACCAAACAGGCGCAGGTCATTAGCTGGTAAATTTAAGTTATTATTTTAAAAAATGACATATTAAGAATCGGTGGCATTTGCAGTTTTAAAAAGAAAGAAACTAATACACATAGGTAAAGTCTGAGAGGTGGGAAGTGACAAGCAATGGGCCTGCTCCTACCTAGAGCAGAGTGGGTCTGGGCAGAGTACAGTTTTGTTTATTTCAGTGAACATTAGACAATGAGAAATATTGTAAGAAAGTTAAATGTTCTTACATCATACCATCTGAGCCCATTTCTACACTGTTGGTAGCAGAGTCATCAACAGGAAAAGAATAAAAAACCCAATCACCCCAATCTTCAGCTTGCCTTTTCCTTGTCTCTCAAGAGTCCTGACTTTGTTTCTAATCTAATGCTCTCCTGTTCTCAACCTATGTTATTATTGAAAACAGTGGAAATTTAAACATAACGAATCACCCAATGAGGGCACATACATTTTTTAAAATATAGCTGGTATTCAGTCAGTATTGTCAATTTTGAGAGAAAATTGCTCAAATTGTATATGTGCATAACTCTTCCCTTGAAATTCTACTTCAAGGTATAGTCTCTAAATTTTTTTTGCATGGGGAAAAAAAGAATTCTTACTAGAACACTGTAGTGAGAGTATCCATAGCAGGATTGGTAGAATCAGCAAAGTAATAGAACCATGCAGATGTTCATGAAAGTATATAACAAAAACTATGCTGAATTTTAAAAATAAACTTGCACAGGGACTTCAACATATAATGTCATCTGTAAAAAGCATATATTTAACCAAAATTATTGTGTAGTAAACTTCAAATTCAAATTCAATTGTTTTGTTTTTTTCTTTTTCTTTTTTCCAGTCCCATCCTTGCACCCCCTCACCATTCCCCTCTCTCCTTCTGCTCAGAGAAGAAGAAGCCCCCAAGGGGTACCAACCCACACTGGCACCTCAAGTCTAAGGACTAAGCTCATCCTCTCCCACTGAGAGCAGACAAGGCAGCCCACCTAGGGGAAAGAGATCCAGAGTCAGGGAACAGGGTCAGAGACAGCCCCCTGATTCTCCCTCAAGAGAATATTTTCAATGGAAAATTCATTTTCAATAGCTTGTTTTGTAACATGCTATTTGTAACATACGGTCATTGACTTTGGACTCAGAAAAGATTGCACAATAATCCCCAGAAAATTAAGAAGTTAAACTAAGAATAATTTTTCTGCCTACAAAGAGAAACTTCATCTAGAAATGGTAGACTCATATAATTATCATACTATATCTCTATTGGGTGAAAAAAATAGTAAATTATTGACAGTAAATTACTTATGGTACTCTTGTAATGATGGCCAGAGGAGAAATAGACAGATTATTTTTGCTAAACTAATTATACACATATATAATGAATCTCTTTATCACAAAGAAGAAAACTAACATAAAAGTGTAAAAAATGTAATGCATTATTATTCTTTAGCTGCCTTGATGTATCAGTAGGAACTTCATGGGTAGCGTGACTAGATTGGATTGGTCTTCTTTTAAGCTTAGGATACATTTCTTTTCCTTTTTCACGAGCTACACTGACCTCTTCTGGACACATTGTGCTAATGTCTAGTCAGAGACCTTAAAACAGCTAGGTTTTACCCTCTGCAATAATCACCATGACTCAGAGAAACCGACAAAGAAAAGAACTGAAACAATCAATGATAATAGTTAGCCAGGAATTCCGGGTATAAAAGCGGTATTTCTAAGGCTGAAGCCTATCATAAGTCCACGCAGCTTGCAGGGGTAATGATATAATCAAAAGGAACGTAAACAGTGAATCACAAATACTTAAATAAAATAAACTGGGTGATTGTACTAAGAAAATAACCAGAATCAAGAGGATTTGGGGAATAAACTGGAATTGGCATGGGCCTAATGTGAGGTGATATAGTGCTTTGAGCCTGTTTCCTGCCAATTCCAGGGCGCTTAGCTGACCCTTGGCAGCCTCTGAAGCTGAGGTTCAGTGAGGTAGAAAATTAATACTCCCTACTATCATCTTATTCATTCTTTTGCATTGTAATTTATGTTATTTTAAGTGTGTATGCATATGAGCTCAGGTGCCCACATTGGCCAGAAGCGTCAGGTTCTCTTAAGCCTGAGTTACAGGCAGTTGTGAGCAGATCTATGCGTGTGCTGATAATCTCACTTTTAAATGGAAATTAGCTATAAATTACAGAATAACCATGCTACAATCCACAGACCCAAAGAAGTTAAGTAACAAGGAGGGTCCAAGATAGGATGCTGGAATCTCACTGAGAAGGAGAAATAGAACAGTCTGGAAATTCCTTAAAGCAATTAAAAAAACAAATCTACCATATAACTTATCAGTAAAAATATGATTTATGTGCTCTGCTTTTGGGTTTTGGTTCCAATCCTTGACTAAGAAAGAGGTGGGAATAACTTTAGAGTGAAGTTCTTGGTAAGCTTTAAAATAGGTAGTGTATAATCTTAATGTTTCTGTTCCTTTGAAGATGATGTTCTTAAGTCAAAACACTGGTATTTTGTAAAGCAACCAGGGAATCTGCTGTGAGATTGTGACTCTTGACAACATCAAAAGTTATACACATAAAAGTGGTCACCAACATGACCACTAAACATGACCTGAACAAGGACAATAGACATGCCAAAGTGGGCACAGTAAAACCACAAGGAGTCAACCCTACACAATGAACTGCAGCCAACTAAAAAATGCTGTGAGTAGAAAAATAGTCTCCCCAGGTAAGAACACACTGAATGGTTACCCACTACCAAATGCTCATCCCTGAAAACATACATACAAATAACATTATATAGACTGAGCTGGTTATATTTAGTAGTGTGCATGCGTGTGTGTGAGAGAGACAGACAGACAGACAGACAGACAGACAGAGATCATGCATACATACAACATAGAAAATCTACATAAGAGGGAATCCATGTGAGACTATCTTGCTTAGATTTGTTAATTACTCTAATATGATTAACTCCAGGTACGGATTTCTCCTGAAATTGGCATGACTTCATTTATTAAGGCTAAAGGCAACCCTTATGTATATAAGCTACATTTTTTTCCGCTTTGCTGAAACCTAAGTTGGTTCCACAACTTAGCCGCTGTGAATGGGGTTGCAACACTGATGTCCATACATCTCTGTGATGCGAAACCTTGGAATCTTAGGAGTTTATGCTCAGAAATGGTAAAGTTGGGTTACAGATAATCTGGTTTTAGCTCTGTTACATTGTTAGCTTATTTTTCTGCATGTTTGTATGTGATGTGTGATGTGCATGATTGTGATGTGTGTATGTGTGTTCGGGTGTAAACAAATATATAAATACAACCTTCTGTGGCTCAGAGAACATTATGAAAGAGGGCTTAGAAAGACTGTAAAGATCAGAATAGCAGGAAGTCTGTTGTAAAACAGTCTTTCCTAGAGATGCCTGCATAAACAGGTCTGGAACAACGGCAGTATCAATGGACGTGTTAACATGCAGGAGGGAAATCTCTAGAGGTCCCTCACCCGGACAAAGAACCACAAGCAACTACTGACTCTGTCAATAATTTTCCTTTCCCAAAAATGAGTTTCTTTATTGGTTACATAGTGTATAATCACATCTATCTGTCTGTCTGTCTGTCTGTCTGTCTGTCTGTCGTAAATATGAATTGGCAAGCATTGCTTGTTTTTAGATATTTACTATCTGCTGGTATCTGACATAGCCATGAGTCTGATTGATTAAACATTAACTTGTATAAGTTAATTATCCTAAACAGTTTGTAGTAGCAGCTCTTGACAGGACTGTATTGGACCTATACAACTCATTTACAAATGTAAGCTTTACTTACTATGTAAATGTAAGTGTAAATAGATAGATGGCCCTCAAAAACTTCAGAGACCTATAGAATGTAGCATTTAAATATGTTTTTATTAATGCAAGACCATTATGATTTGAGACATGTCAGCTCCTAGCAACACCCCCAGCCTACCTCAACAAAGATGGTATGTGTAAAAAGTAAGCTTTTACAATCACGGGGTCCAAGGGTGGCTGAGGTGGGACAGAAGTATTGACCGCAGAGCCCAAAGGGAACTGATGGCTCTTTGACATCTCTCTACATACTTAACTCTCAAGCTTTCTGGCCACTAGGTGCCACTGGTCATAGCAAGGAACTCTGAACTTTCTTAACTCTTAACAGGTTAATTGCTCTAGCTACTCTACTTTAACTCTTAACCTTCCAGGCTGATAGCCTTGTTATTTGGAGCTACTGGTTGCAGCGAGAAATTCCCTCTATACTTTAACTCTTTGTTTTTGTTGTTGTTGTTGTTGTTTCTTGAGGCAGGGTTTCTCTGTGAATCCCCAGCTGTCCTAGACTCACTTTTGAGACCAGGCTGGCCTCGAACTCACAACGATCCACATGCCTCTGCTTCCACAAGCTGGCATTAAAGGTGTGCACCACCACTGCCTGGCTTATACTTTAACTCTTAAACTTTCAGTCTGGTAGCTTTGCTTGTTTGGGCCACTGGTTGTGGCGAGAAGAAAGAAAGAAAGAAAGAAAGAAAGAAAGAAAGAAAGAAATAAGAAAGAAAGATACATTCACACAAACATAGCATACTCCCACAGATCATTCATAAATCACACGTGGACATTCAGAAAGATGTACATATTTTTGTATGAAGCAGGGAACTTGAACAAATAAGTTCTAATAGTCTTCACAATTACACACACACACACACACACACACACACACACGGATGCACACATGCATATATACACACATACATACATACATACATACATAGATGCAAACAGTCAATCAGACAGACAGACAGACACATATTCAGATGAAGGAAGTGGCTTTAACAACTTTTCAATTCCGTCTCAGGTTTTTATACAATCTAATACAGAGGTTCTCTATTTATGGAAAAATTACCTCATTCAAAAATAGATACAATCATTGCATAAAAAGAGAGTTACAGTAGGATTATTGAATCTAAGTTCTTTCATTAGAACTACCTCTAACTGGAGTATACTTTTGTTCATTATAAGTTTAAAACAGTGATTTTATTCATATGCTTATTATGAGTTCAAAACAGAAGTTTTAACTTTGTCTTATTTCAAATGTACATTATGTGTTCAGAGCAAGAGTTTTTATGTCAAGGTTTTTCTGTATAACAGTTGTCTTTCTTGTCTTATATAGCTACCCATTTATTCTTTGTTTCTATATTCATATGGTCTTTCTTATTGTGATGTACACCTGGGCCTTATCCTTGGACTAAACCTAGAATTAATGTATTTCCTTGACTACAAAAGTCCCCCAGCTCTCTCTACAGACAACATGCTGTCCGAAATGGACAAGACTTGGACACGGGCTGAGTTGACTGCCAAGCTCTGCCATGACAGGGTAAGCAAGGCCTTCATATTTCCTGCTTCACAGTTATGTCTGGCAGGTAACTGGGCCAGAAGCCTAAAGAGGATTCTCCAGCTATAGAGAGAGTGAGCGACTAACCAGACAGTACACTCTCTCTGTCATCTCTTAGTTTTGGAAGTTTGTTTTTTCTTTTTTTGGTTTTTTTTTTGGCCTGTACTTCCTACTTAAGTAATAATTTTATTCATTCTCAAGTCTCTGATGGAATTGAAGACTTGAAATTATAACATCACAATTAGACTTAAGTTGTTTAGGACTTAACAAAATGTTTTAAGGTCTAGAAAGACGGTTGTTGTTTTTTTGTTTGCTTGCTTTATTTTCTTTTGGTTTTTGTTTATTTGTTTGTTTGTGGATTAATTTGTTCTTTTTATTAGGAAACTGGCAGGATTACTGTAAAAATCAAGTGCCCAGGGGCCTCAGATTTTCTCAGGTATTCTACTCTAGAACACTTTAATTGTGCCTGGCTAACCCAGCTACATTCTTCAGCCTCCACTTGACACCACTCCCTCTGGAGAATTCTGTCAGCAGAGGAGCAGTGGAAGTCAGGCATGGCTCCTTTAAAACATTCAGGCAGATAGTAGGTCTGATAATAAAGAGAATGAGAACTTGGGTCTTTTCTCAAGGAAAGATGGCTTTTAAGTTGATAAATACAAGATGGGACAGAGAATGATTTTGGTACTAAACTTGAGGCTCACCTAGACAGGATAGATCATATTTTCTTAAAGGTTGTCAAGTACAAATGAGCTAACCATTTTGAGTGTAACTTTTACTTACGGCTTACTCAATTGTTTCATAACTGTTCTTACTATATGAAGTTTATTATAAAGAAATAAAATCCATACACATTTGAAAAAGCAAATAGAGTTCTTTTTTTGTTTGCTTGCTTCATTTTCTTTTGGTTTTTGTTTATTTGTTTGTTTGTGGATTAATTTGTTATTTTTATTAGGAAACTGACAGGATTACTTTAAAAAACAAATCATGAATCCTAAAATCCTGAATTCTAACAACATAAACATGGATATCAGAATTTCTTCAATTCTTGCCATTAAAGAGTGACTAATATGTCAAGCCTGGAAGGCTCTTACAGATTTACACAATGCAATGTATATACTGTAATTTAATTTCAACTACTTCTGACATATTTCATGATCAAAGGAAAAATATAACCAATGAAATGAATTCAAATAACCTAAAAGAAATAATTTTGCTTTTAAAAGTATAGTGATAAATAAATTAATGGTTGCTTTTAAAAATACCTTTTTTCTTTTGAAAACACATTGTGAGCACTGGAGATATGTCTGAAAGGTTAAGAGCACATTTTTCTCTTGCAGAGGACCAGAGGTTTACCCTAAGCACCTATGTTGGACACTTTAAAACTGTCTATAACTTTTGTTCATGGGTTCTGACACCTTTTTATGGCTTTCATAAGCATATGCATACTTGTATGCATATGCACACATAGACATATAAAAAAGAAATTAAAACTTCATAATATATAGACACATATATATACACATATTAATTGCAAATACTAACATTATAAATGGTAAGTCTGAATACAGTGTTTTCTTAGTGTCCCCAAATAAGTCTATTAAAGAGAAAATATGCCCATCACCTGTGCAAATGTTGTGGGATTCCCCAAGAGAAGACTACTTGGACACAGGATCAATAGAAGGTCTCTATTCTAGTCATAAACCAAGAGAAAGTCTTTATTCACTGGCTGGCGAATATACTGAGTGTTTGGGACCACAGTGCAATCCCAGGCCTTTCTTAGGTTGAACTTTAAAGCACAAAAAAACACATCTTGGGTTGACACAAAACAGTCAGGCAGAAGTAGAAATTGAGAAGCCTAAAAGCAAGGTGAGTTCATTTAGAGACTTTCCCAGGACTGTGGACTTTGATGAATTAGGACTTTGTTCTTAGCTTTTGCTTTTGTTTTGTTTTTTTGTTTGCTTGTATGTTTGTTTCTCTAGTGCTGCTGCCTATGTATTGGACTCTTAAGGATGAATGGTACTTTCATCATAGCATCATCTGTGCTGAGATCTGTGAATCTGTTAGAAGAAGGAGGAGGAGGAGGAGGAGGAGAAGAAGAAGAAAAGAAAGAAGAAACAAAAAACAAAAAACTAAGGTAACTTTATTTAAGAGCAAGACAATTAGTATTTTTATAACTGCAACCATATTTTCAGTGGGGAGTGCTACAGTTTGAATATGACCTGTCTACACAATGAATCATGATAAACTTTGGTCATTGTACTAAGGCTGAGATGTAGTAGAGATTTTTGACAAGTGACTAGGCACTAATATTGTAAGTTAGTCCTGGGGGTACCTTCAGTCAACTAAGAGTAGAGTAGTTACTGTAGCAGTATGTTGATGTAAGTATTCCACATACTGGCCTCTTTTGCACATACACATTCCATGTGCCATTTTAATGTATAAATAAAATAGCTGTCACTCATTACCAACTCCAGCCTGCTTGGGCTTTCTATTCACCAGAATCATGCCACAAGAATTTTGTTATACAAACATAAAAAAGTTGTTCTAAAAATAATAAATCATGATCTGAACAAAGAAAATTGTATAGTTTTATGGATTTACTATAAAATGAACTGTAACTTTGGAATTTGTCAATCTTATTCTATGCTCCTTTTGTATTATCAAATTTTAAGTATATTTTAAGCTGACAGTTAATTTTGATTCAGTGCATTAATTTATCTTTATAATTCTACGTGAAAGAGAGTGTGAACAAAGTGGTTATGAATATAAAAGAAAAAGGAGATAGAAAATAAACCCTTATAACCTCTGAACAGCCTGAGTTCTATGGGTATGAGTATAGATTTCCAAGAACACATAAAGGTTACACTTTAACTTCTTGATTGCTTTGTCCTTAAAGTGAACCAGAGAGGAGCAGGAAGATTTGGCAGAAGCATTTACATTGCAATGAGATAGCTATGCACAGGATTTGAGTTCTGCTGACACATACTATGTACAAAGGCCACAACTCTCCTTCCACAACATGCTTATGTAGAATTGAATTCAGGTCCTTGGTGCTGGTGTGGAATGCCTCTCACCAGCAGAGCAATCTTGCTGACATTAGTCAACATTTTTAAATTTGTACCTTTTCATTAAACAGAATATAAGGTGAAGGTGTAGAAGGATGGTTTGGCAGTCGAAAGTTCTGACTATTCTTCCAGTACCTTACACTCTTCTCTAACCATGGTCCACCTCCCTCCTCTGGCCTCTCCAGGCACCAGGCACACAAGTGATGCAAAGACATTCATGAAGGCGAAACACCCACATGTATAAAATAAGTTAAAATTTAAAAGAATATATGAACTTCTTTTAGGTCTCTGAGACCTTCTGGATCCTTCTATTTCCCCATTCTCCCATGCTTCTCTCACTTAGGTTCCCAATAAGATGCCATACCCTCTGTCCCACTTTCCTGGTAAGGGAAGACTTTCATGGGACATGCCCCTTCGGCTAGTGTCCAGATATAAGTGAGTATATACCATTTGACTCTTTCTGCTTCTGGGTGAACTCACTCATTATGATCATTTCTAGTTCAATCCATTTGTCCACAGATTTTGGGAATTCCTTGTTTTTAGTAGCTGAGTAGTATTCCATAGTGTAAATGTACCCCAGTTTCTTTATCCATTCTTCTACTGAGGGACACTTAGGCTGTTTCCATGGTCTGGCTATTATGAATAAGGCCACTATGAACATGGTTGAGCAGGCAGATCTAGGCCCAAGGTCCTGCCAAAACTGTGGCAGCAGCCAAGTACAATACATGCAGCAAATATTTAACCCCTACACAGATGTAACCAATGGACAGGGTATTCTTCACAGTTAGTGGACAGTGGGGTCTGACTTTCACACATACTCTGGTGCCCCATATTTGACCACATCCCCTGGATGGGGAGACCTGGTGGCACTCAGAGCAAGGATAGCAGGTTATCAAGAAGAGACTTGATACCCTATGAGCATATACAGGGGTAGGAGGTCCCCCTCAGACACAGTCATAGAAGAAGGGAGTAAGGGAAAGCAGGAGGGAGGGAGGAATGGGAGGATACAAGGGAAGGAATAACAACTGAGATATACTATGAATAAATTAATAAAATATTAAAAAAGAATATGTGAACTGATTGCAAGCTTCTACTTTGACTACTGGTTAAGTTTCCCAAGCCCACCAGCACCATTGTTATATTCCTACATTTGCAGCACTATTCCTACTGGCCTAGAAGTGACCACACAGCTCCTGAACAGATGTCCCCAGGTGAGTGTCACCAGAAGCAAGCCTTCCTGTGCCACCAGTATATTAACACCTAATTCCAGTCATCCAGCTCCTGCACTGGCTTTTCCTGGTGAGTTTCCTGAGAAGCAAGCTCACCCAAGCCATCTCCACACTTGTAAGGCTGAGCTATTAACATGCATCCAAAGCTTTGTTTAGGGACCTCAAGAGAACCTTGTGCAACAACACCATCACCAAACTCCAAGACTAGCTCCAGGGCTATGGCTCTTACAGGAGCCTAGACTGAAGCAAAATAGAATATTAAATTAGACAGAAAACATGAGAAATGTCTACATGCCCATATCACAATGCAAAAAAAAAAAAAAACCAACAACAACAACAACATGAAAAGTCAAAACGGTATTTTCTACCCCTAACACCATAGTCTGCAGAGGAATTTTAATTCAGAAGATGGCTGCACTGGAAAGAGATCACATCCAAAGACCTTCTAGGTCTGTGTGACTCACCTGGAAGACAAGCACACCTTTTATCCAGGAGACAGAGGCAAGCAGATCAGAGTTCAAGGCCAGCCTGGTACAGAGCAAGTGTCAGGTAAAGAAAAGCTTAGGTCCAGGTGTGGTGGTAAATGCCTTTAATCGATGCAATGAAGGAAAAGTTAGTCTGTAGAAGGAATCACCATGCTTGAAAGTGATATCTAATTGAGTGCCAGAAAGAGTGACAAATCAGAAAAAGATTTGACAGAATAGGATACTCCCAACTCTCACAAGAAGAGAGGGGAAAGGGAAGCTATTTAAAAGGAGAGAGACAGAGACAGAGAGACAGACAAGACAGAGACAGCGAAAGCGACAGAGACATAGAGAGGAGACAGTTTTACCATAAGAGTTTTACAGAGAGGGGCTGAAGGCAGAATAAACCAGAACTCATTAATACTTTTTATTAAATCATATTAGGAAACTGAGGAGAAAAATTAGTACAAGAAATTAATCATCTTGAGGTTGGTGCGCCTGCAACTTGACGCGAGTTGGTTGGCGGTCTCCGTCGAGGATTTCTAGTTGCCTGAAGGCAACCATTTAACCTTAACCCTGGACCCTTCTGAGGAATTCCCGTCCCCGCTCCCAGTACCTCGGACCTCAGGGTTCAGGAGGACTGAGTCAAAATTTAACCGAAGTTGCTATGCGTCCTTCCGATCACCGCGGCCATCTCCCAAGTCTTAAGAGGTTGATGAGGTGAGCGAGGAGTCTTTGAAGGCTGACATTCAGAAATTGAAGGAGAAGCAAGACTTGCTGGACAAGGAGATCTCCCAGCTAGTACCAGAGGGGAACTGGAGGACCACATCGCCCTCCTCCATCTGTACAATGACGTCAAGGATGTACCCGAGGTGTCACCACCAAGGAACTCTATCCAGATTTTGATCTAGACCTGAGTGACTGAGCAGAGTCATGGAGATTTTATCCACAGCCCACGGGGACGGGTGGATGGGGACATGAAGAATAGAGCCCAGACAGCACATTCATATGGTTTCCAGATAAAAAGGGTTAGAAGCCCAAAATTTTCTAAAGCACCCAAGCAGTCAGGGGTGGGTCCTAGAGAAGAGGGGTCTTGGGAGGGGTCACAATTGTTAGTGCTAAGGTTCCTAAATTTGTGAATGGATATGTGTGGTTGTCCATTTTGTTAATAAACATATGAGCTGTAAAAAAATAAAAAGAAATTAACCATCTTGCTCAACCCTGGTGTCAAAATATAATTGGTCAATCAACAGCCTGTGCCACACCCCCTCACTTTGCGTTCTTATCCTTTAGAAATGTTATGCCTGAACCTCTGGGAGCTAGGTTCAGATCCTAAATTGGATGCCTCCCTATTAGCCCAGAAAATGAAGCTCTCATTTTTAAGCTTCGGTATAAAATAAGTATGTCATAAAGATGTTCACCCATCATAGCAAAGATCTTATTAAATAATATATCAGCTAGAACTCCTTCAAAACACAAACCTAAATACATAAAGAGAACTGCTTGAAAAAAACAAATGTTCACAAATTCGAGAAGACCCAGCAGAGTCTCCAAAACAATGCAAAGCAATCAAAGCAAAACACAAAAACAGTGAAAACCAAAATAAAAATGATAGTCCTTAACATTTAGAAATATGACTCACAAAGAAAGATATGGTAGCTGATATTAAGAGCCAATAATAGAACAATTTCAAGATGCATGGTAAATCTACCATGGTTCAAATCTGGTCAAAACTGATAAGGAATTGAGATTATTAGAGAATTTGTACTAACTATTTATGTGCTTATTGATTATAAATATAGATGTTCAGTGATTATCCATTTGCTGGCTTTTTGGTTCTTTTTATACATTTCTCTTTCCAGTTATTAATCGTCAACATTTTTCTTTATTGCTGAGAAAATGTTTTGACTCTGGAAGTACTACAAGTAGAATCAGTAAATTCTTGCTATTTATTACTACTTGTATTTTCCTTTTATGTGTTATGATTTTTTAAATACTGAGACTGCCCAATATTTCATATTTCACACTGAAAGGTTGAAAATATATTTGATTCTAGTGGTGAAATGATTACAGATGAGTAAATATAGGGCGTTTATGGACATTGTTCATCAAGTCTAAAACTTAAGATGTTTATCATAACATAGTACTAATGGCAATAGAGGCAATTTCTGGTCTTGTTATTTAAAATATAGTCTCAAGAGGCAGCTTTTATCTGATCATCAAAAAATATTATTTTCCTAAACTGTAACAAGAAAACTGTTTCACAAGGTGCAAATTAGGATGATTAAAATTTACTTAAAGTGAGCTAACTTGCTTTAAAATGGTATCTGTTGTTTTTGTCATAACCAATAGACCTTTAAACAAACTTTTTATTTTATTCATAAAATACATGCATTAAATTTCTGATGAAGAATATAATGAGGAATCATAATCTAATTAGATGAGTGGTCTGAAGTAATTTGGAAAGGAAATCATCATTGTGTTAGATACTTGACAATTAAATTACAATATGCCATTTCTTTTTTCCAAATCACCTTTTTCTGAGGCTATTAATAAGGTATACAAATACATTCTAGTTTGCAGCACAGATCAGCTATGTAGTCAAAATATTGACAAAGACAAATTTGGAAGCACTAAATATAAATGGAATTAGTAACTTAGTAGTTAACAAAAATCCATTTTCAGGCGATCTTTTTTAAGAACAAGTAAAATGGTGGCTATGTTCATTTGCTTCACTATACTACAATTTCAACTGTCAGTAGGTATCATAACATATAAAACTATATTTGCTGCAAAATTAAAATCTACTAAGTTCTCATGCTAAAATTCTCACCTGTACTAGAAGTTACACATCCGTCATTATAACTTCATTATTTCCTGTTGCTTCCCCCAAATACAGCTGCTACCAGCCTCAATGGCTCTTTCTACAACATGTGGGCTATTTTAATCATCTGTATTGTCCTAAAACCTTTGATAATTCTTTAGTAAAACAACTGAAAAGCAATTTGGTCTGGTGTGTTGGCACATATTTGCCTTTTTAGAGCTTTGTGGGATGAAAGAGGACAGTGTCAAGTTAAACCCAGACTCTGTCTACAACAAAAATAATGAGGAAACACATTGACATTCTCTCAGTGTCTAATGTAGCCGTTTGTACTTATTATCATTTCTTTCTTCCTGTTAATTGCTGCTCCCTGGACATTCCGGGGACAATTTATCTATAATAAATGAGTTTAGGGCATAGTGCAGTGAAAAGAGTACATGCTCAGCATACGTCTGTTAAAGTCCTGGGTTCCAATAGGATACAAGTAAAAACGTACACGATATCTCACACAGTGTTATTAATGACAGCTTTTGGGTGCATTGAGCAAATCTGAACTTCACACTGTATGGAAGTCTCCTGAAATAGCTGTTCCTTTGGCCACCATGTGAGCAATGTTATCATGTTCTCTGAAGAAAGGGATGCTAGTCATGGGGATCTCACAATGGGTTAACTGATAGATGCCGTTGTCTCCACCATGAGTTACAAGAGCTTTAGTTTTTTGATGACCTAGGATTTGAAGAACATCAGAAAATATACTAATTCAAAGTCTTAAATATAAGTATAAATGTGTATGCAAAGGGGTGGTGTATTTTAATATAAAAATGAAACTGAATTGCTTTAATATCTTAGAGCAAGAAGCACCTAAGGGCACAGTCGAGTAGCTGAGAGAGCACCTTATATTTTCTGTATTGTGATAATAGGATTTACAAAGAATTAGTTGAGTGATGATTACAGATGTGATGTGGGATGACAGTGGAACAATAGAAAGTGATTATCGACTGTGGAGGAGATCCAAGATGGCGGCGAGCAGTGTGGACCGTGTTTGAAAGCTCCAGTGAACAATTCAGGGAATTGAACAGATTTCTGAGCCAGGAACACCAAGGTCCCCACACCACGGCAGCAAAAGTGCTCCACGGTTCGGAGGGACCAGGGTGCGGATTACCTGCTTGCCCCGGCACAAGGGAGGAGCGCGGACCTTCTCGGATCAGAGCAGCAGCGGCAGAGACAGCAGTGTCACCAGCGGCACCAGCGGCACCAGCGGCACCAGTGGCTCCAGCGGCACCAGCGGCGGTGGCTGAGATTTGCAGCTCAGAGGCTTCCAGTGGAGGCGATTGGTGTGGTGGACAGTGGGAGTTGCTCCAGGAGAGGGGACTCTGGACAGGATTTGGGTCGCGTGGTGCCTTGAATCCCCAACTGGACTCAGCAGACAGTTCAGCCCCAGAGTCCTGGGTTTGCTCAGTGAGAAGTGCCATGGAGAAGCTGGCTCAGCTCAGCAAGCAATTCTGCCTGAGGCACAGCTCCCCTGCTGTGACACAAGCTGGGCCAAGTGCTCACTTCCACCCTAGGCTCCACCTCAGCGCAGCCGCAGTTTTCCTGCTGTGAAACAAGCTGGGCGGAGTGCTCAGTTCCACCCTAGGCACTTGCTCAGAGCAGACGCAGTTCTCCTGCTGTGACGCAAACTGGGCAAAGCACTCAGGTCCACCCTAGGTGCTTGCTCAGTAGAGACACAGTTCTGCTGTGACAGACCATTCAGGCCCTGAGAATCTAGCTGAGCTCGATGCGTGGTTCGGGCCCAGTATCCCTGGCTGGACTTGGCAGGGAACCCAAAAGGCTGTGGATACATTGGCCTGATCCAACGATCTCTCAGAGACCCAGAACGATTGCAGGACCCACAGCAAAGGGGAGCTGAGGATCACTGGCTGTGAGAGCCCAAAACGACAGGGCTAACCTCCTGACATCCACACCAGTGAAGTATCACGGCTTCTAGCCTACGGAAATTGTGAGAACACAAGTGAATCTATCATCAGACTCCCTCCACTCAACTCTAGAAGTTACCCAAAAAAACAGAGACGGCAAGATGTCTAAAGGACAGCGTAAAAGCATACACAAAAAACCCCAAAACAACATGGCGTCTCCAGTTCCCAGCTATCCCAAAGAAAACAACCCGGAGAACTCAAATACAATGGAAACACAAGAAAATGACCTCAAATCCTTGCTAATGAGGATGATAAGGGAGGAAACAAATAAAATTCGAAATCAGATGCAGGAAGACGCAGCCAAGCAGGTGCGAGACATAAAAGAACCACATAGAGTGGAACTGGAAAATTTTCAAGAAAATGTAAACAACCAGATGAAAGAAATTAAGAACAAGATATGAAGATGAAAATGGATTCAATGATAAACACACAGACAGAAGAAAAACGAGAACGTGAGGCCTCAGAGAAGAAGGTGAATGACACAGTGCTGAGCTTTTCTAACAGAATCCAAGAGATGGAAGAACGAATCTCAAGTCTAGAAGATACAATCACAGATCTTGAAGCAACCATTAAAGAAAATGCCAAATCTGGAAAATTCCTGACACAAAACATCCAGGAAATTAAGGACACCATGAAAAGAAGAAATCTGAGGATAATAGGCTTGAAGAAAGAGAAGATATCAGACTCCAAGGCCCAGAAATTATTCTCAACAAAATCATAGAAGAAAATTTCCCCAATCTAAAGAAAGAGATGCCTATAAATATACAAGAGGCATACAGAACACCAAACAGAATTGACCAGAAAAGAAAAACTGCCTGTCACATAATAATCAAAACACAAAACATACAGAACAAAGAAAAAATATTAAAAGCTGCAAGGGAAAAGGACCAAATAACATTTAATGGCAAACCTATCAGAATTACACCCGACTTCTCAGCAGAGACCATCAAAGCCAGAAGGGCCTGGACAGAGATCCTGCAAACCCTAAGAGACCACAGATGCCAGGCCAGACTACTTTACGCAGCAAAACTGTCAATAACCATTGATGGAGAAAACAAAATATTCCATGACAAAACCAAATTCAAACAGTACCTATCCACAAATCCAGCTTTCCAGAAGGTACTAGAAGGGAAACTCCATCCCAAAGGGTGAAGCTACAATCAAAACTACTCAGGAAATAGATAACTATACCAAGGCAAAAACACAACGACACAAACGCTCGACTGGAACCAACATCAAAATTAAGACTCTTAATAGTAACTGGTCATTAATATCTCTCAACATCAATGGTCTCAATTCTCCAATAAAAAGACACAGATTAACTGAATGGGTGCATAAACAGGATCCAACATTCTTCTGCATTCAAGAAACACATCTCACCCATAATGATAGGCATTACCTCAGAATAAAAGGATGGAAAAAATTATTCCAAGCAAATGGTCACAAGAAGCAAGCAGGCGTAGCCATCTTATTATCGAACAAAATAGACTTTCAACCAAGATTAATCAAAAGGGATGAGGATGGACACCTCATACTCATCAAAGGTAAAGTCAACCAAGATGACATCACAATTCTGAACATCTGTGCTCCCAATACAAGGGCAGCCACATTTGTAAAAGATCTGCTAAAAAGGCTTAAACCACACATCGATCCCCACACAATGATAGCGGGAGACTTCAACACCCCACTCTCACTGAAGGACAAGTCATCGAAACAGAAACTAAGCCGAGAAATAACATCATTAACCAATGCCATGGGTCAAATGGATCTAACAGATATCTATAGAACCTTTCACCCAAACAAGAAAGAATATACCTTCTTCTCTGCACCCCATGGAACCTTCTCCAAAATTGATCACATCGTAGTTCACAAAGAAAGCCTCAACAGATACAAGAGGATTGAAATAATAATACCTTGTATCCTATCAGATCATCATGGGCTTAGGCTGCAATTCAACAACAACAGAAATAACAAAAAGCCTACATGTGTGTGGAAACTAAACAACTCTCTGCTAAATGACACCTGGGTCAGGGAAGAAAGAAAGAAAGAAATCAAGGAGTTTCTGAAATTCAATGAAAATGAGGGAACAACATACCCAAATTTGTGGGATACATTGAAAGCAGTGCTAAGAGGAAAAATCATAGCACTAAGTGCCTTTAAAAAGAAATTGGAAGCATCGCACATAAACACCTTAATGACACAACTGGAAGCCCTAGAAAAAAAAGAAGCAGAAACACCCAAAAGGAGTAGACGTCTGGAAATAATCAAATTCAGGAGTGAAATTAACAAATTAGAAACTAAGAAAACGGTCCAAAGAATCAACAAAACCAAGAGGTGGTTCTTTGAGAAAGTCAACAAGATAGACCATTAGCCAAACTAACTAAAAGGCAGAGAGACAGTATTGAAATCAACAAAATCAGAAATGAAAAGGGAGACATAACAACAGACACTGAAGAAATACAAAGAATCATAAGATCCTACTTTGAAGGCATATATGCCACAAAATTTGAAAATCTAAGGGAAATGGACAATTTTTTTGAGCAATTTCACTTGCCAAAGTTGAGTGAAAAAAAGATAAACAAGCTTAATAGTCCCATTTCCCCTACAGAAATTGAAGTAATCATTGATAGTCTCCCAACCAAAAAAAGCCCACGGCCAGATGGTTTCAGTGCAGAATTCTACCAGACCTTCAAGGGCGAGCTAATACCGATACTCTTCAAGCTACTCCAAAAGATAGAAAGGGATGGAACATTATCAAATTCATTCTATGAGGCCATAGTCTCATTGATACCTAAACCTAACAAAGACACAACAAAGAAAGAGAATTTCAGACCAATTTCTCTGATGAACATCGATGCAAAAATACTCAATAAAATACTTGCAAAAAGAATACAAGAACACATCAAAGATATCATTCATCATGACCAAGTAGGCTTCATTCCAGGCATGCAGGGATGGTTTAATATACGGAAATCCATCAATGTAATCCACCACATAAACAAACTGAAAATAAAAAACCGCATTATCATCTCTTTAGATGCAGAGAAAGTGTTTGATAAAATTCAACACCCATTAATATTTAAAGTTTTAGAGAGATCGGGAATACAAGGCACTTTCCTCAACATAATAAAGGCTATATATAGGAAGCCAATAGCCCAAATCAAAGTAAATGGTGAGATACTCAAGGAAATTCCTCTAAAATCAGGAACAAGGCAAGGCTTGCCCACTCTCTCCATATCTCTTCAATATAGTACTCGAAGTTCTAGCCAGAGCAATAAGACAACAAAAGGAGATCAAGGGTATTCAAATGGGAAAGGAGGAAGTCAAATTATCCCTATTTGCAGATGATATGATAGTCTACATAAGTGACCCTCAAAATTCCACCAGAGAACTCCTACAGCTGATAAACACCTTCAGCAAATTGGCTGGATACAAAATTAACTCAAAAAAAGTCTGTAGCCTTCCTATACACAAATGACAAGCCTGCAGAGGAAGAAATTGAGAAAACTACACCCTTCACATTAGCCACAAGCAATATAAAATACTTAGGAGTTACTATAACTAAGCAAGTGAAGGACTTGTTTGAAAAATATTTCAAAACTCTAAAGAAAGAAATTGAAGATGACATGAGAAGATGGAATGATCTTCCTTGCTCATGGATGGGGAGAATTAACATAATAAAAATGGCCATTCTACCAAAAGCAATCTACAGATTCAATGCAATCCCTATCAAAATACCTACACAATTTTTTAAAGACATTGAAAGTTCAATTCTGAACTTCATATGGAAAAACAAAAAGCTCTCAATAGCTAAAACAATCTTGTACAATAAAAGGTGCTCCAGAGGAGTCTCCATACCTGATCTCAAACTGTACTATAGAGCAATAGTAATTAAAACAGCATGGTACTGGCACAGCAACAGTCTGGTTGATCAGTGGAATCAAATCGAAGACCCAGATATGAATCCACACACATATGGTCACTTGATTTTCGACAAAGAAGCCAAATCCATTCGATGGAAAAGGGATAGCATCTTCAACAAATGGTGCTGTTCTAACTGGATGTCTATGTGTAAAAAAAATGCAACTGGACCCATATTTGTCACCTTGTACAAAACTCAAATCCAAGCGGATTAAAGACCTCACCATAAAACTAGAGACACTAAGTCACTTAGAAGAAAAAGTGGGGAAGAGCCTGGAACATATTGGCACAGGAGACAACTTCCTGAACAGAACACCAACAGCCCAGACATTAATGTCAACAATTAATAAATGGGACCTCATGAGGCTGAGAAGCTTCTGTAAGGCAGGAGACACTGTCAAGTGAACAAAGCGACGGCCTACAGACTGGGAAAAGATCTTCACCTACCCTACATCTGACAAAGGTCTAATATCCAAAATATATAAAGAACTCAAGAAATTAAACACCACCAAAACAAATAACCCAATTGAGAAATGGGGCTTGGAACTAACAGAGAATTCTCAACAGAGGAATATCAAATGGCTGAGAAACACTTAAAGAAATGCTCAGCCCCCTTAATCATCAGGGAAATGCAAATCAAAACAACTCTGAGATTCCATTTTACACCCATCAGAATGGCTAAGATAAAAAATTCAAGCGACACCACATGCTGGCGAGGATGTGGGGAGAGAGGAACACGCCTTCTTTGCTGGTGGGAATGCAAACTAGTACAACCACTTTGGAAATCTATCTGGTGCTTTCTCAGAGAAATGGGAATAGGGCTTCCTCAAGACCCAGCTATTCCACTCCTTGGAATATACCCAGAAGATGCTCCAGCACACAACAAGAAAATTTACTCAACCATGTTTCATAGCTGCCTTATTCATAATAGCCAGAACATGGAAACAGCCTAAGTGTCCCTCAATAGAAGAATGGATAAAGAAACTGTGGTACATATACACTATGGAATACTATTCAGCTATTAAAAACAAGGAATTCCCGAAATTTGAGGACAAATGGATTGAGCTAGAAATGATCATAATGAGTGAGTTAAGCCAGAAGCAGAAAGACTCAAATGGTATATACTCACTTATATCTGCATATTAGCCCAAGGGGCATGTCCCACGAAAGCCTTCACTTACCAGGAAACTGAGACAGAGGGGAGGACATCCTATTGGGACTCTAGATGAGAGAATCATGGGAGAATGGCAAAGTAGAAGGATCCAGAGGGTCCTAGAAGCCTACAAGTAGAACATTATGATAGGCAGATTTGGGCCCAGGGGTCCCGCTCAAACTAAGGCACCAGCCAAGGACAATACAGGTGGTAAACCTTAAATCCGTACCCAGATCTAGACAATGGTCTGAACACTCTCCACAGTAGAGTGGAGAGTGGGATATTACTTTCTCACATACTCTGGTGCCTCACTTTTGACCATGTCCCCTGGAGGGGGAGACCTGGTGGCACTCAGAGGAAGGACAGCAGGTTACCAATAAGAGACTTGACACCCTATGAGCATATACAGGGGGAGGAAATCCTCCTCAGTCATGGTCATAGGGGAGGGGAGTAAGGGGAAAATGGGAGGGAGGGAAGAATGGGAGGACACAAGGGATGGGATAACCATTGAGATGTAACAAGAATAAATTAATAAAGGAGAAAAAAGTAAAAAAAAAAAAAAGAAAGAAAAGAAAAGAAAGTACTGTGCCAGCTAAGCATAAGGTGTTTAGGAGGTGAACTGTTTCACCAGATCCAGGGACATATTCTTGTCTTCTTAGTTTAGATTTGTATCTCTAACCTACAGATATATGGTTTGCCAATTAAATGCTACAAAATAAAAAAAAAAAAGAAAGTGATTATCAGCTGAACACACAGAGTTACATATTGGATGGAGGTAAAGGAATGTCCAACAACGCCATGTGCTTGTTATAACTTGTTGACATAAAGGGCTTAGTGCCACTCATTTCTTATCTGACTCTTCCTTTCATTACCCTCTCCCTTCCCACGGTAAATAATTGAAATAAAGGTGCTTGAGAAAGCCACAAGGAAACATTGTTGTTTCCTTACTGACTAATTAGGCTTGTGTATTTGTACTTATGCAAACTCTCTCTTTTTCTGTTTCTCTCTGTATCTCTGTGTATCTGTCTCTGTCTCTGTCTCTCTGTGTGTGTGTGTCTCTTGTCTCTCTCTGTTTCTCTCTTGTGCCTGTGTGTGTGTGTGTGTTCATCTTTGTGTGTGTTTGTATATGTTAGTGCGTGTGTGTGCGTGTGCATGTGTATGTGCCTGTGCATGTGCGTGTGTGTGTGTGTCTACGGTTTGGATGGAATTTTACCAAGTGTGTTATTACTGCTGCTATCAAGAACCATAGATTGTTAACTAAAAGTCCAGTGCCAGAAATTGGAAACTTCACTTTGAATTGAGAAGTGTGGGAATGGGGTTCCATGACTCTCTCTACACATGACTCTCTCTAGCCATTGTCCTTGGTTGCTTGCCAGGATTTCGCAGAGAACTGATCTCAATCCTAATGTGACTTGAAGGGCTGGGTGAGTGGGTATGGAGGCTCTCCTTTTCTGAGGAATACAGGGGAAGGTGGGACTGGGAGCAGAGGAGAGAGTAGGCTCTGCCCAGGAAATAAAGTGACACTGGAAATCTAGCCAACAGCCTGGGGCTGATGTGGTCATAGACTTGGAGAACCTGTTATTGCCAATTCCCTACTACATTCTTTTAAAACTTTTGTATTTATTATAATGTATTAAGATTACATTATGATTGTTATTCCCCCACTCGTATCTTCCCCTTCCCACTCTCCTACGTTCCTCAGCCATGTTTCACGACCTAGACCTCTGACAAGGGTGGGGGTGGGGGCTCCTCCCCAGTCTGCCTTCAGCCTATCAGGTCTCATCAGGGCGGCCCTGTCCTCTGTGTGCCCCTGGCCTTTCCCCGCCAAGGGGAAGTGATCAAATTGCCAGCATCAGAGTTCACTTCAAAGGCAGTCCCAGCACCCTCCTCTCCCAAAGCCTGGAGAATGAGTTGTCTATTGGCTCCATTTGAACAGGTGGTCTAGGTTCTCTGCATGAACTGTGCTGCTGAGACCTGATAGGCTATGGTCAGATGGTAGGGGAAGAGTGCCCCCCCCTGTCAGAGATCTAAGGGAGGGGAGTTGATCAGAAAAGGGATGGAGGGTGGGAACAGGAAGACACAGTGAGGGGATAACAATTGGGATGTAATATGAATAAATTATAATAAAATTTTAAATGAAAAAAATTATTTCCAAAATAAACTACACTACTCCGAAGACTACAACAACAAAGACTTCTACAGGAAAACCATATTTATATGTGAGTACTTAGAGTTTAACTTTTTTTTTTTTGATGTTTTGGAGCTCCAGAATCAAATTGAAGAATGAAACAAATGAACAATACTCAAATACTGGTAGTTTAATAGTTTGATTTTTAAGACTTTGTCAAATACATCTTCATTTTACCTTTTTTCTCTGCATGACTTTTTATTTAAATAGCTTAAAAATTAAAATGAATGATGAAATACTTTGATCACATATCAGTAGCCACAGAATTATATATCTTTTTATACAGTGTAAGAAGTGCAAAAAAGATATGCTTTGATAATCAGTGAACGTTTAGAAGGTGGTTCATAAATTAGAATGATGCAGAAAGTCTGTGCCTGCAGTGCATTCTCAACGTGCTCTATTCTCTCTTCATCTTCTTCATCCTCTTAACAAAGAATTGGTAAACAAACAAGCAGCACTTCACAACAAGGACAGCAATGGCCACCACAATGGCAAGGAGGAACCCAACAACATCCAGAGAGTGGTACTGGTACCAGGTGAGGGTGTGTGCAAGTGGTTTCAGTTGCTTGGCCCCTTTGTGGCGCATGACAAACTCAATCCAGAAGACAGCTCTGTCTAATGGCTTCATAGGCTGGTCATGGTGAATGGTTGACAACCACATAGCATTCTCTTTATAGCTGTACGAGATAAAATGGAGATCAATTCACTGAATGAATGAAAACATGTGTATAATTTTTTTTAATGCCTAGGAAGATGTTGTTAGATGTGTCTGAACTTCTTGGCTATACAAAAAGCATATGGAAGCATATAAGCAGAAAAGTTGGAAAAGATAAAATGTTCCCAAATTGAAGTTTGCAGACAGTTAAAACTTTACAAAGTAACAAAATGAGATGCTATTTTAGCATATGTAGCTTCAGTTCCCCAGTGTTCAAGATGAAGTAAGGAGATTTCTGAGTGCTTGTGAGAAAGCGCCAAGAAAACAGGACAAGGGTCTTGTAACCTCAGTTTCTTAAAAACAAAAACAAAAACAAAAATGTGGAATTTTCAAGGATTATGCCTTTGTCCCACTGCCAGGTGTAGCAGACAGGAGTGAGTTTCCTTCAGATAAGTCATTATAATTGGCTATTGTTATTTGCTTGTCTGCTTCTGTAGAAAACCCTGTTTGCTGTGGACAGTGTGTCCTCCTTGGCTTTCTGCACTACTCAGTGACTCCCCTTAACTCTCAGAGTTTAAACTGCCTGATGCTCTGAATAAAATAGCTTTTGGCACAAGACTTTATTTTATCTCATTTATGAGCCCCAATCTCCCAGGTCCCATTGCCATTCTAGAGTGAGAAACAACCCAGCAAGCAATTACAAACTAAGCTGTCGTGCAAACTTTATACTACCATCAGAACACATAAGTTTCAGATACATGTGTCTCAAGTTCCCACAATGATACATATCTGTGTAATGGTGATAAGAGATTGGATTTGAAAAGAAAATTATATGGGATGCATATCAGTGATCAAAGATTATAATTACAATAGTGTTCTGATTATTATTAACTAGCTAAAGTGGCTACTTCTTTCTCCTGAAATTTATTACTTATTCAATGAAATCAATAGAAAGTCTAACTTTCTTTTCTACTACTATACAGGAATTATTATCTCATCACATATATTACTATTATTATAAAGTGGAATAAAACATTTTTGTGATTACTTTTAATTACGTGTGTGCGAGAGAGATGAAAGGAAGGGAGGAAGGGAGGGAGGGAGAGAGGGAGAGAGAGATAGAGATCTGCCGAGTTGAAAGTTGTTGTAAACCACGTAGCATGTGCATTGAGAACTAATCTATGGTCCTTTGCTAGAGTAAACCCTTACCCACTGAGAAGTCTACTGAGCCTAATTTTTGTGATTATTGCTAATCTTCATTTTTTTTTTTGTTATGATCAGCTTGGTAGTGTGATTTTAGAAATGAAGCAGACAAAATTTCAAATGAAGTGACCTGTAAGTGCATTTGGTTCAAGTGTTGAAATGATTATTGATGAATACATAAAAAAGAAGGATGACATCGAGACATGAGTAACCAACCCTAAATAACAGTTGATGCAACATAAGGATTTATTGGGATGGTGGTAACATTCCCTCCAACCGTTTACAGAGCATCATTGGAAAATTGTGTTTCTCTTCTCATTAAATCATCCTCGTTTCTTAGCATGCATATCACACTTATTTAAAATTTAGGGGGAAATTAAAATAAAATAAAATTTAGGATTCAACTTCTTTGACAGAGGAATGAGAAGAGGGGCTCCATAGAGATGGGGAGGGAGGGAAACACCAAAGAAGGTGTAAAGAGAGTGAAAGAAAATGGCGGTACTCAAGCAGTGTGATAAAGGATAGGAAGCAGGTTGGCTCCATAAGGAAGGGAGAGGGACGTTGATTCAGGAGGGAGATGGATGAAGTAACAATCAGGATGTCTAAAAGAGCTGCAAATAAATATACTACTAGCTATGTACCCAAATCCCCTATTCTATATGCTATTCCCTGTATAAACATCCATGAATTTTTACCATCGGGACTGATGATGTTCCCTTCCAGAGCCAAAGCCCACCTAACATAAACCCAATGTCAGACATGAGAAGCGCTGCTCTGAGATGTTGGCCAGGGCTGTGAAACATACAGCTTCTTGACGCTTCTCTTGGTTATTCCCCAGTGGTGGGAGACAAGTTTCTATTGCTGAAAGAACAAGAAATTCAGAAACCAGAGACATCTGAGATGGAACTGACTTGAAAGCACCTTACCTGAAAACTAACTTTGGTGGTAAATCGTAGAATAGAGGATCGAAACATGGTAAGAGCCAGAGGGCAAAGATATCTGCTGTGAGGATGCATCTTTGAGAAATATCAGGAAAGCTACACTCATGAAGTCTCAACAGTATGGTTGCCAAAACAAGTGACATCAGTGGTCATGCTAATATGGAAAGGAGTAAATCTCACCTTGGGCCCAACTCTACACAAAATTATCATAGGCACCTAAGGAATACTGAGAGGGGGAGAAAAATAGTCTTTACCTGAAAGAACCCTTAAAATTTTTTTTAATCGAAGAAAAATGATGAGGGACATAATCATTGCTTCACTATAATGTTTTCACTATTTGAATTGATCTTAAAATTTTAGGTTGCATATCTAAACATCCAACCATACACTTGCTTTTATCTTAATATCTGTTGTATTTCAATGCTGAATATTTTAATTGACATAAAAGTTACTTATTTCTTTTATAGCATTCAAGTTTCACTTTGGGGATGTTTTCCTATGGATTCTGTGTGTAATACATGTGATTGGTACCTGACAATTTATTTCACTTCACTTACTGGCTACTCAAGTTCTGTACTATCCTCAAAATGATGACCAATTACCTTACAAAAAGAATATAAAAGAAAAATTGGTCAGTGCTGGTGGCATATGCCCGTTGGCCAAGCAGTTTGGAGGATGAAGCAGAAACGTTTCACATATAGGACCAGCCTAATTCACATAGCAAAGAGACATTAAAGCCTAATATGGAAATTTTTTAAATGACAGGAGGAAAGAAAAACCTGTGACACTCAATCGTGTCCTAATTTGTATCTCCACCTGCCATGATTTTTGCCTTCAGGATAATTCTTGCTCGTTTGGCCTTCAGTAAGAAGCACAAAGAATAAGAAAGGAATAAAAACACACTTTAAAAAGATATACTCACGAGGGATTCTCTAGGACTTCCTCCAGGGCATTAAGCAAATCTGACTTTGACATTGTTCTGATATCTAACACAACAGCTGCTCCTTTGGCCACCATGTGGGCAATGTTATCATGTTGTTCTCCAAACAAAGGGATGCCAATCATGGGGATTCCATAATGGATCGCCTCATAGACGCCATTGGCTCCACCATGAGTTACGAAGGCTTTGGTTTTTGGATGTCCTAGAATGAGGTGAATTCAGGTTAACATTAATTAATAGTCTGAGACATAAAAAGAGAAATGAGGAACTGATCATTATAACCTCACTGAACCATTTTCCTGTCTCAAGCAAGAAGAAACCAAATATACCAAGAACTGTTTTGAAGACTTGCATGTGACTTGAGATTTCAGCCATTAAATACTGATTTCACTTGAACACATGACATATATAATGGATAAGACTAAATGGGTATAAAAAAAAGACCAAATGCATGACAGAACTTGTTATCTTTAACAGACAATACGTTCCCTGTGTGTAATATAAAGACATTTGAAGTCAGCTAGGATGGGTGTAGAAATCAGAGAAAGTCAATCATGATTCAGCATTATTTTTCTGAGTCTTACCAAGAAGGTCGTTCTGGGGGAGCCACTTGTAGACTCTGGTATTGGGTCCTAAATTGGCTGGTTTTTTGCCATCAAATCTCCAAAGAACCTGTTAAATGTTAAATCATCTTTATTGCTGGATTCAAATTTAACACTATACAGACTGAGCAGATGATATTTAGAACTATAAATGTACGTACATATACATATATGTATGTCACAACAATTAATGGAAAAAGATGCCATGAATTTGAAAGAGAGCAAGGGGCATAGATATGAAAGGGTTTGGAAGGGGGAGATAGAGAGGCAGAATGATGTAATTATGCTTTCAAAAAATGATTTAAAATGTTAACTTTTTTAGTTAAACATAACAGAGATAAATACCCAACACTAGAATTGATAAGGAAATCAAAAGGGGTGAGCAATGAAACTTAAAAGATGGAGACAAAGAGTGTGCCAGCAGTTTCTGTGCTTATTTTTACATTCAGACAGTTTAATTATAATCATCGTTTTCTAAACAGAGATATTTAGACAAAGGAGATAGTTAATGATACATGAAAAAATTACCACATTCCATTATGAGATAAGTCCATTACAAAAAAGAATGATACATTACTAATAATTTATATTTTAGATAAATTTTGGCCCACGTGAGGCCAGGGAAAGACTTGATGCACCAAGGGAGATGTAATTCTATGAGTCACGCAGAGCCCTATGTCACCTGAGAATCTCTTTGTGGCAATTCTAGCTGTTTTGATCTGTGCGTCTGTGAATGCTCACACATCAAAGGATCATTAGATTTATCTACTTCTCAAATCAAAAACTTCTCTGGAGAGTCTACATTTAAAAAATTAAAAATAGAGAGACATCAGAAAATGGTTCAGGAATGGAGTCACATAATAAGAATTTTTAGTGCTTGTGAGAACACTCCAAGAAACAGTACAAGAGTCTTTTGACCTCAGTTTCTTCAAAGCATGAGGCTGTATTGGAATGCATCTTTTCTCTCCTCCCATGTGTGGTGGACAGGAGTTGGCTTACTTCAGGTTCATCACTACTGCCTGTGGACAAGTTTCATAAAACAGGGAATTAACCATGTGTCTTACATGGATTTGCTATGTGATTGAGAAATTAAATACTGGATCACAGCAAATAAATTTAATGTAGGTGATTAAAGAGAGGGTTTTCTACCAGAAAATTTAGTATGTTCATAATCATTCAAAGATTGAAATCTAATCTCCAGAATATTACGTTGCAGTCTGCATTATAAAGTGTGTATTCTGAAACTGTTTTCACATCTGGTTCTTTTGGGCTCCTTCTTGTTTTCATACGTCTTCCTTGAATGGCAGCAGTTTCATTCTCACTGCTTAGAAGCAGAGTTGTGTGTTTCGTATTTTATGATTCAGAGAGGTCACTGTAAAGGCAGCACCCATCTCTGTCTTTCCTTTATATATTTCCTCTACAAATATTGGCAAGGAAACCCCGAAACCTGTTTATTTTTTTAATTATCTTTCTCTCTGTTAGCCAAATGGGTACTTTGAATGAGAGTTGAGGCATTAGATGGCCCTCTCAACTGCACAATGAACAAGCCTACCCAAAAATTAGGATACAGAGTCCTCCTACATTTCAGACACTTTCAATACCTGCTTAACATTATTCTGCTAGAAAAAATGCAAAGAATCCCCATGAATATAATGTCTGTGGTGACTTTAAATAATCAAAAAATAGAACAAGTGACTCTGAAGAGCAATGTCATTGTCAATCCAGCACTTCAGAATGTGCCCACAGTGATCACAATGTTTAACTTGAAGATACTCTCCATCAAAGACACCTTAAAACAGCCCAGAACACTTGTTGTGTGTATCTGTTTCTAGATTGGGTAAGGGAAATTAGAGCCTATCTAAAAATTTACTCTCACACAGTCATTTCTATACTCAGACTTTCACAGACTGAGTATACAGTCACCTCTGGTGATGGCACTTTACCTCACCTTCTGTGGAATCTGGGCAAGGGCCCATGCCATTGCATTGGCCTTTTCTTCTGCCATGTTGCTGACCATTGACCCCAGAGAAAACACCACGATCCCATGCTCTCCAGAGCTCTGGACAAAGTCTTCCATTTCCTGTGAAGAAAGAATTGGCTTCCTCACAAAATAAGAACTGTAGAAAATCACTTAGGTAACTTTCATTGAAAAAAAAACCAAGAAATAAAATTAAAGTGTTCCTAGGAATTTTCAGAGTAATGGTGCTAAAAATACACAAGACAGAAACGGTAAGGTCAAATACTTTGAAGTTCACAGGGAGCAGTACGAAGTACACTCACACATTGTTCAAAAAACCACCTCAGTATTTTCCTCTGGCAAAATGAAAACTCAGAAGTGCAAGTATATTATATATGAAGTACTCATAAAATTGTAGATCCTTAACATTTTTTAATTCTACAGAAAGTATAATTTTTTCATGCTATTTTATTTTTCTCCTATGATGGCTGATTAGTATTACCTAATGTTTGATGAAATAATATGTGTGTTGCAGTATGTACACCTGTGGTAGTTAACACAAGCTTCCTACTATCATTAATAAAATATTTTGGTTTTTGCAAAATAATCATAAATGCATGGTAAACATATACTATATAATAATTTCCTGAAACTGTACATAAACAGAATATTTTCAGAATGACCTCCACAATTTATTGCTTAGAGCAGAAATTATGTCTATGCTGTTTCTCTGGATATCAAGCGGTTACCTCTGATATATGCTAATAACAGCTTCTGAATGATTGACAGTTTCTCATCTGAGTTTAACTGACTTAACTTCTCTGTCTTTTTTTGTGTGTGTGTTTATATACATGTGTGGGCATTCACCTGTGTGTATGTTTTTGTGTAAGTGTGTTGAAGGGTGGTGGCTTCAGAAAGATTCCCTGTCTTTGTTTTTGCACATGGAGCCAAAAATTAAAATCAATATTCTTCCTCTATCAATCGTTTACATATTTTTGAGACTACCTCTAATTGAACATGATTCCCACCATGTTTAACATGTTAATAGCCAGCAATCTATCAATATTAACCTATTTCTGAAGCTCAATACTAAGGTCATAAATTGCATGGCAACACACCCAACTTTCTACATGGGTGTTGGGGATTCAAACTTATATCCTCATGGTTCCTTGGTAAGGACTTTACCCATTGGATAATCACCCAAGTACCCTATCTGACTTCATTTAACTCATTGTTATGAATATTTCCAAAGTATATCATGTTCTCTCCTGAGTTTATTGAGCTCCTAGTTAGCAGAATGCTTAATTCCACGTCCTGTATATCTCTACCATTGGGATAAAAATGTAATGAAAGGTATAGAATCACTTTCATAAGGAATGAAATCAAATGAAAAAGAGATTTTAAAAAAGAATGCATTTACCTGAGGCAAGGGTTTAGCAGGTTTGCAGTGGAGTCCTCCAACATAGTCAACATTTGGTAGGGTTGGGTGAGGAAACTCCAAATCCCAGTAGGATCTAATGAGCCACATTTCTGCTTTGCCTACTATCTCATCATAGGTAGTGGGCCTTCCTAGATGGGGAAAATGAGCAAATGAGAAAGAAAAAAGTAGACAGGATTATCATCAGAACAGAAAATATATATTTTTAGAAATGTTGGAAACATTTGTGTTTGATGTAGAACATGTGCATTTAAAATGATAACCACACTACAACACACAGATCTAAAGAAGCTAAATAACAAGGAGGACCCTAGGGAGATGTTTAATTCTCATTCATATGGGCAAGGAACATAGACACTGGAAGCAGTTGAAGAGAACGAACAGGAAGGAATCCTACCATAGAGGTCCTTTGAAAGACTCCACCCAGAGGAAGATCAAAGCAGATGCTGAGACTCACAGCCAAACTTTGGGATGGTGCACAGGGAGTCTTATGGAAGAGTTGGGGAGTAGAACAGTCTGGAGGGGACAGGAGGTCTTCAAGGAGACCAATGGGGCCAACAAATCCAGGAAGGGTTGAGGAGCAGGGTCGGGATGCATCAACCAAGAGTCATGCATGGTGAGGATCTAGACCCACTGCTCAGATGTAGTTGATAGGCAGCACAGTTTCCATGTTGGTCACATAACACGGGGAGAAGGGGCTGCCTCTAATGTGGTCTCTGGTGCCCACTGGTTGATCACTTTTCCCTGGCAGCGAGGCCTTGCCAGGCCACAGAGGAAGAGGACACAAGCAATCCAGATGAGACTTACTAGGCTGAGGTCAGATGATAGGGGAGGAATGTTCCCCCTTTCTGAGGACTAGGGGGGTGATGGGGGATAAAAGAGGGAGGGTGGGGCCTGGAAGAGATGAGGGAGGGGGCTACAATCAGGATGTGAAGTGAACTAATTAAAAATAAAGATATTTAAGAATAAAACCAACGTTTACAGAAAAATGCAAATCATAGCGACTCTGATTCTATCTTACACCCATCAGAATGGCTAAGATCAAAAACTAAAGTGACACCACATGCTGGCGAGGATGTGGAGAGAGAGGAACACTCCTTCATTGCTGGTGGGAATGCAACAAGGACATATGCTCAACCATGTTCATAGCAGCCTTATTCATAATAAACAGAACCTGGAAACAGCCTAAATGTCCCTCAGTTGTAGAATGGATATAGAAACTGTGGAACATTTACACCATGGAATACTACTCAGCTATTAAAAACAAGGAAATTCCGAAATTTGTGGACAAATGGATGGAACTAAAAATGACCATACTGAGTGAGTGAATCCAGAAGCAGAAAGACTCACATGGTATATACTCACTTATAATTGGGCACTGGCCCAAAAGCCAGGTCCAGTGAAAGTCTTCACTTACCAGGAGATTGGGATAGAGGTGAGGACATCCCACTGGGACTCTAGGTAAGACAAATATAGGAGACAGAGAAATAGAAGGACCCAGAGGGTCCTAGAAACCTACAAGATGAACATCATGATGGGTGGATAGGGACCCAATGGGGTCTGCTCAAACTTTTGCACTAACCAAGGACAATACAAGTAGTAAACATGGAACCCCTCCTCTGATCTAGCCAATGGACAAGACATTCTCCACAGTTACATGAAGAGCAGGGACTGACTCTGACATGAACTCTGGTGCCCCATATTTGACCACCTACCCTTGCTGGGATAGCCTGATGGCACTCAAAGAGGGAACAAGCAGGTTACCATGATGAGACTTGATAGCCTTTGAACATATAGTGGGGAAGGAGGTCCCCCTAGGTCACAGACCTAGGGAATGGAATAGGGTGAAAGCAGGAGGGATGGAGGAATGGGAGGATACAAGTGATGGGATAACAATTGAGTTGTAATCTGAATAAATTATATAAAATAAAAATTTTAAAAACAATATTTATTTATATGTAATATAATTTGCATATGTAACTGATTTGTAGCTTATAATATATATAAACGTCAGTTTGGGTTTATTTGTAAAGTAAACTGTGAGAATTACCTCATGTTTCCTCAGTAATTTGAAACCACAAATAGTTATTGAAATAATCCACTAAACCACTATATGAATAAACACATATTTCACTCTTCTTTAGATGTTCAAAAGGAACTGTGAAAATATAAACACATATTCCAGGTCCAAAACTTTAACCGTATTGTGTACTCTGGACAGACTTCTCCAGGGTCATTGTAGTTTGTAGTTAGTGCTTTTTTCTTGTTTTGTCAAGGGAGCTGTAAAGCTTATGAATGGCTGAATTTCTGGTTTCTTCTACTCTTGTTTCATATTAAGAAAGTTCATAGTACTTATCCTGTACAAAACAATCACTATTTTCAGAAATTATGAGAATGGGGATTTTAGCCAGTCTTAATTATCGTATACTTTTTAAGAGACAAAACAAGACTTGGAAAAAAAAGAGACTGAATGAATTTATACACATGCTTCTGTAGAGCTTAAACATTTACAATGGATGCCAGGAAAGGACTCAGTAAAGAAGTGTGATATTGGTAGACGCTTCTGTTCCATTTTTAACCCTGTGAACTAACACAGTATATTTAAAGGATAGGAAAACTCTGTAGGAAATACAGGGGAAATGTTTTATGATTTATATTTTTATTTATATATGTGTGTGTGTGTGTGTGTGTGTCTGTGTGTGTGTGCGCTAGGTTTCTTCATGTGCCTGCGGATAACATAATATGGCAGTAGGCACACTGAAGCTAAACCTACAGGCAATTTTGAGCCACCAAACATGGGTGAGTTTTAGATTGTTTTCAGATATTTTAATTTTAAATAAAACTTGGCCTATGCAAGGGAAAATAATTTCCTCAGTGCTATATATACATATGTGTGTGTGCATAATCTGTAAAATATGTCATTCTTTAATCTAAACTAATGAAGATTTTGCTAACTAGCTAGTGACTTATTAAAATAGAGGAACAATTACAATACAATGAATACAGAATCACTTAAGGAAAGTCTACTTGCATCTCTTTGCAATTGTATAGCTAACCAGAATTCCCTATATCAGTACTGCCACCTTCTATTTGATCAATAATATGAGCTTTTACAGTGTTTCTGAGATTGCTAGCTAATAGCATATTACAGTTGAATATCTATAAAATAAAACTTCATTTTGTATTTTATGGTCATATAGCTTTAAATACATCGGAAACTTAGGTCATAAAGATTTTGATAAGTAATATAACTTAACCCAGGCATTGTCACATATGCCTGTACTCCCAGCACTCAGGAGGCAGAGGCAGGTGGATCGCTGTGAGTTAGTGGCCAGCCTGGTTTACAAAGCGAGTCAAGGACAGCCAAAGCTACACTGAGAAACCCTGTCTCGAAAAAAATCCAAACAAAGAAAGGGAGAGGAAAGGAGAGGAGAGAGAGAGAGAGAGAGAGAGAGAGAGAGAGAGAGAGAGAGAGAGAGAGAGAGACAGAGAGAGACAGAGACAGAGACAGACAGAGAGACAGAGACAGAGAGAGACAGAGAGAGAGAGACAGACAGACAGACAGACAGACAGACAGACAGACACAGACACAGACACAGACACAGAGAGAGAACTCACCCAAAGTTTCACTGTAAAACTGATCCCATTTCTTCTTATTAAATGTCTGGAACCAAAAGTCAAAATAAAGCATGCATATCATATTTTTTACCCTCTCTAAGAATGTCATTTTACCACCTAATCCTGACAAGATTACAGGTACATAAGAGGCGGGGAGTACAAACCCTCCACTGTACTTTTCCATTGTGTAGCCAGGAGTGAAGCGAAGACTGTAGAGAAAAGGAATCTGGAGCAGTTCAGCTATCAGTTCCCCACAGGGAGCGATGGCATCTGAGAGAAGAACATCAAACTTGGATTTCTGCAGTTTCGTCATAAGTTGTTTGTTTGAAACTGAGTCTTTACAAAGTCTTTGAGAATAGTCAGAATAATCGTCAAACAGACTCTGCAGCAAAGGAGAGTATGATAAACATGTATCTCTTGGTATCTCATAAGTCCATGAATTCACAAGCCTTGTGTAGAGATTTTCCAGATCACCTTTACTTAAAGATGTAGGAAACGTCTCAAACTTAAGGCCGGGCGACGTTTGAGGATCAAAAAAGATGGACGCTGAAGATCTCAGAACAATTACTTCATGACCCCTCTGCACAAGTTCATCCAGTATTGTCTTTAAATTTATCCAGTGACTGTATTCCATCGGCCACACCAACACCTTCCCACAGTTCACAGATCGGAAGCTCCAACTCAGCTGCAGCAGCAACAGAGCAGAAAGCCACTTCGCAGGCATCCTGGGAAATCAAAGTCTTCTCTTCACAGTGTGTTCACGTCTGCTCCTGCTTGTCCTTATCACTAAAAAGAAAAAAAAAGCCAGGAGTTAAAATATAACCTGTGTTGTTCAAAGCAAATATACTTAATGACCAGACTGAACTTGTGGGATGAAGGTAAATGTTAGAAACAAAAATTTTAATTTTTCAAATTTGCATGTGAGTGCTTCATGTCCATGAGCCTGTCCTAGGCCCAAAATGTGGTTGGATGGTTTATTCTCAAAATCTTAGTGCTCAAAGACCCTGAGCAGATGAGTAGATATATCTATATTCCCTCCTCTCCAGGAAACACTATGTCTACCATTTCTGAGACCACCAATTTCCTGTTTGTCTATGAAGCCCTTAGGTATTGCCATGTGATCTACCTGGGTCTTCTCGTTCACCCCAGTTTTCTACTGAAGCTACAACCTTTGGACCACTATAAGGATGCATCATTTAGACAAATTCTTTGATTATAAAATCAACCTGTAGTGTTTAACTTCTCATCACATTAACCACGTACTTTGACAAAACCAAATTTTAGTATTTTGGATGAATATTTAATCCCATGATTTGAAGTCATAGCCACCACTTCAAGGAAGGTCTGTAGGCGTTTATGTGATGGGAATATGTGGCAGGGGTACCCCCTACCCCATGGAAAGCCGAGTGGTTCTCAGTTATGGAAGGAAACATGGTGAAAACAGAAGAGAAAATTGGAAAAGTAAGGATTTTTCAAAAAACAAACTACAAGTGTACTGTAGTAGATATACTTACAAGTGTCAAAAATAGAATTAAGTCAGAATAGAAATTGTGACCTCTAAGGTCACTATATATTTTCAAAAGCACCAATTTGATAAAAGAATATAACTATAATAATTCACTTCAAAGCATATGCAACAAACATTCCATGTGCTTTATTCGTAATAGCCAGAGACTGGAAACAATTTACATGCCCCTCAACTAAAGAATGGATAAAGAAAATGTAGTGCATTTATACAATAGAATAGAAGTCACCTTTTAAAACCAAGACATCATGCAATCTTCAGGTATGGGTGGAAGGAGAAAAGATCATCCTGAATGAGGCAGCCTAGAGCCAGAAAGACATGCGTGGTATGTACTCACTTATAAGTGGGTATTCACCATAAAGTATGGGCTAGCCATACATAAATCCACAAAACCAAAGAAGCCAAAGAGGGCCTAAGAATGGATGCTTGAGTCTCAGTCAGATAAGGAAATGAAATAAACATCTGAAATAAATGGAGGGAGGAAACTGGAATAGTAGTAGAGAGGGGAAGAAGATTTGGGGTCCAGAGGGAGTGGGGAAGGCTTGAAGGAAGAGCAGAAACCAGTGAGGGTGGCATCTCTGAGACAGGGGAGGTTCCCAGGAGTCCACGGGGGTAACCCTAGCCAAGGCTTGTAGAGGCAGGGGATATGGAGCCTGAAGCTGCCACTTCACTTAGGTAGGACCTCCTGTGGAAGGAGAGGGACACCAACCCAGCTGTAAAATTTTCAATCCAAAATTTGTCTCACATACAAGAAGTGTAGTGATCAAGATGAAGCCGAGACTCGGGGAATGGCAAACCAATGATTGGCTCAACTTGAGACCCATTCCATGGGAGAGAGTCAACTAGGCTTTCAGACAGGAGCCTAGTGTAACAGTCTTCATAAGAGGCTTCATCCAGCCCCTGAGGAAACAGATGCAGAGACCCACAGCCAAACCATAGCCCAAGCTCGGGCAGTTTTGTGGAGGAAAGATTGAGGGAGCTGGATAGGGTCAAGGACACCACAAGAAGACCTAAAGAGTAAACTAACCTGCGCCCACTGGGACACACAGAGACTGACCCATCCGCCAAAGAGCATATATGGACTTGACCTAGGCACGCTGAACACTTGCAGCAGAAGCGCATCTTGGTCAATATGAGTAGGAGTTGTCTCTGACTGTTATCTGCCACTGAATTGCTTTCTTCTAGCTAGACTGCCTTGTCTAGCCTCGGTGGAAGTCGATGTGCTTAGTCCTATTGCAATTTGAGGTGCCAGGATGGGATAGTACCCCCTGAAAAACCTTCCCTTCTTTGAGAAGGAAAGGGGGAAGATGTAGGGTAGGAGGTGTTGTCTTCTGCAACACAGGATCAACTGCTCAGATCTGACATCTCACAGGGTGGGCTGGGGCCCCTTGCACCAGTCATTAGCCAAGAAAGTGCCTGCACAGGAGACCAATTTGATGGAGACATTTGCTCGCCTGCTCAGCCGAGGTTCCTTCTTCCCATAGGACCCTAGCTGTGTCAAGTTGACAAAAACTAACCAGGTAGACTGAATAACAAAAAACGAGGGAAGTCTCAAATTATCTCAACTGAGTGAAATCACTGATTAAAGAGTAGGTCATTGTCTAGGATAGCACAGAAACTCAAAGGGTATCATAAAACACTATTATCAAATACATACCAATGTGTTGAAACCCTAGAAAGAATGAGTGTAGTTTTGGATATTAGATAATAACAAATTTGAGCCACGGACCTTAAATATAACAATATAATAAGATTAAGTCATTAATAGAAAGTCTAAGGCTCATGAGCAAGTGCTAATCAGTCTTCTCCAGGGATGAGCCCCTGATAGGTTATCTGATTCTAAGTGGTCAGCTATAAGCACATATTCATAGGAACAATATTAAAGACACAAAATGCACTGAAGTTTGACAGCAGGCCAGGGAGCATAGTTGGTATCTATCTATCTGTCATCTCTTTACCTTTCTATTTCTATGAACATATGTATATCAGTAACAAAAAAGGAGATTAATAATTTGAAAACTAATGGGGGAGCAACAACAGGAGCAAAGGAGGGAAGATGAATAGAAATTATATAAATAAAGTAATTATGTATGAAATTATCCAAAAAGAAATGTCTAACAAAAAAGTGTAAAAAATAATCAAAATGGGTATATTAGTGAATTTCTAACAAACTTCTAAGAAAAACTAATTATCATTTTTTTCTCATACTATTCTAAGATAGTAGCTTGTTTTAATGAGAGGGGATCTTGCCAGATGGATTCTGTGAATCTCTCCTTATCTTAATCCCCAACTCCTTTTGTGCGTGCGTGCATGTGTGTGTGTGTGTGTGTGTGTGTGTGTGTGTGTGTGTGTGTATGAGAGAGAGAGAGAGAGAGAGAGAGAGAGAGAGAGAGAGAGAGAGAGAGAGGTCAAAGAGCCATCCCCTCCCAAGGTGTAATCATAGGTCTCAACTGTGAACAGTGGGAATAAAGTCTCTGATATTATCTCGCCTTCTCTGAGGTCAGTTTCTGTCACTAAATGACTAGGCAATTATAAATATCACAAAAGCCCATTGTCACCTAGTTAGCTAAGCTTCTTGCTGTTTTTATCGAGTCTTGCCAAATTTGGGGGTACTTGTCTCTTTGTAGTGTATCCTTAGTACAATAACTTAATAGGAATTTTTAGAGAATAATTTTGAACAAATTTCTATATTTCACATGTGGGATAGTCTTTGGAACTGCTCATGTTGTCCTGTGAGAAATTACTTGTATGAAGTTCCTTTAAAAAGTATTTCTTCCTCCTGTACAAATGGAAGAAAATTAACCATGCAGTTCAAAATGAACTCCTATATATCATAGAGCTATAACTTAGCAGCAAATGTGACATGTGGAAGTTAAGAGAAAGTATATTGAAGCCTTATTTCTGTTCATTTCTCTAATTCCTTTCAGTCTGTAAGGGATTGACCTATGACTTTATGCATCTAGACAAATCCTGGATTACAAAGGCAGTACCATGGCATTCTTTTTCCCCCTGTTTTTAAATTTTGACACAGTTTCTAAGTTAATCATATGGCCTTGGAATTATGGTCCTTCTTCCCATGCCTCCTGAAAAGCTGATATGCAGGCCCTACGGTGTAGAGAAATGGCCTTACTAGACGCCAAAGATAAACATAGAAAGTGTAGAAGTCAAGCTGATTCTGATGTGGAAAAAGCTTCTCTACTTGCCAGCTTTCATACTTTGGGGAGGTACTATGCACACTGCCAGAGGAGAAAAAAAATCATTGTTCTTAGCCAGCTGCAAACTCGGTATTACAGTAATAGCTGGCCTGGCAAAACAGGTCATCTGGTCCAATAGTGGCTTAAATGTTATTGAAGTAAGCAATCACTTTCTGATTGCCTCTAACGGCCAATCTAAAGCTATACTCGGCAATGCTACTGGGGATAAGAACTTGTGATTGGATAGTGGAAACCTACAACTATTATTCTGCTGAAGTATAGTATATAATTGCCTCCTAATAACTTATCATTGCTATATCCATAGATGCTATATCCATCTTTCAAGCCCATCAGAGAAGATTCTTCTTCCAAATAGATGAGGAAAAACATACCAACACTCTTCTTGGAATTAGTTCTAATCTGGGCCCAGGGTGGCAGGGTGCTGCAGAAACTGATGCACCAACCAATGACCACGCATAGGGAGGACATAGTACCCCTGCTCAGATGTAGTCAATAGGCAGCTCACGCTCCTTGTGGGTCCCATAATGTGGGTAATAGGGGCTACCTCTGACATGGACTCTGGTACCCACTCATTGATCACCTCCTCCTGGCAGAGTGGTCCTGCCAGGCCACAGAGGAGGATGCAGGCAGTCCAGCTGAGACTTGGTAGGCTGGGGTCAGAGGATAGGGGAGGAGGGCTCCCCCTTTCTGAGGACTAGGGGAAGAGAGAGGGCCAATGAGAGAGGGAGGGTGGACTGGGGGAGACCAGGGAGGGGAATATAATCAGGATGAAAAGCAAATACGTTAAAATTTTAAAATTAAAAAACAAAATAATAGAAAGCAATAGAAATACAAATAGTAGTAAGAAATACAAACAATACAAAGAAAAACAAATTCTTAATAAAGATAGTAATATGGAAAGTACTCTTTGGGTAACATTTCTTTTATAAACAACTAACTGTCAACTTATCTTCCAGTTTCCCGAGTCACATGGTACATATCCTCATCTTTTAAAGGGAATAGGCATTTACTATTTTTTCCCCCAGGCTTTGAAATTTACTATTTCTTGTCATATTGAACATTATATGTCATCTAAGTTTACAGTTCAGTCATTATATATGCTATAAATGTTTGAAAAAAAGAAGAGCATAAATCTGATGAAATTTGTGTAATACTATGAAATATAGAAGATTAGAGAAATACACGTCTTTGAAAACATTTTAATAATATTGGTAGCAGAAAGATTATAGCTGGTTTCTATATTTCTAATTCCATATATACTTAAGAAATAAATTTTTCAGCTGGAACAACCAAAATTCTTCTCTTGTGTTGTAAGAGAAAAAAAGATAGTACTGAGATGGTTTTCATGTTAATCTCAGGTGTTTTTTTAAAAAACTAAAGAGTAATACTTGTGTATATGAATCTTTTTTTTCAAGTACTCATGGTATAGTTCATAAAATTGACCTAAGTTCTGGTCAAAGATAAAAATGTCAACAAAATTTAACAAGATATCACAAAATAAATCAAATTTAAGTGAAATAAAATAGAAAAATTGAAAAAATAGAATGAAACACCTACTGTAAAATATATTCATTTTTCAGCACTGCAGTGTATAGAAAATGATTTTTAAAAAAGTCACTCAATCTTTTCTCAATTCTCAGTATCCAGATCCCAAACAACAACCACAACATAAACATCCCAGCCAATTGTGTAAATAAAAAGGACCTCAATTATAGTTTAATGGCATTCCACGAACACATGCTTATAAGAACTATAACTATAACATTATATTTTATTAGAATACAAAAGAGACCTAGGTCATACTTTTAAAATGCAGTCCCTTTCTCCTTCAATGTTAGAAAAAATTGTAGCAGACCTGAAAATATCCGTACAAAGTACTAGGGTACTGAGTATCAACGTTTGGGATGCAAATAAATGAGAATTTCAAAATGATGTTATTTGCTTTAATTTTTAATTTGCTCTCAATTTCAATTTTTCTTAGCTAAATATCAAATGAAGACTCTAACAATGTTACTTATACCCCAGATAGCTGAACATTGATCTTTATAAACATGGTAAATCGAAGTGTATATTTTAATATATTACACATTCTATAGAAATAATGTAGAAGGGAACCTATCAGTATATCTGTAAGACATTGTTTAATACCTAATGCATATGTGTGTGTGTGTGTGTGTGTACATTACATTATATATATGCATATATATATATCAATTCAGAAAACTATTAGTTATATAATTTGTTTTGAAGTAGTTGACTTAACTTCATGTGTTGTTTTCAAAATTAAATTTCTGATTCTTTAAGTTTTGCCTCCAAACTCAGTGGTAGTTAGATATTTCTACTTTTAAGCATCAGATTTAAATTAAACATATTCTGGAAATATTAAAGATGTAGAATTTGGGGGCTGGAGAGATGGCTCAGTGGTAAAGAGCACTTCCTGCTCTTCCAAAGGTCCTGAGTTCAATTCCCAGCAACCACATGGTGGCTCACAACCATCTATAATGTGATCTGATACCCTCTTCTGCAGATAAAGCACTATGTTCAATAAATAAATAAATTTTTTAAAGATATATAATTTTGTGAGACAATTAAAGTATTAATATTAATATTATTAGTTGCTCACCTGAAATATTAAATAATTTAAAATAATTTAAATTGAATGAGTAAAAAAGAATAGATATATACAACACTGGAAAAAACTCAGTGAATTTCCTGCTTCCTTAGTGAGGCTTGACTAATAGTTTTGCCAATAGGCATTTCTTAAATGTCTTGAAGGTGCCCACAAATTGCATAACAGTAATGAATTTTCTTAATACTCTACATGAGGGGTCTCTTCATTTGTAAACTGATCTCAACCTCTTTCTCTTTTCTATTTCACATCATACCTCTGCTCACTGAGATAGATCAATTGTTTTCAGATGTAATCTTATTAGATAAGTAATTATTGGTTAATCATTACCATTTCATGGTAATTGATCTTATTTCTTCTCCAGTCTATCTTTCACTGTCATCATGACTCATGATTTTACCTTAAATGTTTGAGTAATATAAAATTTACCCTAGTTGAGCCCATGATGAAACTATGTAATTAGAAAACCTCTGAAAGAAGACAGAGGCAAATTAGATCAATATTGTATTTTAAATTGTCTTACATGTTGAATTAGTAAGGATAAATATCTGAGCCTCTAAAAACCTTTTCTAGTTCTTGTTCTTCTTTGGGTCTGTGTATTATAGTATGGTAATCCTGTACTACATGACTAATAATATCTGCTTATCTGGGAGTCCATACCAACTGTATCATTCTGGGTCTGGGTTACCTCATGCAAGAAGATATTTTCTAGTTCCATCCTTTTGCCTGCAAATTTTATGATTTCTGTGTTGTTTAAAAGGTGAATAGTATTCCATGTTCTTTATCCATTCTTCAGCTGAGAGGCATCTAGATTGTTTCCAGTTTCTGGCAATTACGAATAAGGCTGCAATGAACACAGTTGAGCAAGTGTCCTTACGGTAATGTGGTACAAAAAAAAAGTCATTTCACTTCCTTATACTATTATCTTGAAACAGTTACCTAAGTTGTAATGGTTCTAACTAGTGTGCTAAGGTAGTTGTGTAATATCTTTTCTGAAAATATATCTTGATTTGTAATAGCCTCAACTTTTGCCAGCCCTTGCAACCAAGTCAATAATATGGGTTACATCTAATTGAGTTGTTGGCCAAAGAGGCCCTATAGCAATCAGCAAATAACTAAGGTTTCTTCCAAGGTTGTTGGTTGCTCACCACAAACTGACAGTCATGTCCTGGTTCTGAACATAGGAACTACATATATCATAGACCACGGAAAAGTTACCCTTACAGACTAGTATTCATGATACTGGGAGACACTCCACATGCTACCAGAGTTGAAAGTAACCCCAAGGCAGCTACAAACCCAGTGATCTACCAAGGTGACCTATTACATAATACACTGGGTGTCACAAACATTGTGTTAATAATCAACTATTCTCCAGTGGGATTTAAGGCCCATTCCAGGAGGTAGAATCTCATTGTTTGGGTTGTCAAGAACCTGAGACTAACTAAACTAACTAAAAGGCAAAGGGAGAGCATTCAATCAACACAATCAGAAATGAAAAGGGAAAGATAACAACAGACACTGAGGAAATCTGAAGAATCATCAGGTCTTACTTCAAAAGCCTATATGCCACAAAATTTTAAAACCTAAATGAAATGGACAATTTTCTTGAAAGCTACTAACTACCAAAATTGAATCAAGATCAGCTAAACAAATTGAACAGTCCTATAACACCTAAGGAAATAGAGGCAGTCATCAACGTTTAAAAAAAAAAGCCCAGGACCAGATGGATTCAGCACAGAATTCTACGAGACCTTCAGAGAAGAGCTAATACCAATTCTCTTCAAGACATTCTACCAAATAGAATCAGGAGGAACATTACCAAACTCATTCTATGAGGCCACAGTCGCCTTGATACCTAAACCACAGAGAGACTCAACAAAGAAAGAGAATTTCAGACCAATTTCTCTTATGAACATTGATGCAAAATACTTGTGAACCAAATTCAAGAACACATCAAAACTATCATCCACCATGACCAAGTAGGCTTAACCCCAGGCACACAGGAGTGATTCAATATATGGAAATCCAACAATGTAATTCATCATATACACAAACTGCTTCACAGTTATGTCGGGCAGGTATACTGGGCCAGAAGCCTAAAGAGGATTCTCCAGCTATAGAGAGACTCTTACAGATTTAGACAATGCAATGTATATACTGTAATTTAATTTCAACTACTTCTTACATATTTCATGATCAAAGGAAAAATATAACCAATGAAATGAATCCAGATTACCTAAAAGAAATAATTTTACTTTTAAAAGTATAGTGATAAATAAATTAATGGTTGCTTTTTTAAAATACCTTTTTTCTTTTGAAAATACATTGTGAGCACTAGAGAAATGTCTGGAAGGTTAAGAGCACATTTTTCTCTTGCAGAGGACCAGAGTTTTACCCTAAGCACCTATGTTGGACACTTTAAAACTGCCTATAACTTTTGTTCATGGGCTCTGACACATTTTTCTGGCTTTCATAAGCATATGCATACTTGTATGCATATGCACACATAGACATATAAAAAAGAAATTAAAACTTCATAATATATAGACACATATATATATACACATATTAATTGCAAATACTAACATTATAAATGGTAAGTCTGAATACAATGTTTTCTTAGTGTCCCCAAATAAGTCTATTAAAGAGAAAATATGCCCATCACCTGTGCAAATGTTGTGGGACTCCCCAAGAGAAGACTGCTTAGACACAGGATCAATAGAAAGTCTCTATTCTAGTCATAAACCAAGAGAAAGTCTTTATTCACTGGCTGGCGAATATACTGAGTGTTTGGGACCACAGTGCAATCCCAGGCCTTTCTTAGGTTGAACTTTAAAGCACAAAAAACACATCTTGGGTTGACACAAAACAGTCAGGCAGAAGTAGAACTTGAGAAGCCTAAAAGCAAGGTTAGTTCATTTAGAGACTTTCCCAGGACTGTGGACTTTGATGAATTAGGACTTTGTTCTTAGCTTTTGCTTTTGTTTTTTTGTTTCTTTGTTTGTTTGCTTGTATGTTTGTTTCTCTAGTGCTGCTGCCTATGTATTGGACTCTAAGGATGAATGGTACTTTCATCATAGCATCATCTGTGCTGAGATCTGTGAATCTGTTAGAAGAAGGAGGAGGAGGAAGAGGAGGAGGAGGAGGAGGAGGAGGAGAAGGAGGAGGAGGAGGAGGAGGAGAAGAAGAAGAAGAAGAAGAAGAAGAAGAAGAAGAAGAAGAAGAAGAAGAAGAAGAAGAAGAAGAAGAAGAAAAGGAAGAAGAAACAAAAAACAAAATACTAGGGTAACTTTATTTAAGAGCAAGACAATTAGTATTTTTATAACTGCAACCATATTTTCAGTGGGGAGTGCTACAGTTTGAATATGACCTGTCCACACAATGAATCATGATAAACTTTGGTCATTGTACTAAGGCTGAGATGTAGTAGAGATTTTTGACAAGTGACTAGGCACTAATATTGTAAGTTAGTCCTGGGAGTACCTTCAGTCAACTAAGAGTAGTTACTGTAGCAGTATGTTGTTGTAAGTATTCCACATACTGGCCTCTTTTGCACATACACATTCCATGTGCCATTTTAATGTATAAATAAAATAGCTGTCACTCATTACCAACTCCAGCCTGCTTGGGCTTTCTACTCACCAGAATCATGCCACAAGAATTTTGTTATACAAACATAAAAAAGTTGTTCTAAAAATAATAAATCATGATCTGAACAAAGAAAATTGTATAGTTTTATGGATTTACTATAAAATGAACTGTAACTTTGGAATTTGTCAATCTTATTCTATGCTCCTTTTGTATTATCAAATTTTTAAGTATACTTTAAGCTGACAGTTAATTTTGATTCAGTGCATTAATTTATCTTTATAATTCTACATGAAAGAGAGTGTGAACAAAGTGGTTATGAATATAAAAGAAAAAGGAGATAGAAAATAAACCCTTATAACCTCTGAACTGCCTGAGTTCTATGGGTGTGAGTATTAATTTTCAAGAACACATAAAGGTTACACTTTAACTTCTTGATTGCTTTGTCCTTAAAGTGAACCAGAGAGGAACAGGAAGATTTGACAGAAGCATTTACATTGCAATGAGATAGCTATGCACAGGATTTGAGTTCTGCTGACACATACTATGTACAAAGGCCACAACTCTCCTTCCACAACATGCTTATGTAGAATTGAATTCAGGTCCTTGGTGCTGGTGTGAATGCCTCTCACCAGCAGAGCAATCTTGCTGACATTAGTCAACATTTTTAAATTTGTACCTCTTCATTAAGCAGAATATGAGGTGAAGGTGTAGAAGGATGGTTGGCAGTCGAAAGTTCTGACTATTCTTCCAGTACCTTACACTCTTCTCTAACCGTGGTCCACCTCCCTCTTCTGGCCTCTCCAGGCACCAGGCACACAAGTGATGCAAAGACATTCATGAAGGCGAAACACCCACACGTATAAAATAAGTTAAAATTTAAAAGAATACGTGAACTTCTTTTAGGTCTCTGAGACCTTCCGGATCCTTCTATTTCCCCACTCTCCCATGCTTCTCTCACCTAGGTTCCCAATAGGATGCCCTACCCTCTGTCCCACTTTCCTGGTAAGTGAAGACTTTCATGGGACATGCCCCTTCGGCTTGTGTCCAGATATAAGTGAGTATATACCATTTGACTCTTTCTGCTTCTGGGTGAACTCACTCATTATGATCATTTCTAGTTCAATCCATTTGTCCACAGATTTCAGGAATTCCTTGTTTTTAATAGCTGAGCAGTATTCCATAGTGTAAATGTACCCCAGTTTCTTTATCCATTCTTCTACTGAGGGACACTTGGGCTGTTTCCATGGTCTGGCTATTATGAATAAGGCCACTATGAACATGGTTGAGCAGGCAGATCTAGGCCCAAGGTCCTGCTCAAACTGTGGCAGCAGCCAAGGACAATACATGCAGCAAACATTTAACCCCTACACAGATGTAACCAATGGACAGGGCGTTCTTCACAGTTGAGTGGAGAGTGGGGTCTGACTTTCACACGTACTCTGGTGCCCCATATTTGACCACATCCCCTGGATGGGGAGACCTGGTGGCACTCAGAGCAAGGATAGCAGGCTACCAAGAAGAGACTTGATACCCTATGAGCATATACAGGGGTAGGAAGTCCCCCTCAGACACAGTCATAGGGGAAGGGAGTAGGGGACAGCAGGAGGGAGGGAGGAATGGGAGGATACAAGGGATGGGATAACAATTGAGATGTAATATGAATAAACTAATAAAATATTAAAAAAGAATATGTGAACTGATTGCAAGCTTCTACTTTGGCTACTGGTTAAGTTTCCCAAGCCCACCAGCACCATTGCTATATTCCTACATTTGCAGCACTATTCCTACTGGACTAGAAGTGACCACACAGCTCCTGAACAGATGTCCCCAGGTGAGTGTCACCAGAAGCAAGCCTTCCTGTGCCACCAATATATTAACACCTAATTCCAGTCATCCAGCTCCTGCACTGGCTTTTCCTGGTGAGTTTCCTGAGAAGCAAGCCCACCCAAGCCATCTCCACACTTGTAAGGCTGAGCTATTAACATGCATCAAAAGCTTTGTTTAGGGACCTCAAGAGAACCTTGTGCAACAACACCATCACCAAACTCCAAGACTAGCTCCAGGGCTATGGCTCTTACAGGAGCCTAGACTGAAGCAAGATAGAATATTAAGTTAGACAGAAAACATGAGAAATGTCCACATGCCCATATCACAATGCAAAAAAAAACCAACAACAACATGAAAAGTCAAAAAGGTATTTTCTACCCCTAACACCATAGTCTGCAGAGGAATTTTAATTCAGAAGATGGCTGCACTGGAAAGAGATCACATCCAAAGACCTTCTAGGTCTGTGTGACTCACCTGGAAGACAAGCACACCTTTTATCCAGGAGACAGAGGCAAGCAGATCAGAGTTCAAGGCCAGCCTGGTACAGAGCAAGTGTCAGGTAAAGAAAAGCTTAGGTCCAGGTGTGGTGGTAAATGCCTTTAATCCATGCAATGAAGGAAAAGTTAGTCTGTAGAAGGAATCACCATGCTTGAAAGTGATATCTAATTGAGTGCCAGAAAGAGTGACAAATCAGAAAAAGATTTGACAGAATAGGATACTCCCAACTCTCACAAGAAGAGAGGGGAAAGGGAAGCTATTTAAAAGGAGAGAGACAGAGACAGAGAGACAGACAAGACAGAGACAGCGAAAGCGACAGAGACAGAGAGACAGAGACAGAGAGAGGAGACAGTTTTACCATAAGAGTTTTACAGAGAGGGGCTAAAGGCAGAATAAACCAGAACTCATTAATACTTTTTATTAAATCATATTAGGAAACTGAGGAGAAAAATTAGTACAAGAAATTAATCATTTTGAGCTTGGTGCGCATGCAGCTTGACGGGAGTTGGTTAGCGGTCTCCGTCGAGGATTTTTAGTTGCCTGAAGGCAACCATTTAACCTTAACCCTAGACCCTTCTGAGGAATTCCCGTCCCCGCTCCCGGTACCTCGGACCTCAGGGTTCAGGAGGACTGAGTCAGAATTTAACGGAAGTTGTTATGTGTCCTTCCGTTCACCGCGGCCTTCTCCCAAGTCTTAAGAGGTTGATGATGTGAGCGAGGAGTCTTTGAAGGCTGACAATCAGAAACTGAAGGAGAAGCAAGACGTGCTGGACAAGGAGATCTCCCAGCTAGTACCAGAGGGGAACTGGAGGACCACATCACCCTCCTCCATCAGTACAATGACGTCAAGGATGTACCCGAGGTGTCACCACCAAGGAGCTCTATCCAGATTTTGATCTAGACCTGAGTGACTGAGCAGAGTCATGGAGATTTTATCCACAGCCCACGGGGACGGGTGGATGGGGACATGAAGAATAGAGCCCAGACAGCACATTCATATGGTTTCCAGATAAAAAGGGTTAGAAGCCCAAAATTTTCTAAAGCACCCAAGCAGTCAGGGGTGGGTCCTAGAGAAGAGGGGTCTTGGGAGGGGTCAGAATTGTTAGTGCTAAGGTTCCTAAATTTGTGAATGGATATGTGTGGTTGTCCATTTTGTTAATAAACATATGAGCTGTAAAAAAATAAAAAGAAATAAAAGAAATTAACCATCTTGAAGGCCACCTTCAGTGACAGAGTAATGCCAGGTAGTGCTAATTGGGGTGTTGTTCTTTCTTGGCAACCTCAAATCATTCTTATCTTTACTATTAAGAGTGTACTTTTCTTTTTTATTATTATTATTTTTTAAATTTTATTAATTTATTCAGATTACAACTCAATTGCCATCCCATCACATGTATCCTCCCATTCCTCCCTCTCTCCTGCTTTCACCCTATTCCCCTTCCCTAGGTCTATGACCGAGGGGGACCTCCTCCCCCACTATATGGTAATAGGCTATCAAGTCTCATCTTGGTAGCCTGCTTATTCTTTCTTTGAGTGCCACCAGGCCTCCCCACCAAGGGGAGGTGGTCAAATATGGAACACCAGAGTTCATGTTAAAGTCAGTCACCACCTTCCACATAACTGTGGAGAATGTCCTGTCTCCTGGGTAGATCAGAGTAGGGGTTCAATGTTTACTATTTGTATTGTCCTTGGATAGTGCAATAGTTTGAGCAGATACCCCTGGGCCCTGATGCACCTATCATGATGGTCTTCTTCTTGTAGGTTTCTAGGACCCTCTGGGTCCTTCTATTTCCCTCTCTCCTATGTTTCTCTTACCTAGAGACTCAGTAGGATGTCCTCACATCTGTCCCAATCTCCTGGTAAGTGAAGACTTTCATGGGACATGCCTTTTGGGTTAGTGCTCAATTATAAGTGAGTATATACCATCTGAGTCTTTCTGCTTCTGGGTTAACTCACTCATTATGATCATCTCTAGCCCCATCCATTTCTCCACAGATTTCAGTATTTCCTTGTTTTTAATAGTTGAGTAGTACTCCATAGTGTAAATGTACCACAGTTTCTTTATCCATTCTTCAACTGAGGGAAATTTAGCCTGTTTACAGGTTCTGGCTATTAAGAATAAGGCTGCTTTGAACATGGTTGAGCATGTGTGCTTGCTGTGTGGTGGAGCATTTTCTGGGTGTATTCCAAGGAGTGGAATAGCTGAGTCTTGAGGAAGCCCTATTCCCAGTTTTCTGAGATAGCACCAGATAGATTTCCAAAGTGGTTGTACAAGTTTGCATTCCCACCAGCAATAAAGGAGTGTTCCTCTCTCTCCACATCCTTGCCAGCATGTGGTGTCACTTGAATTTTTTATCTTAGCCATTATAATGGGTATAAGATGGAATCTCAGAGTCATTTTGATTTACATTTCTCTGATGACTAATGACAAATCATGCAAAGAAAGAAATTAGGAAATCTACACCCTTCACGATAGCTACAAGCAATATAAAATATCTAGGAGTAACTCTAACCAAGCAAGTTAAGGATTTGTTTGGGAAAAATGTTAAATCTCTGAAGAAAGAGATTAAACATGACATCAGAGGATGGAAGGATCTCACTTGCTCGTGGATCAGGAGAATTAACATAGTAAAAATGGCCATCTTACCAAAGCAATTTACAGATTCAGTGCAATCCCTATCAAAATACCTACACAATATTTTTAAGACATTGCAAGATCAATTCTCAACTTCATATGAAAAAACAAGAAAACCAGAATAGCCAAAACAATCCTCTACAATAAAAGATCCTCCAGAGGACTTTCCATACCTGATCTCAAGCTGTACTATAAAGCAACAGTAATTAAAACCGCATGGTCCTGGCACAGCAATAGGCTGGTTGATCAATGGAATCGAATTGAAGACCCAGAAATGAATCCACACACATATGGCCACTTGATTTTTGACAAAGAAGCCAAATCTATTCAATGGAAAAAGGATAGCATATTCAGCAAATGGTGCTGGTCTAACTGGATCTCTACATGTAAAAAAATGCAACTGGACCCATATTTGTCACCATGCCCAAAACTCAAGTCCAAGTGGATTAAAGACCTTAACATAAAACCAGAGACACTAAGTCAGATAGAAGTAAAAGTGGGGAAGAGCCTGGGACACATTGGCACAGGAGACAACATCCTGAACAGAACACCAACAGCCCAGTCCTAAAGGTCAACAATTTATAAATGGGACCTCATGAGACTGAGAAGCTTCTGTAAGGCAGGAGACACTGTCAACAAAACAAAGTGACAGCCTACAGACTGGGAAAAGATCTTCACCAACCCTACATCTGACAAAAGTCTAATATCCAAAATATATAAAGAACTCAAGAAATTAAATACCACCAAACCAAATAACCCAGTTGAGAAATGGGGCTCAGAACAGAGAATTCTCAACATAGGAATATCGAATGGCTGAGAAACACAGAGTGTACTTTTCTTAACTTCAAATTGTTCCCTAAAATATTCCACATCAGAGCCACTAGTTAAAACATCTTTACCTAACATTGCTAGACAATCTATTGTTCCAAATTCTTTCCAAAGGTGGTGGTCATTCCTAGCAATCTGTAGGTTCTTTTAAAGGCTTCTGATTGAATCATTAATCTGCTCCAGCTGAAATGCCCAAATGAGATCAAGCATTGTTATTGTGATTGCCACTGATACTGTCCAGTGAGGGCCTGGAAACCCTCCTAGAGATCTCATAAACTCATATACTATGAGGGATGTGGTCACCACAAGGTCAGCAAGCAGAGCAATGCTCCATTACAACATTACATCCGCAGGACATGTGGTCCTCAGGGCTCGGCCTCTCTGAGGCCCACCCATCATGGTTGTGTTAACAGGTAGGCAACAGTCCATGAGTTCCAGGGTTGCTTTGCTATTCCTTCTGCATGCCCGCCCCGCAAAACTCATCTGCTTTTTTTTCTACTTTCACTGCTAAATCAGAGACTTGTGAGAAAAAGAGCATCAGACAACTTTTGTTTCATTTTATTATTTTTAATATTGTAATGCCTTCCTAATAAAAGAAAGTTATTTATAGGCCAGCAGCTAAATCTTGGTTGTATTTACATCATCTCCAGCAACAGTCAAACAAACCACCCGTCCCAGAATAATCATTGATTTTATCTGTATCTGTTCCTCCTCGGGCAACAATTAAATAAGTTGATTTTTCCTGGGAATATGAAACAAATTTCCATTAAGATCAGAAAAGGCAATAACAAAACAAAACAAAAATAAAATTACTAGTGATTCCAACCAGGTAGTATGTTAAGCCAGGGAATTGATTGGGTTATTTACAGGAGCATGGAGGAGGGATTACAAAAGCACAGTAGACTCAGGCAACTGCATCTCTGAAGGGCGCATTCCATCATGGTAAAATCTTAGGGAAGGTGCATCACTAGAGTTCCTGTGTCATTTTTTGCTGTTAGTGTCATGTGAGAAGAGGGAACCTTAGTAGGAAAAAAAAACGTTTCAATAAGATTGTCCTGTGGATTTTTTTATTTTTATTTTTGGTGTGATGAATGAGGTGGAAAAGCCCACCTCGCTGTGACTGTTGGCATCCCTGGAACGAAGGCCTTGGATGTAAGAGAGAAGACACTGAGAGACATCAGGATAAGCCAGTCAGCATTGCTCCTCTATGGCCTCTGCTTCAGTTCCTACCTCCTGGTTCCTGCCTTGAACACCTGCGCTAACTGCCTTCCAGAAGGTAATACAGCTCCAAGCTGAAATAGCGCCCAAGCTCTCCAGGTTGCTTTTAATAATGATGTTTATCATGGCAAAAGTAACTGAAAGAAGACACACTTGTAGAAATGTCCGCCAAAGAATCTCCAGGACACAAGTAATTGTGTGTTATATAGTGGGAGAAGTACTGTGAGATATTTTCATTTCCTGAGTATTATAGGATGCCCTCGTCCTTCCAGGAGGAAATATAGCAATTTGAAGGACCTAGCAATATAACATAATGCATTATACATAATAAACATTTTTAAAAGACATTGATGTCTAAGAAATGCTGACTCACCCACATCCTTGTTTGTTCTTTACTGTTATATAAGAACATTTCGTAAATTGGAGTTTCTCATCTGTGGCTCTTAACATACATCACTCTAATATGTTATATTTAAGACAGGATACTTGCACACGAGAGGTGAGTCTGTCTTAGCTGAATAGGAAGGAGCAGGTTAAAAAAAGAGAGAAAAATACGCATTGTGAACCTTGAGTTCAAGGCCCATGCATGTATTTACACATGATATTACACCATCTGGCTTATCAATTCATTGATGTGTTTAGTAGTTATATGTTAACTTCTTGACTCAACTTTGCATAAAAGCATGAAAATCAACAAAGATTGATAGATTTCAAAAGGAGTCCCTTTCGGCAAAATGTCTATGACACAGACTTCAGTCTTTCTGCTAATCCAGCTGATGTGCTACTTCAGACTTGGAACTTGTGGGAAAGTGCTGGTGTGGCCCACAGAATACAGCCATTGGATAAATATGAAGGTGATTCTGGATGAGCTTGTCCAGAGAGGTCATGAAGTGACAGTTCTGACGTCTTCAACTTCCATCCTTATTGAGCCTAGCAATGACTCTTCTATTAATTTTGAGACTTATCCTGTATCTTTGAGTAAAAATGATTTTGAACACTATTTTGGAAAATGGATAAGGGAATGGACATACGACCTCCAAGAACACCCAATTTGGACATATTACTCAAAACTGCAAAAAATCTTCAGTGAATATTCTGACCTTATTGAAATTTTGTGCAAATCTGTAGTTTGGAACAAGAGTCTTATGAAAAAACTCCGAGGATCTAAGTTTGATGTTATTCTCGCAGATGCTGTGGGTCCCTGTGGTGAGCTGCTCGCTGAACTGCTTAAGACCCCTTTAGTGTACAGTCTGCGCTTCTTTCCTGGATACCAATATGAAAAGTACAGCGGGGGACTTCCACTCCCTCCTTCCTATGTGCCAGTGGCTCTCTCAGAATTAAGTGACCACATGACATTTGTGGAAAGGGTGAAGAATATGTTGTATCTGCTGTATTTTGACTTTTGGTTTCAAACACTTAATGAGAAGACCTGGAGTCAGTTTTACAGTGATGTTCTAGGTAAACTGTGCCTTTTACTGTTGCTGTGCAATCCTGACTTGCTGCCTCTTTGAATGTGAGTGTGTGTGGATAAATATAAATTCAAAGAGTGAGATGGTCAATTGTGAGCTGATAAGGTAAAAATAGAACACAATCAAATAGCCTCAATATGAGGCAGAACACTGTAGAGTAGATCAGAACACTCCAGAAATTACTAGCCATTCTAAATGAGACAAAGGAGATTTCTCCTGGTGATCACTTGATCTACTCCACGTCTGTCTTAGTAAAAGAAACTCTAGGTTTCACTGGACGCTTTAATGACTGTAGTTAAGTGCTCTAAGGACTCACATTCATTACCACAACTGTCTAAGTAGCACTGAAGAAAATATGTTCCCTTGTAAAAGTTACTTCACATACAAATTAAAACATTTACTGAGAATATCATGTAAGGGCCTTCACAATTAAATGTTACCTCCAGAGTAGAAACAATCAATGGTCCATAGTTTTCTCAGAGTTTGGGACTTCCTAGATACATAAAACTTATGTCTTAAAGTCTTGCTGCAAAATGCACACATTTTTATTTGTTTGTTTTCCAGTAAATAAAATATTACCTAAATTGTTAGATGAATTAGAATGTTAACTGTGTACGGAAATATCCAGCTGTACCTAAGTTAGTGTTACTAGTCTCCTGTCACAGACACAGTACAGCAGTAGCTAAAGGGAACTGACCTTACCTTGTAGATTATCAGAATGCATTTGAAGGATCGGAGATCAAGAGACTAGCTTCTAAAGTGTATAACCTAGACTAAATGTTCTGTGGAATCTGATTTTTGTAAGTATTCTCAAGGTTCATGGCAATAGTCAAAAAGTTTCAAATTTATTGGTGTAACTTTGGAAGACAATGTAATTTTTCATAAAGTAGTATTTGCCTTAATGCGTTTATATCATAAATCATAATTGAAACCTTTTCAATTGCTTGTCTACATTAGTTCAATTCATCTCCCGAAATAACATGTTATATACAAAATCCTTTCATTGTTGTATTTTCTACATGTTTTTTCGTTACAGGGAGACCCACAACATTAACTGAGATGATGGGGAAGGCAGATATATGGCTCATTCGCACCTACTGGGACTTGGGATTTCCCCACCCACTCTTACCTAATTTTGACTTTGTTGGAGGACTCCATTGCAAACCAGCCAAACCACTGCCTAAGGTAACCCTGTAGCACTTCCTTCGGTAAATTGCTTTGCCTTTTTTCATGGAAGCAATTCTTTACCACTATTTCCAGGAATTTGTTTTCATGTGAGATATAAAAAGTTGTTCATGCCCAGCTGCAGCTCAGAGGAGATCCAGGATGGGGTCTCTGGGGTAGCATTCAGATGCCCTTCCAGTTGGCTTCATCTCTTGGGTGGCCAGAGCTGATGGCTCAGGCAACTGATCAGGATTGAAAGAAGAAAGAAGAAAGGGAGCCCAGGGTTTCTCCTCTAGGGACTGGCTATACTATGGCCAAAGAGGAAATCTTAAACTGACCACAATTTTCCTATGGCTAAGGCAATAAAGAGGGCTTCCAGCTAGAAACCGCAGGGGGAGGGGTCGTGAAAGGAGGCTCTTTGATTTGTAGCTAGGCTTCTTTGCTGAGATCTCCAGTAAGCTAATGTAAACTTAGACCTGCTAGCCCTACAAGGCTGAGGGTAAAGCCCTGAGTCTGATAAGTTTTGATTGAATCCACATAGAAATAAGAAATAAGAGAGGGAAAATAGACCACTCACACATACATTCAAGAGAAATGGTGGATGAAGTTAGGCATCTTAACTTCAACTGGATGAAGTTAAGCTTCCCTATTTCAACCCCAAGGCATGTGCCACCAGGACTGGCTCTAATGCCTGGATTTAGAGAAATGCAGCTGTGCACAGTTGACAGGGTTGTCAGAGGTTGGAAGCAATTCTGGGGTGCATCACAGTACAGACCTTGCAAAATACAGGATCCCTTCCAGAGATCTCTCATGCCTACTGACCTTCCCCCAGATCAATGGCTCTTGACATCGTGTCAGAGTCTGGAAGCAGTTCTGGGGGTGCATCACGGTACAGACCTTACAAAATACCGGATCACCTCCTAGAAAGCCCACATGCCTAGTGAGCTCCTTTAAAAGATGGCTCTCGACAAAAAAATGGCTTAGAACTCTCTTCCGATTGACATATATTATTTCCTCATGTTATCACGTTTCTGTGTCTCACTACTGTTAAGCAGAATGTGAGAGCCATTTAGAATGTGATCAGTGATGTAAGCACTTTTATGTAACTCATAATAAAGAATTTATATTCCATTCAAGAGCATAAAGCAAATGCCAGAGACATATGTTAAAAAAAATCTAAAGAAACAAAGAATAATCTATGTCTGCCTAAAGAGACATTATATTCTATTGAAATAGTACATTAGCAATTGTTTTATATAGTATAATAAGCATTATGCATTGTGCTGTAGTTACGGTGGCCTTGGCGGCGTGCAGGGCTAGATAAAAGAATGAAGGGAGAAGGACAAAACTACACACTTGCAAGAACCATTGCCAGAAAAAGAGAACAAAACAAAAAACAAACAAACAAAAGAGAGAAAAAAAAACAACAACAACAGAATCAGCTGAGCAGGAAGATGACAACGCAGGCAGGTGTGGTAGAGAGCTACATTTACTAGTGTCCCCCAGGCTACTCACTCTCGCCCCTTTGCACTTTTCACATAACTGTAGGTTGCTTGCGCCTCATAGAGGAGGACCCCTTTGTATCATTCACCTGTGTTTATTGAATTCATTTTTTTACTTATAATGTTAGAGGGTTATTTTTTTTAATTCGTCTACACCCTGGACAAGTTTTCAGATTTTTCTCCCACTCTTTAGAGGGTCTCTTCATTTTGATATTTTTCTTTGTCCTTCCAAAGTTTTTACTATTAAGCAGTCCCATTTGTCAATTCCCAATTCACTTCCTGAGCTGTTGGGGTTCTAATCAGTAGATTGTTGTCTTTCTCAATGTCACTGAAGTTTCTTAAGGGGACTTTGAACTTTTAAGTTCTTGTTTTCATGGTTTTTTACGCACTTTGACCATAATCAACCTGTGTGTGCAAATATATAATTGTCTACACTGTTCCTTAAAAGGGCTGTCTTCAACTTACATTTAGAATTTGCGCACCTTGGTTAGGATTATAGCAAATTTGTAAGATTACTTTTCATACGTGGTCTATGTGTTTGTTCGCTTTTCACTGGTTCTTTAAGAGCTTATACAGCGTGTTGTGATCACAGTCACACATCCCCAGCTTCTTCTAGATCCACCTTCATCCTTCCCGTCTCACTTTGTGTTGTTCGCTTTTCACTTTTCACCCACCTACGCAAATCTGTGCTGCCCATACATTCTTGCGTGTATAGCCCTTCCACTGGAGGGTGGCCAGCCTACCAGGGGCAATATTATTAAAGAAAGCTGACACTAACTCTCCCAGAAGGTATCAGTTGCCAGCAGCTCCTCGACTAAGGGCGGGGGTTCGTGTCCACCCTCCCCGTGCTGTGATCTTGTCTGTATTGAGCTCGCATGGCCTAGTGAGTGTTGTTGCCAACAGTTGAGTTGATGTTTGCACTGCCCAGCTGCACCTGGAGAACACTGTTCCCTTGTCCTCATCCAGAACCTTTGGCCCGTACAGTCTTTCCAACCCCTCTTACACAATGATCCCCGAGTCCTGGGATGTGGGTGCGTGATATAGACGTATCGTTTATCGTTGAACATCCCACACCTTCTAATTCTGTGTGCTTTGCCAGGGTGGGCCTCTGTAGTTAATCACAGGTGAAAACTTCTGTGAGGAGGCTTGAGAAAACCGCATTAAATCTATAGGTATAATGAAAAGCCATTGGAAGTGAGTTTGATACTATGTCAGTTTAGCAGAATAGTAGTAATGGGTTCCCTTCTAGAGCCTACAGTCTAGTTACAGGTTCTTTGTTGTTGTTGTTGTTGTTGTTTCTTTTTTTATTTTATTTTATTAATTTATTCATATTACATCTCAATGGTTATCCCATCCCTTGTATCCTCCCATTCTTCCCTCCCTCCCATTTTTCCCCTTACTCCCCTCCCCTATGACTGTGATGGAGGGGGACTTCCTCCCCTGTAGGTGCTCACAGGGTATCAAGTCTCTTCTTGGTAGTCTGCTATCCTTCCTCTGAGTGCCACCAGGTCTCCCCCTCCAGGGGACATGGTCAAAGGTGAGGCACCAGAGTTCGTGTGAAAGTCAGACCCCCGCTCTCCACTCAACTGTGGAGAATGTCCTGTCCATTGGCTAGATCTGGGTAGGGGTTTGAAGTTTACGGCCTATATTGTCCTTGGCTGGTGCCACAGTTTGAGCAGGACCCCTGGGCCCAGATCTACAGGTTCTTGATGCCAGGAAATAGTGTCATATATGTTTCATCTTGTGGAGCAGGACTTATGTCCAATCAGAAAGTGATTGGCTACTTTGATGTTGTTCAGGGATTACTGCACGAGGGGGCCCGTCTTGCTATCTCGGATACTATTGAGGCCCACAAAGTTCATAACTGGGTTAAGACCAGGGATTATTTTTACCAGTGACAGTGTGTGTAGCATCCTCTGATGAATTCCTATATAGGTCCTTGTGCATACACATAAGCACTAGGAAACTCAAAACTGCTATATTTATAGGGTTGTCTCTTCAAGAGAAAAAGGAACAAACTTTTATCATCCCAAAAGGCTGGGAATGGATGCGGCCTCTGTGCTACCTGGTTAGCCAGGCCATACTAGCTCCTCCTACCGCAGTCCACCCCTAGCATTATCTTCACCGAGACCCTCATCGGGAGCATCGTTTCCTTCGCTAGCCTGCTTCCTTGGTTAATCCACAGAACCTGTCTTTATGGAAGATGTCATTTGTACTTGACAAGCATTTAAGTGTAGTAATGTCTTAAGTTCTGTTATCCATGCATTTTTCACCAGAAAAAAAAATTTTTTTCCACAATTTGCTGTGCTTAAACATGCCTAAAATAAACCACCTGGTATCAGAGTCACAAAGTTTGGACCAACACAGGCTACTGAGTCGTGTTGAACTGAACTGCCCTCTTGTCTTACATGGATAGTTCCCTGCTGGCCACAGACCCCCAACACCCCAGGACTCTGAAAGCTAGCCAGTAATGCTGAAGCTTCCTGGTCAGTACCAGCTCTTTATCTCCATGCTCCAAGTGTGTGGTGTCTTCAGCAACGGGGTCTTACCGTCAAGTTCTGTGGAGAGTATTGGCAATACATGTCTAGTGGTCTCTAGAAGCAACCCCAAAAGAGATGACCCACACCTGGCACTGGGCTTTCTGTTTGTTAACATACAGTGCCTTCCAGAGACATTGAATCCTGTCATAGGTTAAATCCATCTTGACCAAAACTAAACATCAGAATTAAAAAAAACAAAACAAAACTCAGTTTAAAAATGAGGTGTGGAGCTAAGCACAGTCCCCAAGGGGTATTACAAAAGGTTAAGAAATATTTTTTAATGTTTAACAGAGGCTGGAGAGATGGCTGAGCGTTGAAAGCACAGGATGTTCTTCCAGGGATCTTTGACAAATGGCAGCAAACATTCAAGGTTCACAGCTACCTCAAACTGCATTCTTGGACATGCTTGGTCCAGAGACAGACATGTACACAAAACACATGTACCCAATAAAATCAATAAAGTAGTGTCCTTAATGTTAAACATTCTTAGCCACAACATAAAGTAAGTTGAAATTACTTTGAGTTTTCATCTTGCTCCAGTCATTCGGGTTACAATTTTTTTAGTGGGTTATATCTTCAAAGGAGGAAACACATGTGAGTTTTTTGGTTTGCTTTGTTTAGTTTTAATGTCAAAATCACAGAGATTTTTGTTACTCTAGTTCTAGGTTTTATTTTGAAATCAGACAGGGTAATGCCTCTGGTGTTTATTTAACTATTTTGGCTATTTAAGATATTTTGAATTTTCTTATTACATATATCCACTTTTTCCCTAGATCTCTCATTTCATACAGATTTTCTTGAATTTAGGTACATTAATTATGGTGCAATGGTCATTTCAACAATCTGAATTCTTCCAGTAATTAGGAACATGATTTTTTTTCTACCTTTTTCTTTTCTCAGTTGAAGTTTTCATTTTAAAGTCCTGCATCTGGCAGAGTCAATGGCCATACTCTGCCAAGACAGGCAAAGCAATCGTTCCTGCCTCACAAATATGTCGGTCAGATACACTGGGCCAGAAGGCCAAAGATATACTCCAACATTTTAGAGAGTTATGGGTGACTCTCCAGGCAGCAAACCGTTTTGGTTTTGTTTTGTTTTGTTGTTTTGTTTTGGTTTGTTTTGTTGTAAGCTGCTAACCTGTACTCCCTGTATACTCAGGTAATTAATTTTCCTCCTTCTCAAGTCTCTGATGGGGCTGAAGACCAAATAGCTTAGTTTCACAAGTAAGCTTAGTTGTTTAGGGGTTAATATGTTTTTAGGTCTAGATAGATGTTTTAGGTTGATAGAGGTGAAATATGATAAATGTTGACTTACTTTCAGAATTTTAAATTTACCAAAATAGGAAAATCTTTTCTTCAAGGTTGCCAAATACAAACAGCCAAAATATTATGAATGTACCATGAATATAATTCCTGATTGTTCTATAGTTCTTCTTGATGTATGTAGTTTATTTTATATATGTGTAATAATATAAATGTATATGTTTAAAAAAGAAATTAAAAAATTATAGAATGAAAGAAGATTCAAAAAACTAAAAGAAAAAAAAAAGTCCTGCATCCTTGTTTATTCCCATGAAACCCACTATTTTGAAGACTATTTTGAGTGGAATTCACTTTCTAATTTCATTTTCATGTTCACTGTGACACATAGGAATGTTAGTGACTTTTTGTTTATTTTCTATCCTTTAAGGCTTCACATTGGTTTATCTCACCTTCTTCTATTTCCTTTAAACAATGCTTCCTATGTTGTCATTCATGTGTGATGTCACAACTGTCTTCATAGGAAATAGAAGAATTTGTTCAGAGCTCTGGAGAACACGGTGTTGTGGTGTTTTCTCTGGGATCAATGGTCAAAAACATGACAGAAGAGAAAGCCAATATAGTTGCATCTGCTCTTGCCCAGATTCCACAGAAGGTGAGATAAAGTGTCCACTAGGTGGACAATTGTAGTACAAGTCTATGGAACTCTGAATGGATTAGAGTAGGGAAAATTCATGCGTGAAATGTAAAATAATGGGCTCCCACTTATTCATCTCAACATTTTTTTAAAATGATGATTAATTGCAGAGGATAAAATATTAGTCTGGTTCCAACTAACACTATGATCTGAATTATTAGACTTAGACCCATGCATGATTGTGCAGTCAGGCTGGCACTTGGAGACCTGAGGTAGGTCTTTATCTGCATATATAAGGCCAGTTCACACTTGGAGATTCTCAAGCTTTCCTGAGATACTCAGTGTGTCAATATCTCAAGAAAGGCAAGGAGAGAAGAGAAGAAAAAGAAAGAAAGGATGGAAAGAAGGAGGAACTGAGAAAAAGAGGAAACAAAATAATGAGAACTATTGTGCTGGGCCTGGAGAGATGACTCAGTGGTTAAGAGCACTGGCTGCCTGTCCAGAGCAACTATGTGTGATTAGTAGCACTTATATGGTAGCTTCTATATAACTGTCCCCAACTCAGTGTGCAGGGAATCGAAGGCTCGGGCATCCAGACAGCATGCTCATAGCAAACAGAATAACATGCAGATGAAACACCCACATACATAAAAAAAAAAAAGAAAGAAAGAAAATGTTTGTGTAAAAAAAAAAGAAAGAAAAGATTCCTCCCAATGGTTGATGTAGGAAAACATAAGAGAAAAGATGAACATAACTCCCAATTTTGAAATGAGCCCAGGAATACAAAATTACGAACGCATCCTCAGGAACTCTGCTTCTAGCACACCAGGTGAATGTGATTTTTCTGGTTGGGGAAAGAGAATGGAATTTTAGCTGGAGTCAGGCGTAAAAGAGCCCCCAACTCCATAAAGTGTATTATTGACTCATTTCCTAAAATCCCAGTCTTTGGCTGTTTGTGAGCTACATTTACTCTATTGCTTCATACTGATTTCTCCTGTTCATTAAGATAATTTTTTATTTTACCAGACACAGAGCGTACAGAAAGTGAAGACTGACAGTTTGTATTCCAGTTTGTGGGGACTGCTTGTTCCTTAGAAATTAGTTTGATACTAGACATAAAAATGTATTTAGACCAATAGAAATCATGTTTAAAATTTTCCTATTGACATTTTTCCTTGGTTAGTCCTTAATTAGTTTTAGCTGAAACTAACTAAATACAATTCTAGTAAGGAAGAAAAATGTTTCTTAGAAATGATAAATTATATCAATATGACTTTTATGCATCAAAATGAACCTTATTATAATGAATAAGCTAAAAACATAGGAACATAGGTAAAATTATGTGCCTATGACTCAAAAACACAAATTAATATTGAATTTGTAAAATAAGAGTTAGGATTATACATAATAGATACATAATCATAAACTATTACTAACTGGCTATAGTTTTCCCAGAAAAGGATTATATTAACTGCCTAAACATTTATATATATACTTGAATTTGTCATTAGTCATCAGAACTGTATAAATTAGTATGGTTAAATATCCTGATCAAATTATTATAAAGCTATGTACAGAAATGTATTATTTATTTCGATCTTTTAATATCTCATACTATTTTAGAATTCCTCTCTCTTAATCCCATTAGCAATCATCTGGATAATGTTCATCTGAATAATCTCAATTCTCCAGAATCAAAATATATCAAAGCTTTGGCATTTCTGTAATTGGATATGGTATTTTCTGTGTGTAACAGGTTCTGTGGAGGTTTGATGGTAAGAAACCAGACACCTTAGGATCCAATACTCGGCTGTACAAGTGGATCCCCCAGAATGACCTTCTTGGTAAGGCAGAAGTGAAAAGAAAGAAAGGAAAGAAAACAGAGAACAACATTTCTTGAAGACACTAAAACACATAGCAAACTGATTTACATTCATTTTTAGGAACACAAGATGGAAAAGAACTCCCTATAAACGTTGCCAGTCTACTATTCAACCTCATCTTCTCCTTGTCTAGAGCCCTAGTATCTTCGGTTCACCTGTAAAGTGCCCCCAAGCACTGTTCAGAGACAGCATAAATTGTCTCAATGCCTCTTGTTTCCTGTATTTTCGTTGCCTTTTATTCTACTACAGGAGGACTTCGATTGCCACTAAGAACCACAGCTCCCCCGGTTTCACCACCAACTGTATTTTCTGTACAAATGTTCTATTGCTACCACAAAGCACTAAGGTATTTCATGATGACTTGCAGCTCCATTGGCCTTAGAGTCATCTAGCCACCATCCTGCCAAATGCACACTACATACACAGATACAACAGCGCAACTATTTCTATATAAACAGTCTATTTGCCTTATTGGTTTTAATGTGATGTTGTGATGAATTCTTTGAAAACTCCACACAATATATTTTAATCCAATTAAACCCTCAATTCCATTTCTCTTCTTTACTCCTCTCAAATCTACCCTTTCCCTAGCCACCAACCCCTTTGGGTTTTTTTTTTCTTTCTCCTTGATTATTTTGTTGTATCTGTATGTACATGTGAATATTTAAATACAACCTGCTGAGTCCATTTAGTATTGTTTTTGAACTTGCCATCTGTAATTGGATAACACAGTTGGGGCCATCTCTGGGGAAAGCTATTCTCCCTCCTGCAGCACTCATTAAGTTGTGCTATAGATCTGTCATTTGGATATTCCTACCTCAAGGCCAGTTATTCTCCGCGTGTTGACAACCCTGGCTTTCTCTGTGGTCTCCATCTGCTACCAGAAAAGAAGACCCTTCAGTGACGAATGAGAGTTACATTTAAATGTGTGTATAAGGGTTCAGATTTCAATCATAATTAGAAGTTTACACTGGTTTGGAAAAGTGTTAGTTCTGACTTCTTCTCTATGATCCAGAGCCTCAGAGGAAACTAATGCTGGATATTACAAAACTAACCTTGTGGACTTTTTTCCACTAGATTTTTTGTTTACCCATAACTTTCCTTTCATTTTCTTTTTTCTTATTTCTTTAATTTTCTTATGTGGCAATCTTGCTTTAATTTTTTCAAGTCTTGAGACACGTATTATTTCTTTCAAATAGCATTCTCTTACATTTCCATTGCACTTAGCATCACCTTGCTTTAAAAATTCAAAGCACTTTCATTGTAATTTTGTGGCTAGAATAACATGTTTCCCACGAGAATAGCTCTCTTTTGAATCATTATTTAATATCTGTTTAATATTATGATCAATAATTATGTAAAAATCTTCTCTTTGTAGGTCATCCAAAAACCAAAGCTTTTGTAGCTCATGGTGGCACCAATGGCATCTATGAGGCGATCTACCATGGCGTTCCAATTGTTGGTATTCCCTTGTTTGCGGATCAACCTGATAATATCAATCACATGGTAGCCAAGGGAGCAGCTGTTAGACTGAACTTCTACACACTGTCAACTACAGACCTTCTCACTGCCTTGAGGACTGTGCTTAATGACCCTTCGTGAGTCAAATTGTGTGTGTGTGTGTGTGTGTGTGTGTGTGTGTGTGTTGAGGGTTTTTTTAAAGTTCTTTTTTGAGGCAGTATATCACTATATAACCAAAAGACTGGCCTCAAACTCACAGACATCTGCCTGTTTCAGCCTCTTGGGTGCTGGGATTAAAGATATATACAATCATGGTTAGTGTGTATAACTATTTCTTAAAAATAATAGAAAGATTAATGGAAAGATTCTCATTATCATCAAATTTATTTCATCCTATTTGAAGGAGAATAAATTTGAAATTTTTAAAATAATTCTCCATATCTGAAATATGTATTTATTTTCAATAATCTAGTTACCCTGAGTTTATATTTCAATAAATAAAAAGTGATTACTCTGAAATTCTCCTATATACATAATAATAAATTCAAATATATACCTATAGGTAACAAGGACACTACTTCTGAATATGACAGACTGTACATAATAATCATGAACTTTAATATTAATGAAAGGATGTTTAAAACCTTACACATATTTTCTGAGGCTATAAAACTTTTGGTTAAATTTTATTTTATTTCTAACATTATTCTTTAAACAAGATCTCACGTATCTCTGAGCTGGCCTCAAATTCAGAGAGATCCTTCTGCCTCTGCCTCCAAAGTGCTCAGATAAAAGACATGTTCTGCCAACTCTGCAAAGGAAGCTGTGGTGATGGCTTTGACAAAATGTATTCTAAATTAAATTCAATGGCATGCTGCTATGGTTTTGAAAATCCCTTAGAGTAGTTTAGGTCTAAAATAAATACCATGTCTCAGCCGGGCGTGGTGGCACATGACTTTAATCCCAGCACTCGGGAGGTAGAGGCAGGCAGATCACTGTGAGTTCAAGGCCAGCTTGGTCTACAAAGTGAGTCTATGACAGCCAAGGCTACACAGAGAAACCCTTTCTCAGAAAAACCAAATAAATAAATAAATAACAACAATAATAATAATAAATAAAGTAAAATAAATACCATGTCTCATTGAATTCATTGGCAACATCTAAGGCTTCCAAGTCAAGGGTGTCAACAAACTGTTAGTTGACATTTCTGTGAAGGCCTGGACAATGAGATAGCAGCAAGCATATCCCACAGATAAAACTCAAGGAATGAGAGATACATTAAGTTCATATCATGCCCAGGGTCCCCGTTGGTAGCTTCAGGGTTTACCAGAACACACAATCATAATGTCCACAGGCTAGACAACAGGAGAAAAGGCTGCTGCTTCTTACATACAGTCTCCTCTTCCAGAAAGAGAATTGGAATTTTTTCATAGTGGTGAGGATTCTGATAGAAGTCCTGTGCAAGGGAGGATTGTTTCAACAACTATTATCTTTTTTTTTTAAGATTTTATTTATTATTATGTATATAGTGCTCTGTCTGCACAAACATTTGCAAGCCAGAAGAGGGCATCAGGTCTCAGTATAGATGTTTGCGAGCCACCATGTGGTTGCTGGGAATTGAACTCAGGACCTCTGGAAGAGCAGGCAGCACTCTTACCACTGAGCCATCTCTCCAGCCCCTCAAACGCTATTTTCAAATCATGAACCTAGTTACAGGTAGAAATTAGGAAACAGAGGTATAAGAATAGAAACTGAAAGTGGAGAGGAGATATCCAACATGACACATGTGCCCTGTAAAGCTTAAGACCATTCTGTGTCTACTTCACTTATGGGTCTTAATTGGGTATTATATGTTCCTCACATTAAAAAGATACATAGCTCCCATCACTAACTTTCTCTTGAAATTTGGAAAATACTGCTCAACTACAAAAAAATTCTAATTAAAAATTAATATCCTGTGTGGAATAAAGCAAAAACAGAGCCAGCATGTGTAACTGAGGTGCTGGCGTATGATGGTAAGCTGGTCAGTTGGAAGTGAATGCACGATATCATTAAGCAGTTCAACGCCAGTGGTAGCAGCACACACAAGCACACAACACTTGAGTGACACATCTATGTGGTTAAGTACGAGTCACTAGTGGGGCTTTTCCCCAAACCAACGAATGTTAGGGAAGTCTGCAAATTAGCTTCTCTTTAATTTTAGTTGTATGCATTGTCGCTTCAGCTATAAAGAAAACGTCATGAGACTATCAAGAATCCACCATGACCAGCCAATGAAGCCCCTGGACAGAGCCGTCTTCTGGATTGAGTTTGTCATGCGGCACAAAGGAGCCAAGCACCTTCGTGTGGCAGCCCATGATCTCAGCTGGGTCCAGTACCACTCTCTGGATGTGATCGGGTTCCTGCTGGCCTGCGTGGTGACTGTAGTGTTCATCATCACAAAGTGCTGCCTCTTTTGCTGCCTTAAGACTGGTAGCATGGGTATAAAGAAGAAAAAGGAGTAGCTGCACTGAAGCCTGCCGTGAAGAGCCCCTTGGGATGAGCCTCTGACAGTTGCCTCCAGCAAGAAGAGGTTGCAGTGCTAGGCTCTTTCCCTCTGGAACAAGACAGTTCTATTGTAGATTATATTGTAGATTAAGATTAGAATAAGACTAAGCAATTAAAGATTGCTCTCATTGCTTCCTTATATGATTAAGATATGTAAGATTTCATGTCAAATATACTGTCATTTTTGTGTCAGAAATCCTGAGTTCACTTTTGAGTGTTTTGATGTAACGGGGGAGCTATTATCCCCAATGACAGTCACAGAGCTTAACTGTGGTTCACAAAAATCCCCATGAGTATAAAGCCTTTGAAAAGGCCTCTATAAGTATGAATTGCCTTTACAAATACCCAGCCTGCCATGACTTATTTGGTTGATTATTTAGTGGCTTGGGGGTGGGTGTTTTGTTTTGTTTACTCATAAATAATGATGTTCAAGCTCCACACTTTTGAAGTAGACTAGCTTTTCCATCTGTGTAAGGGAAGCCATTGTTTCTGGTTATTTAACAGTACACAGTCCTCCCATCATTCATATTCTAAGGACCTGTGATGAACGCTACCCTCCTCCAAGCAGAGGCATTTTTTTTTCCCATGGCATCCAACACAATTATTCCTACCTGCTCCTACTTTAAACCCCAGTACTTGTGAGATTCTAGGACATTACCCCTGTCAGTTTTCATTTCTATTCGAGTTTAGTAAACATCCAGGAACCCTAACCATCAGGACATGACAGTCATGTCACAGCATTGTGGGAGGTTATAACACTCATTTACATCTTCAGCGGCAGCATACAGCCACTCTACATTAAGCTCATCTTGGACAGAGACCTTGTTTTATCAATCTTACATCTCTACTTCATAAAACAATATGACACCTAATGAATGGTTTTTGAATGGACCCATAAACCTAGTTCTATAATCCTGGTGTACATTGTGAGTTGCTCGTGAGTAGGATAAAACTATAAATATAAAAACAGAACCCTTCTACTCTGATATAGCTAACTCACACATAACTTGGCAGTGCTATTCTAGAAATGGAAAGATCTTTTCAAGGCATAATGTGATTTACATATGTTGAGGACAGTGCTTTTTTCAAAAAAAAAATTATTAAGAAAAACCAGCATTTTCTTCTTATATTTGGTGCATACTGTCAAAACAGTTCAATGTCAACCAAGTTACATAAAGACCATTGTCTTTGACAGATATACTCCAGTATTTAAACGAACATACTAAATACCCAAATACCACACTTCAGTTCATGTATCTATTTGAATGAATATTTTGCATTTAACTTCCCCACTAGTATCATGTAGTATAATTCTACTTTTTAAAAAAAAATCTAATTTCACAAGAGAAGTGTATGGTTTTTGTGGTCCAAGTGGTCATTGGGTAGTGCTGGAGTACATGGTCATTAAGAACTATCCCTCTTTTGACTCAGAAAGGAAATTCATATCTGACATGAATGTTGGGTAAAGAATCTGTGGCCAGATGAGATAACAATGTGAGTGAAAACCTATTGCTATTTTCTAATAAATGAACATAGTATCAAATGGCCTCCTAAGGATTTATAGTTACACGCAAAGATTAAAACGTGTCTCAACTTTTATGAGAGAAGCGTGTGCAGCAGGTAGTGGTTGACATAGAGAACCCACAGCTGGCCAAGGTGCAGAGCATAAGAAAATGCTGAGCCATCAATGGGACACGTACATCACACACCATCCTTCCAAGGCTTGGGGCATTGCCGAAGAAAGCGTACAAGAGCCTAGGGTGGTAGATAGCTACAAGGAAGTCATGTCTTTCATATGCAACAAGGCATCTGTACATATGGGCTCATGGGGACTGTGACAGCATTTAAAGCCCTAAGCAAGCTCAAGGTAGACAAAAATCTCAGCATGGAGAGAAGTGACTGGGGAATCCCACCCGTAACTGGAGAGCCATTAGCAATTGATATTGTGGAGAGAAAAAAAATCAGTGTTTTGTTTTGAGGAGTTTTCTTTGTTTTCTGCCTGGTTTGGTTGGTTGATTGGTTTTGGTTTTGGCTTTGGTTTTGGTGTTTCAAGACAGAGTTTCTCTGTGTAAAAGCCCGGGCTATCCTGGACTCACTTGGTAGACCAGGCTGGCCCCAAACTCAGAGAGCTCCACCTGCCTCTGCCTCCTTAGTGCAGGGATTAAAGGTGTGTGCCACCACATCAAGCTCAGATATATATAGTTTTAAGAATATTACCTGGACTGGAGAGGTGGCTCAGAGGTTAAGAGCACTGTCTGTTCTTCCAAAGGTCCTGAGTTCAGGTCCCAGCAAGCACATGATGGCTTACCACCATCTATAATGAGATCTGGTGCCCTCTTCTGGCAGGCACACATGGGGCAGAATACTGTATAAATGATAAGTAAATAAATCTTTAAAAAAAAAAGAATATTACCTGTGATAAGTCTACCATACTTCATTGGAAGGCCACTATCCAAGATATATGGGCAGCACACATTGAATAATTGGTAGGGGAAAAGAACACAATGTTGGGAGCCTAGGGAACAGGGATCGATCTGGGAAGAGTTGGGTGAAGAGTTAGATAGAGTCAAACATATTATACAAAATTCTCAACTAATAAAGCCTTAAAGAAGCTACTAAGAGCTGAAGAGATGGTTCCGTGGTAAAGAGCACTGACAGCATTTCCAGAGGACACGGATTCAATTGGCAGCACCCATATCCTGACTGGAGTTCTGGCATCATAGGCACCAGATACGCAGGTGGTGCAGAGACATATATGCAGACAAAACACTTATCTATATATAAATAAACGTATGTTATGTATATTAATCTATCTGTTTATTTGTTTATTTGAGACAGGGTTTCTCTGTGTAGGCCAGGCTGTCCTTGAACTCACTCTGTAGACCAGGCTGGCCTGGTACTCAGAGAGCCTCCTACCTCTGCCTCCTGAGTGCTGGGATTAATGGTAATGTAAGGGCAAAATTAATGCCATATTTTACGTGTAATGTATGTTCTACAATTAATGCCATGATCTGAGAGCTTATCCTCCAGATGACCCCACTCCTTCTTGCATTTCGGGAATGACCAAGCACTGCCATAAACTGGGCCTGCCAGCACTCTCCAGAAACTCCACCGGAGCAATTAGATACAGTTAACGGCCAGTGATCCTTTGAGATAAAAACAACTTCCCTGGAAATTCAGCCTTCTGGACCCAACCTGCCTGAAAGTTGACATTCCTTAGACTCACAACGGCCCCCTTCCCTTTATGAACCCACTGCCCTTGAAGCTCAGGGTTAGTCTCCTATCCTGCTGTGTCAGGAAGGATTGTGATCTGAAGCTCTGAACCTGTAAATACTGGACCCCGTGTGTGTTGCATCGGTTATCAAAAGTCCTGGTGGTCTTTTTGGGGGCTTGCAAGATCTGGGCAATCTTGGTATTATACTGAGCGATCTGTACTGCACCTATATATTATGTTCCTTGGCATGGGTAATGTCTACAGCATTTAGGCACACATAATCATATTAAATCACACATCAGCATAAAATAAATGCTTCTTAATGTCTGGTGGCCGTCTTTTTGCCCCTTTTATGCTGTATTATATTTTGTGTGAGAGTGTTAAAGTTATAGAGAATATAAAAAGTACACAATTTGGTTGGTTATTAACAAGGATCACAAAACTGTCTATGGAAAGTTGCAGGATTTTTTTCTTTTTTTAACCAGGTGTTGCTAAGAAAAGTATTGGATGATAAGTTAAAAATTAACCTTTTCCTCCTACCATATACACATGTTCACTTAAAATGCTTCAAAAGGTAAAATTAAGAATTATTTTTGTAATAAAATATAATAATAAGATATTGACAAATGTGTGAAAATATATTTGTTATTGAATTTAAAAATGGTTTTTCTGTTTGACCTCAAAAGCAGAAGCAGGTAAGCAAAAGTTCATAAATTGGACTCATTTAAATAAAAGCTTCTTTCAGTCAAAAAATCATCATTGTAAGTACTGAAGACAACTCAAAAAGCTAAAGGGTGCATTTGTAAGTCCTATGCCCAAAACAAGTACTCAAGTATTGTATAGTGAAAGGTCATAACCACACAGTAGAGAAAAGAAAACACATAGCACGACTCTATATTAAAAACCTAGCCAGGCGTGGTGGCAAACACCTTTAATCCCAGCACTCAGGAGGCAGAGGCAGGAGGATTGCTATGAGTTCAAGGCCAGCCTGGTCTACAAAGCGAGTCTAGGACAGCCAAGACTAACACAAAGGGAGACCCTATCTCCAAAAACAAAAACAAAAACAAACAAACAACAACAAAAACTGTACTCCCAACAAAATTTATTCAACCATAAAATATGTCTAGAGTATCTTAACAGACAATTCCGTGGAAGATCTACAGGTGGCCAATACACTTACAGAACTATGCTCAGCACCACTATGCCCTAACAGCCTTCAAGCTCAGCTCAGAACAGTTGAAAAACAGAGATACAGCTCGATCCTCTTACCTGATTATAATCAAGACAGACGTAACAAAGAATAAGGAATTTGTTACATTAAAAATGTATCGGTTAGGCCTAAGATTGCTAATAAAAGACACAGCCTGAAGCATACTTCAGCGTACTTCAAGGCTACCAGCACAACGCTGGGCAGAATCTAAACTAATGCAAACCTTCTCCTAAACTATGGTAAACAAACCACTCTAAACTGATATATAATACATATACCCCAAGCATTTGCCAGTAAGATGTTCCTCCAGCCATTTTCCCCTTTGTCCTCCTACACAGTCAACCACCTCTCTCCTCCCAACTGACAAGCCTCTCCTCTAGGAGGTCCCGCCTTCCACTCCTTGGTCCTTCTGCCCAGCTGATTGGCTAAACAGCACTTTATCGACAGTTGTTACATCCACTCAGCATTCCTCCACAGGTGAGCCATCAGAATGTTGCTCTACTGTCTTGTGGATGGCACCCCGTGCTGCTACTTGGAAACAGGTGAAACAGTCTGCCACTTCCACAGATTTTAAAGATCCAGAACCCTGGGGTCATGTAGATACACATCAAAGAGAAGTAAAATTAGATGCACATAAACCTCCACACGTGGGCCTGAGAAGGAAGCAGGGTGGATCCGGTTTTCCCTGATTCCCACCTGGAGCTTACTGAACTCAGGTGATGTTCCGCTATCAAGAAGTCTCCGCCCCAGAGATGAGATATGATAGATAATGATTCTCATGCAGAATTTTAGAATCACCAAGCTAGGAAAGATGTTTTCTACAAGGTTGCCAAATACAATTAGCCAAAACACCATGAGTGTAATATTCATATAATCCTTGATTGCTTTGTGGTTCTTCTTGCTGTATGTAATTTTTCTATTGATGTATAATAATATAAATGTATATACCAATAAAATAAAATAAAATCTTTAGAGGAAATTTTTTTTAATTTTAATGAGAAAAGAAGAAGAAGAGGAAGAAGAGGAAGAAGAAGAAGAAGAAGAAGAAGAAGAAGAAGAAGAAGAAGAAGAAGAAGAAGAAGAAGAAGAAGAAGAAGAAGAAGAAGTAGTCTCCGCCAATGCTTCCTGTCTGCTCAGTTCTAAGGCTCCAAACTGCACTCCCACTTACAGGCCCAACCTAAACTGGCCACAAGTCCCACCCAGTGTCCCTATCATCTCTGCCCACTCAGTAGCAACTCTGTCATCTTGCTCTGTGGGGTTCCCACTTCGGTCCTCCCAGAGAACACACAAGTCACAGTTGGGGGAACAAAGAATTAAAAATTTATATCTTATGGTCACAGTGACAAGTTGTAAAAGACAGCTTCATGGAGACTTTAAGCACAGCTGCAAGAAAAGTTCCCCTAGCCCGTGTCATGTGACCAAATTCCTTTCTGCCAGCAGAAGGTGAGGAAAGTAGGTCAAAGGGCCACTTGTCCTGTTGCACCAATCCCTTGCTCCCCGGGGCAACAGTCAATTAGCGCAATTAGTGCGCAGCATGGGACTTTCAGCTGAAACCGGAACCAGGCACTCCCTTCAGCAAGGAGGTAAACAAAGATCAAAAGACTGTTGGAGCCCTGGTGCCCTGGGCACCTTTTCGTAGCCTATTTTTACTGGTAAGTACTTGCCAAGCTGGGACACCCCCCCCAAACCCCTACTTTCAGAAAGCTGGGAGGAAAAGAGACCTTTAAAATACCTCGCAACCCAGAGCACAGGGTGACGGTTATGGCCTTTGTGATCTTTATTACACAATAAAAATCCCTTATGCCATTAAATCGGTTTTGCCTCCTGGAGATTTGCGGAGGGGGGAAGGGGGGGGAGGGGGAGGGGGAGCGTACTAAAAACAGGCACAATCACAGTAACCTCGGTTCTGGCTAAGAGAATGGCGGTGCTTGGTCCCCGGTTCCGCTTTGCTTCTCCCACCTTGCTCAGCTTTCCGTTCTGACGCAAGCCATGGGAGTTCCTGCTTTGCTAAGTAGCTCTGTGTGTAGCACACCTCGGGTGCATAAGCAAGGAGGCACCCTGGTCTTTTCCTCATGATATTTTGCCTTAATGAGAGAATGATGAAAATTAGTGATTAAGTTCTTCGTCATGTGTACAAAAGAAGCTTGGACTCAGGAAAAGGTTGAAATGAAAATATAAAACATGACAAAAAAAACATGAATATTAACAAAAAGAAACAACAGTAGTCAAAAGTTGGGAACAAAGCTAATGTCAATCAAACTAGAAATGAGTAATTGTAGTTTTCTGTGTCCTAAAATAGGAGTTAGTGACATTGATCAAATTTGTCTGCCTGCTGTGTAAGACTGAGACCTCTAGAGAGATCTCTAGTCTATTCCCGGAGTCCCCACAAAGAGACGGAGTCCATTGTCGATGCAAATGCATAGGAATAGAAATTTATTGAGCCATTGCTATGTCTGTGTCCAGTTCTTTCAAGCTGCAGACCCCGAGAAGCAGAGGCATGGGCCTTTTATATGTTTTAGACAAAGAAATGAGTTTTACAGTATGTGATTGGTTGGGATTTGGGCAGAAAAGCTGCAAGCAGGGAGTTACAAGTCTTGGCGTTTGGTGGTTGGATAATGGGTGGAGGGGCAAGCTGACCTGTGGAAAACATTGGTTGAAGCAGTCACAGGGGGCGTTTAGGAACTCTTTTAGTTGGGGAGGGGTAGTGGAAATTTTAAACACAGCTGGTTGTCCTTGAGTACAGCTGGACCCTGAGCACAGACTGAGACCTTGAGTTAAGTTGGACTCTTCAAGGTTTTTCCTGCCCCTGCCATACACACACAGTGCTCTGATATCTGTCTGTCCTTGGTTCAAGGTGGACCCTCTAGAAATTTACATGCTTTGGCCTTAATGGGGGTCTTTAAGGGAGGACTGGGTAGGCCGACTTTTACATTTTCCCAGACTTTGGCCTTAATGGGGGTCCTAAAGGGGGCAGGTTCCTTCAGCTGTAACATGACATCACTTTAAAGCTGCATAAGTATCAAATCCCTGTCACAAAGCAACACCCTTATACGAGTGACAGGAAAAGCTCAGAATAAGAACAAGGGTGTTGCATGACTTAGGGGTCACATTCTGTGTGTCCCAACAAGCCAGGTTACACACACACACACACACACACACACACACACACACACACACACACACACACACACCTCAATAAGCCAATTAAAAAGAACCAAATTAAGTGCGAAATACAGAAAAATGAGATTTATTTGATGTGATCACTTTAGGAAGAGAGAGGGGGGAGAAAAAGAATCCAGTCATCCTTCCCAAGCTCCATCTTTGGGACTCTGATGAGATACAATCCACAGCTTATCAGTCAGGCATAGTGTGGTCCCTTGCCCAACTTGATCTTAGCTCCTAGTCTCTTCAGAAACAATAGCCTCCCATAGTTTGTCAGTGGCATTCCTGGAAATACATTCCACCTCTGGATGCCCCCGGAGGTCAAACACTTCTTCTCCAAGAAGAAGGTTACTGGGAAAATTCTAATAGTGTAATATCAAGAGGAGAGCAGATTCGTGGTGTGGCAGAGCTGAAATGAATGGAAAGGCTAAAAGAACAGGGATCTGTCTAATATATATTCTGTTCTAAATGGAGCTGCCTTGTTTATGATTCTGAGATTATACTATGGACCTCTGAGTCATATCCCTGAAATCATTAAATAGTATGGTAAATCACTGATGATTCCAGCACTCACAGGAAAGTACACTGAATTGAAAACTAAAACGAAAATGTACCTCGATGCTTATATCATTACTTGAGGTTCTTTATCAGGGAAGCCACATTAGGAGAGAAAGTGAGAGAGCACTTATTTTCCACGGTTCTCCAAGTACCTAATATATTCAAGGACACAGAGTCAGGAATCATTTCCCATTATCACATCTGCCTCTTGGTTTTGGCACTTGCCATTCAGAGGCTGTGACTATCCCCTGTGTACTTGCTTCCAACGGCACAAGTTATACATTAACTAATTGAGTATTACTCTTTCTCTAGCTGCAAGAACTCAGTGATCCCATATTTGAAAGGAAGCTCTAAATGTAACCAAGATGTCTGTGAAAATGACAGCAGCCCTGCTCCTGCTACAGCTGAGTGGCTTCTTTAGAGCTGCCAACAGTGGGAAGGTGCTGGTGTGGCCACTGGAGTTCAGCCATTGGCTCAACTTAAGGACAATCCTAGATGAGCTTGTGAAGAAGGGACATGAGGTGACTGTTCTGAGACCGTCAGTTTTCTTTTCTTATGAAGTTGACAACACATCTACTATTGAGTTTGAGACATATCCTTCATCCTATTCCATGGATGACTTAGAGGAACTTTTCATGGAAGGCTTCAGCAAGATCATTTATGAGCTGCCAAAGCAATCGTTTTGGGCATACTTTTTAATGTTGCAAGAAATATATTTGAGAGAATCAGAATATTATGAGAGCCTCTGCAGAGACGTGGTTTTTAACAAGGACCTCATGATAAAACTACAGAAATCAAGCTTTGATGTCATGGTAGCAGACCCCTTCGTCCCCTGTGGTGACTTGCTGGCTGAGATTCTCCAGATACCCTTGGTTTACAGTCTCCGCTTCTTTCCTGGCAATACTTATGAAAAGTACAGTGGAGGACTCCCGCTGCCTCCGTCCTATGTGCCTGCTGCTATGTCAGAACTGAGTGACAGAATGACATTCATAGAGAGAGTGCAGAGTGTCATCTACATGCTTTCTTTTGACTTTTGGTTCCAGACATTTAATGAGAAGAAGTGGAATGAGCTTTACAGTGAAGTCTTAGGTAAGTGCTGTGTCCCTTTTAACTACAGCACTCTCAATTGGCTGTGTCATTGAAGGTGACCTTGAGAGATCAAGAGAGCCAACTCATAAGTAAAATGGTGAGAAACCTGTGATGTTAGCTGCCAAATGCAAAGTACTGTAAAAGAGTCTCTGTCCCAATGGTAAATTTGGAAGGCTTGTCTCTGACTTGCACAAGACACTTCACAAAGGCACATATTCACCAAGAAATATATGTGGGTTTCTCTACGAAAGAACATAGCCATTTACTACCTATTTTATTTCACTTCTTTAAAACACTTTTCCTGGGTGGTTTTTATCATTATTGTTGCTGTTGCTGTTGTTGCTGCTGCTGCTCCTGCTGTTGTCATTATCAATTAGTATATTGATTGGAAGGCTGTGTCACTGCACAACCCTGGAAGTCAGAGGACAAAGTGTGGAGCCTCTTCTTTCTTTGCCTTCTTACACATATGCTGAGAATGGAAGTATGTTTGCACCATTGCAATGCCAGGGCTTCACCCCGTTCACCAGTCCAGATGACACCACAATGCTTGTTATAAACTTAGAGAATGTCTTATTTGCTGACAGACATGCATACTGAGGACTGAGGAGTAACTCAGATTGCAAGCACAACTACCTATCGAGCCTGGGGAAAATACCAATTTCCGCTCATTGTTTTATTTAAATTTTGAAATATTTTCTGTCTTTATATAATGAATTTGTTCATAGTTGTGAGTTCATTCTCTCTATCCTAGACAACCCAAGTTTGTGAATGCCAAATTTTAGAAAATCAGTATTCCCTCACTGAGTGTTTAAAATTCTTCTTTAAACTTCTAATGGTTCCAGAGAATGGCTCCAGATAAAGCTACATGCAGCCAAGAACCAGAACACCTTTCCTCCATTCATAGGACCTAAGGAGTGGTAGGACAAAATGCCTTCCTACAAACTGTCCTCTGACCTATGCCCTCTACACACACACACACACACACACACACACACACACACACACACACACACACAAACACAAACACACACTTGAATGAGTGCCTTTTAAATCAAACAACGCTGAAATATGAGCATGGGAATTTTAGTCACAGAGTTTTAAACAGTGTCTTTTTTTTTAAAGAAAAAATGTATAGACTTTTCGTCCTTTATTATATGGAAACAAACTTAGACATACCTAATTACTGTACAGTCTGTCATAGTTTACGAGCAGTACCAGGACAAAGAGCTCAGGTATCATCACAAATTCTCTTCCAGGTCACCCTGGGTTTTATAGTAAAATCCTGTCTCAAACTGAATGCTGAAACAGAACCTCAACAGACCTTTACACTGGCCAAGGCTACACACACCTGCCATCCCTGCGGTTGAGATGAGGAGGAAGATAATCGAAAGTTCAAAGTCAATTTGGCTACATAGTAACTTAGGGACCAGCCTGGGCTCCAGCCTACTATCTCCAAACAAAAGAAGACAGCACACAAATTCCCACTTCACTTAGAGGAATACACATCAAGTTTCCAGCTGCTCAATATTGCAAAGGAGATGGATACTTCCAGGGAAAGGTGGTTCCCTTAGTATGAGGGGCACTGTTCATAGATAATGGCATTTAATTGTATTTCAATGTCACACACATAATTACCGAGCCTGAGTGAGTTACAGATATGGTGTCTTCTCAAAGCCACCCACACAGTGATTTTATATATCTCTAAGCCTAAGTATGAGCAACATATATGTCACAAAATCATATCAAACACTACGTGTGCATGTACACAACACAACCACACACACACACACACACACACACACACACATACACACACACACACAAACTATTTTTCATATCCCACGCTTACACATGTCAACATCTTTTTCTGCATTATCAAGAGTGCTTCCAGAAGGTTACCTGGCATACTCACCTTCACCTGACACTGTGTCACATCTTATACCTTCACTCTTCTGATTCCTCCTAGGAAGACCCACAACACTCGCAGAGACTATGGGGAAGGCAGATATATGGCTCATTCGAACCTATTGGGATTTGGAATTTCCTCATCCTGTCTTACCAAATTTTGATTTTGTTGGTGGACTCCACTGCAGACCTGCCAAGCCCCTACCTAGGGTAAATATACTAATGTTTGCTTGCTTCTGTTTGCCTTGAATATCCAGCAAGAGTGATCATCTTTTATTCTTTCAGGATGTTTGTGTCCAACTCAGAGAGGCATAGGAGACCAGTATAGCGACCAGCCAGTGGAAACTCCTGAATCTATTCCATCACAAAAGTCTCCATTTCCTTTATGCAAACCTGTGGGGCTAAGGGCTGGCATAGTTAGATTACAACACAACATGGAGAAATCTTTAGTGATTCACACCAGAATACAGATAGTGTGACAGGTACATCCCACAGGAAGTGTTGGGTGTACAGAAACAAAAAGGGTGCACAGGCTCACCCAGAATCACCAGCAGTTCTACTCTTAATGATTCACTGTAGGGGAATAACAGGACCATGGCACTGTTAACAAGGAGGAAAGGGCAAGTTGCCTGGCAGTAAAAGTAAAGAGGAAGTATGGAGCAAGATAAGGGAAACAGTTTGCTTATCCTATATAAGGGATTAGACTCTCTCAGAAAAGAAAGGAACTTAATTCAAGGTACAGAATGCAGCCCCTGGTGGTGTTGGCCAGAAGGGTCCAGACTACTAAACAATGGTGGGTGTTTTCATTGCCCCTACTACCCACTATGCTTTCATAGTAGGACTCTGATGCCAAGGACATGACACATTTTGATCATAAAAAAGAAAGACATCAGGTGGCACTGACTAGGTCACCTCCTTCTGCTTCTAATTCTCGTAGCGATGGAATGTGCTGTGTAGGCTGCGGTGAAAAACTTCATCAACTGTCTTCCCCTGATATCAACCCAGTGAGCTACAAGGACTGACGTGGCAAGATTTGTCCATGAGTACAATAGCAGTGTGCGTGTCATGGGGAACCAACTGATAGGGGTTGAGATTTAAGGCTCCCACACAGGAGGAAAGCCATGTCCGGTGTTATATATCTGGACATGAACATATGCTTGGCGAGCCTGAGGGCCTCAGTAATGAACCAACTCCTATTACTTTGTTTAATGGGGGCACTAGCAGGGTGCCTTCTTAGTTAATATCTCCCTACGTACATCAGCTCGCTTCTCACACCTCCTCTGAGAAGGTTTTGAAGTAAGGTGCATTAGACAGCGCAGAAACTCAGTCAGTCAGTCAAGGACTGAGAATAAGAGACTGTCAAGTCCTCTACTTTGATATCTATATCAATTTCTCCCCCAAGGGTCAGAGACAATGTGTAGTAGGAAGTAGACACACTTTAAGGGACATACGATGCACAAGATCAGAGGAGGCATTGTCCTCTGGATATGACAGGCCCCAGCACTAGTGAACTCCATCAGCGCCTGTGGCTGCCTTCACAAGAGCTGCCCGAGAGTGTGTTAGCCAGCATGCTTGTGTGGAGTGGGTCGGGGCTCAAGAACCTGTCCAACTTACTGAGCGGGTCAACTGTTGACGGCTTCTAAAGGAATGCGAGGCAATGCCTTTAAGGATATGACTACTGATAGGTTACCCATGCTCTACTGAGTGGCCCACAACATACAGAACTGTATGGCCAGAAGAAACTGAAATGAATGAGTTATTAAAGTTGGTAAAATGACGATTAAAATGTAGTAATATTCTCTGGTTATATATCTGCCAAAGTAAGAGTTTTCTGTATTAGATAAGGAGTTTATTAAATGAGCGTGGGGAGAAAAGGAAAGGGGGAGAAGGGGTACCCCAAAGAGAGAGAGCGAGGCAGAGAGATAGGGAGAGAGAGGAAGAAAGAGAGCAAGATACTTTTTGTAATTAATCATTTTAATATAATTTATCAATATTACATGCCCATTGTTATCCCCTCACTTTTATCTCCCTGTCCCCACCACCCTCCTTTCTCTCCTGCCTTTTTCTCCTCCCCTAGGCTTCTGGGGTGGGTGTGGGTGTCACTTTTGCCCTACCAGGTGACCACAGCCTATCAGGTCTCATGCTGATAGCCTGCATCCCCTTCCTCTATGTGCCCACAGGGCCACCCAGCTGAGGGAAAGTGATTCAATTGGAGGCACCAGAGTTCATGTCAGAGGCAGTCCCTGCTCCCTCCTTCCTCCCCACTGTGAAGAGTGAGCTGTCATTGGCTATGTCTGAAAAGGGGATCTAGGTTCTTTGTATGCATTGTCCTTATTTGGTGCTTCAGTTTGTGTGAGACCCCTTGGATGCAGATCCACCAACCTTGATGATCTCCCTGTGTGGCTCCTGAAGAGAACAAATATGAGAGATTTGAACAAGCTAGTAGGTGTAAGAGAGAGGAGATAAAAGACTTAGGTATATTGTTAACTTATGTTGAAAACAGAATTAGGGCTTCCTTGTGCTGTCTTCTGTACTAATGAGTTTCCCCTCACCTTTCCCTCAGCTCCTTGACAACAGATAAGACAGTGAGATTGGGCAGTGACAAATTCGTGGCAGTGCCTGGCAGTGTGCTATGAATGAGGACATACCCAGGGACCACTTAAAATAAAACTTTTCACGCAGGGTTCTAAAGTGCTATTTGTGTGTCTTTGCATTAAGATAAAAAATGAAGTGTCCATCCTCATCCCTTTTGATTAATTTTGGTTGAAAGTCTATTTTATTAGATATTAGAATGGCTACCCCAGCTTGTTTCTTGTGACCATTTGCTTGGAATATTTTCCCCCAACCCTTTACTCTGAGGCAATGTCTGTCCTTGTGGTTGAGATGTGTTTCTTGAATGCAGAAGAATGTTGGGTCGTGTTTATGCAACCACTCCATTAGTCTGTGTCTTTTTATTGGAGAATTGAGACCATTGACATTGAGAGATATTAATGACCAGTGATTGGTAAGTCCCTTCATTTTTGGTATTTGTAAGAGTCAAGATTTTGTGAGGTTGTGATTTTGCAATGGTATAGTTACCCATTTCCTATGTAGTTTTGGTTGTAGACCAGTTGGGGTAGAGTTTTCCTTCTAGTAACTTCTGTAAAGTCGGATTTGTGGCTAGGTACTGTTTGAATTTGTTTTTGTCATGGAATATCTTGTTTTCACCATCAATGGTTATTGATAATTTTGCTGGATATAGTAGTCTTGCCTGGTATCTGTGTTCTCTTAGGGTTTGCAGAACCCCTGTCCAGGCCCTTCTGGCTTTCATGGTCTCTGCTGAGAAGTCAGGTGGAAAGCTATCTGGCGTTTTCTCAGAAAAATGGGAATAGGGCTTCCTCAAGACCCAGCTATCCCACTCCTTGGAATATACCCAGAAAATGCTCGAACACACAACAGGGACATATGCTCAACCATGTTCATAGCTGCTTTATACACAATAGCCAGAACATGGAAACAGCCTAAGTGTCCCTCAGTAGAAGAATGGACTAAGAAACTATGGTACATTTACACTATGGAGTATTACTCAGCTATTAAAAACGAGGAATTCCCGAAATTTGTGGACAAATGGATTGACCTAGAAATTATCATAATGAGTGAGTTCACCCAGAAGCAAAAAGAGACAAACGGTATATACTCACTTATATCAAAACACTAGTCCAAGGGATACGTCCCATGAAAAACCTTACTTACCAAGAAAGTGGGTCAGAGGAGAGGACATCCTATTGAGACTTTAGGCGAGAGTAGCATGGAAGAATAGGGAAATAACAGGACCCACAGGGTCCTGGAAACCTACAAGAAGAACTTTATGACAGGCAGATCTGGGTCCTGGGGTCCTCCTCAAACTAAGGCACCAGCCAAGGAGAAATAGGCAGTAAACTTCGAACCCCTACCAAGACCTAGCGGACGAACACGATATTCTCCACTGTTGAGTGGAGAGTGAGATCTGATTCTCACGTGAACTCTGGTGCCCCTTTTCTGACCATGTCCCCTGGATGGGGAGGCCTGGTGGCACTCAGAAGAAGGATAGCAAGTTACCAAGAAGAGACTCAATAATCTTAGAGCATACATAGGGGGAAGAAGTCTCCCTCAATCACAGACATAGGGGAGGGGAGAAGGGGGGAAGTGGGAGGGAGGGAGGAATGGGAGGAAACAGGGGAAGGGCTAACAATCAAGATGTAATATGAATAAATTAATTAAAAAAAAAAGATAAAAAATGAAGATAGAAAAGTAACAATCTGTCACAAGAACTGAGGCTTCTGAGCCACGCAGTTAAGGATTTAAATTTTATTAAACAGCAGTCTATTTATTTCTAAAAATAAGAGTTCCATTGAGTTGCAACTGATGGCAATGTAGCTTAACGTTAGGACCATTGCATCCCTTAAGAAACTGTATGGATTAGCTTGAGCCCTGGGATCCTAATCCAGTACCATGCAGCCTGCCTGCCACAGTGCTACCCACAAATATGTCGGTAAACTACCCCCAAAAAATGGTAATCAAGCCCCAATTACATATGTTGATTTACAGGTTACCTTAATTATGGTGCCTTCTCCCATGCAGAACAGTAACTAAGAAAAGGGGCTGTAACATATATGTCAATAGAATTATAGAGGAAAATATATTGTGTGCAAATTTGAGGAATTGTCCCTAAACCTGAAACCCTACGTGATAGACATGCAGGGAATGACCTCTAAAGAAGTACACTAGGGAAACTGAGCCAGCACACAAGCAAGAAGTAAAATAAGAAGAATATCTTATGTAAACTGCCTAGACTGGTCAAAATAATAGAAACAGAAAGCAGATATTTGGTACCTAAAGGACGGGGGAAGGAGAAGGAGAGAACTTTGGATTTAATTTCCACACATCTTGGTTTCAAGATGAAAACAACATGGGGCTGTTTGTATGACTTGAGATCTGTAAGCCATGTACAACAGGTTCCAACGGTCCATCCTATATGTGGGTGTGAACAGTCTCAACGCACCCACTGTTCTGCTCATTTACAGCAGTGCTCAGTTCCTTCACCTGGATGTTGGCATCAGTTCATATGCAGGATGTTTACTGCTGCTGCTCTTTGTGATGCTCTGATACTCTTCACTAACAGGAAATAGAAGACTTCGTCCAGTCTTCCGGAGAACATGGTGTTGTGGTGTTTTCCCTGGGCTCCATGGTGGGTAACCTAACAGAAGAAAGGGCCAATGTGATTGCAGCAGGCCTGGCTCAGATCCCACAGAAGGTGAGATACAGTGTCCTGCTGATGCGTCCTCACAGAGATGGTCACGCGCTGCTCTAGGTCTGATTGCAGAAGCTTGGTGACACAAAGCTACCAGGGACAGATGTCAAATAGTAGATGAGGCTTTTTATTAACAACTTGATTTTTAACATTGTGTCTGGAAAGAAAACACATAGCAGGTGTGAACTTTCTATTGGGGAGGTATTATAGGCAGATCCAAAAATCTGCAGTGTCCTTCTGTCTATTTCTTTGGAGGATAACTGAGGACTCTGGACTCACAACAGTGTAATCGGATTACTATTAAATTGTAACCAGTAATTACATTGGCCCAGTAACAATAAACAAGCACTCATAATTGGCAGTTGTCAGACCAGAGAGGTGGCTTGTCTTGTAGACATGTGTTCTTCACCCAGAAGACATGAACTTAGTTCTGAGTCCCTGAGGCTGGCAGCTCATGAATTGCCTGTAACTTCATGGCATGGGATCTAAAGTACTCCTAGCATCAGATGAGACCAACACTTCCACTACATATATACATACACACACATACACACCACACACACATATATGCACATGCACACATATACACACACACTCATACACCACACACACGTACTCATATATACATATACTCACATAGATACACACACAGATGCACACGTACACATACCATCATTCCACATACACAAACAAATACACACATGTGCATATACACCCACATATTCAAACACACACATACCCATACTCACATACACAGGCACACACATACACACACACACACACACACACACACACACACACACACACACACAAGCACACCACACACAGAAAAATAAAAATAATTACTTGTTTAAAAATGGTATTTGTGCTTTCCTGGATTATTTGTTTCTATTTTATCTTATATTACTTTATAACTATTATTTGGATGCTTGTTTGTGGTCTAAGGAGAGAGAGAGAAAGGAAGGATGTGGGTTTGGAAGGGGGAGAGAGGATCAAGGTCTGGAGAGGTAACGACACACAGAATATATGGCATGAAATATCTCTTTTCAATACAAGTCAAAAAATAGAAAAGAGAACGAATATGTAAGTTTTTAAATGGGGTTTGTATGGTAGTATCATGTTCACTTGTAATATTGGCCTAATGTGATTGTCTATGTTGAAAATGGGTTTATGCAAGTATATTTCCTCTGCTAGTCTAAAACCTTTGTAGAGCAAGTTTCCTCAGCCCCAAATCCACCTGCAGGACTGAGACTGTTAACGTTGAAATGGGGAGGATCTTGGGGAATTGCTCTTGAAGGGACCATGAGCTTAGACAATGTCACACTACAAGGGACTAAACCAACAAAATATCTTATGGTAAACATGATTATAAGTGAACTACCTCAAATAGCATTGGTATACAGAATTTGGAAATGAAACATTGCTATAAGTATATAGGAAAAAACAAAATCAAGGTACACATTAATAACTCTGTGGGAGGGTTGAACTTCAATTGTAATCACACATTTCTGAACTCTTCTGCTTGGCCTTGCTGGATCTAACGTGGCCTGAGTTGCTGTTGATTAAATGTGGCAGGTGGGAACATGGGTAAGAACAAGGATCAATGTGTAAGTGTGAGCAGTGTTGGCATCCTTGCTGCAGACATCCTTCCCGGTTCCCATCATCTCTCCTCTTGCCTGCCTATTAGACAGGAGGACGGTGTCTTCATTCTTTCTTTCTTTTTATTTCAGATTTAATTTAGCAGGCTATCTGGATGAGACCTGACAGGCTGCGGTCATGAGGTTGGGGAGGAGGTCCCCTTCTGTCAGAGGTCTAGAGGAAGGGATAAGAGTGAAAGAGGAAGGGGGAAAGGGAAGATGCAAGTGAGAGGATAGCAATCTGGATGTAATCTGAATAAATTCCAATACATAAACTATAAAAACGATTATTCACTTTACATCCCAAAGGTAGCTCCCTTTCTCATCTCCTCCCATCCAATCCCACCCTCCCCCGCTCCTCCACCCCTGTTCCTTTCCCCTAGCCCTCAGTCAGAGGGAGCTCTTCTCCTCTACCAAAGGACTCCAGCCCACCAAGTCTCATCAGGACTGCCTGCATCCTCTTCCTCTGCGCTGTGGTAAGGCACCTCACCAAGAGGAAGTGATGAAAGTGCAGGCAACAGAGTCTATGGCAGGGACAGACCCTGATCCCTTTACTAGAAGACCCATATGAAGTCTGAACTGCATACGGACTACATCTGAGTTGAAGGGGCTAGGACCTCTCCATGCATAATCCTAGTTTAGAGCATCAGTCTTCTTCAGCCCCCATGGGCCCAGTTTTGTTGACTCTGTTGGTTTTCTTATAGAGCTCCTGTGCCCTCCAGGACCTTCTATCCCCCAACTCATCCATAGGACTCACTGTGCTCTGCCAAAAGTTTAGCTGTGAAACTCCGCATCTGCTTTGATCCTTTTCTGTGTGGAGAGTTTCATTGGATAACTGCAGTAGGTTCCCCTCATGTTTCCTCTCTTCCGCTGCTTCACTCCCTACTCTAGTTGCCCTTCTGAAGGAGAATTAAGCAACCTCCCTAGGGTCCTCCTTGTTACTTAGCTTCTTTACCTCTGTGGATTGTAATATGGTTATCTTGTATTATATGGCTGACATGCCCTGATAAGTGAATATTTACCATGTACATCCTTCTGGGTCTGGTTACATCACTCAGGATGATCTTTTCCAGCTCCACCCATTTGCCTGCATATTTCATGATGTCCTTGTTTTTGATAAATGGATAGTATTGCATTGTGTAAATGTAGCACAGTTTCTTTATCCATTATAAATTGAGGGATTATTTCTTAATCTCTACAGAACTCTAGTGTGACTTACTTGATGTTTGACCAAAGGAATGAGAGGATAGCTTTATCTCCACAGGTTCTTTGGAGATTCGAAGGCAAGAAGCCAGACATCTTGGGCTCCAACACCCGTCTGTACAAGTGGATCCCCCAGAATGACCTTCTAGGTAAGCAGCACCAGGACACGCAGGTGGCATGAGGAATGGCTGCCAGGAAGGTCAGTGTCAACACTAAGGTAGAGATGACGGCTGCGATCTAGTCCTGAGGAACATGGATAAGGAACTGGTGGGACTATTCTGTACATTTTCATTCCAGATGGCCAGATCCATGTTTATTCTCTGCTGTTTGGAGCCAACCTATCACAAGCAGGGCAGCAGTGATGACCTCACTGTTCCTTTAGAACATATCCACCTGAACCACAGTCTGTGCTTGCCCATGATGATTGCTCCACTTGGGTGAAGCCCTGCCCACTTTTTCCATTGCACACAATCCTTCTACTGCCACACTCCACCTCCTCTATGTGGTCTTCTCTTAATGCTCTGTGTGCTTGCAGTGCTCCTTGCTCTAAGACTTGAGAGGAGAAATGCAGTGTCACGGACATATAACGTTATCTAGAGAACAGTTCACTGTTTTGTGCCTGAATTAGACTTATGATTAATACATTGTCTTAATTTCCTGCTTTCCTAGGTCATCCAAAAACCAGAGCTTTTATAACTCATGGTGGCACCAATGGCATCTATGAGGCAATCTACCATGGGGTCCCTGTGGTTGGCATTCCTCTATTTGGAGACCAGTATGATAATATTGTTCGTATGAAGACCAAAGGAGCAGCTGTTAGACTGGACTTTCTCACAATGTCCAGTACAGACTTGTTCACTGCACTGAAGACTGTCACCAATGACCCTTCGTGAGTACACAGTTTCTTCACATGGTTACTAGACAAGATAGGTCCTATCTAAGGGAACAGTAGCATTCATCTGATCTTTAGCCTAATTGTGAAAGCAACAGCAATAAACATAATACTTATTTAAACACCATGAGGTATGCTTTACCTGTCAGTTAAGACTGTAACCACCCTATAGACTCACTGTAGAAGAAATTTATTTAGGATATTTTGATGCTGGAAACCATTTTCCCTTGTTAAATGAAAGGACAAAATTTCTACAAGTAAGGTCAAGTTACATCACAGCACAATCAAGGTAAAAATAGGTCAGTTGTTTCAATTCAATGACTAAAACATCTGGAACTCTTATACTTTGTTTCAGTAATCCTCAATCATTGCCCAAATTAACATAATTATACATAAAATGCATATATAGAGATATATAAAATATGTAATTACCAAATATGAAGATTTAACGTTTCCAACTCCTTAGACATTTGTAATTTCATTATTATCAATACTGGAAAAAAATCTACTATGATCCATAAGTTACAATAGGACACGAAATTCTAAGTCAGTCACTGACTTTCAATACCCTACTATCCTGCTATCCCAGATCAGCATGTATATATTAGCTGACCCCTCTGTCCCCACACACTGTCTCCCTTCCTACATGCTAGTTACCAGTGGTCTACTTATACTTCTATGAAATCACCTCTCCTAGGTCCCACACAGTAGTGAGAATGGGCAGTGTTTGCCTTTTGGCCCTGGTTTATACGATTTAGTAGAATACTCACCAGTTTTACCCTTGTTGTTCTAAAAACAGCATTGCATTCTGCATAATGGTTGAATAATATTCAACTATGTTTTCAGACCACATTTTTCATATGCATCAACCAACAATGGGTCCCTCATCAATTCCTCTCCTTACCTATCAGGACTAGGACTGCAAAGACCATGGACATTAAGTTGTCTTTGTAATTATGGTGTTTACTATTTCTTTAGGCAGATTCCTAATAGTAGGAAAGCTAAACTCTGGGGAAATTCTGATTTCAATATGTCCCTTAAATCCACACTCTTTATGGAGTTGCTGGACTAAGTTGTACTCCCACTCACTTATGTTAGTAACAATTCCATGCCCTGGTGCAACTGAATAGCCTGAAATCCTGATTTAATCCCCCAGACTTCATTGTGAAACAGAGAATTGACCTCAATACATTTTCCTCTGACCTCCACACATGACACATGGGGCATGACACTTCTCCAGTGCCACACACAAACACAAGAGAACAGATACATTTTTTAAAGTTGAAAATTCTGCATCCTCTGCATCCTTGTCATTACTGTGCTTAGCACTATGGGTTGATTTCAGGCCATTGAGCATCCTAGCTGGATTATCAGTGACCTACATCTCAACCTTATGTCATCTTGGGAAAATATGTCCTTTTCTTATAGTTACCCATTTTTAACCATCAATACTGTTTTTATTGAGATTTCAAAGGTTGTTGACAGCATTTCTTCTCAAGGGAATCAATGTGGCCATCTTCAATTTACATTGAACCATCTCCCTTGCAGAGCTTGGAGAACCTTACATAGGTTTGCTCTGCTGGAAAGATTTACTTCCCCAAATGATTTTTCATTCCACTTTTGGTCAGAATGCCTCTCAGATAATGCCAACCTCCAGGCAAACTTCCAAACATGCTCCAGTAGAAACACCTGCCGTTCTCCTACTCAATCTATTGAGGCTCATGACGTTTTCCTTGAATAGTCCATGGGCTTGATGCAGAAAGTAAACTAACTAGTTCTCAATGTTGTTGTCTTTAGCTACAAGGAAAATGCCATGCGGTTATCCAGAATTCACCATGAACAGCCTGTAAAGCCCCTGGACCGAGCCGTCTTCTGGATAGAGTTTGTCATGCGCCACAAGGGAGCCAAGCACCTTCGTGTGGCAGCCCATGACCTCAGCTGGGTCCAGTACCACTCTCTGGATGTGATCGGGTTCCTGCTGGCCTGTGTGGTGACTGTAGTGTTCATCATCACAAAGTGCTGCCTTTTTGGTTGCCAGCACGTTGCTAAAGCTGGAAGGAAGAAGAAAAGGCAGTAGCTGTAGTGGGGTGGAATAACAGATGGACCACCTCTAGGGCATTGCTTCAAGGGAGGCCAGGATTGCATGATCCTTTATCCTGTGACAACCTTTCCTCTCCGAGGCTCACTAAATCACAGTATCACTTTCGAAACTGGAATACTCAATGACAAGTTAGAAGTATTTTTGGCCACATTCAAAAACCTAGAAAGCACTACAGATCAGACGATATTAGTGGTTTTTTAAAAAATTCTTCTTTGCCCCCAGAGGCAGTGGCACATATCTGTAGTCCCAGCACTCAGGGAGGCAGAGGCAGGTGGATCTCTGTGAGTTCAAGGCCAGCCTGGTCTAAAAAGTGAGACCAGGACAGCCAGGGTGACATAGAGAAACACCGTCTTGAAAAAACAAACTAAGTAACTAACAACAATTACTTCAGTGATGCTAGAGAGATGGCTCAGTGGTTAACAGCAACTTAGGTTTCGATGCCTATTAGAACTGACCACATAATGATTTCATACCAGTGCAGGCTAGCCCTCATTGGATAATAAATACTGAAGGGTTATTTTCTAAGTCCTACATGTATCAACTCCTTCCCTCTAACATATATGTGTTTGTGGGTGTGTTATAAGTTTTTAATTAAAATTTATCATTTCTCCTTTTTTCTTTCTTCTCTCCAACCTTTCTCAAGTACCCCACCTCACTCTCATTCCAATTTATGGCCTCTGTTTCTTTGTTATATAAGTGTGTGTGTGTGTCTGTGTGTCTGTGTGTGTGTGTGTGTGTGTCTGTGTGTGTGTGTGTTTGTGTGTCAGAGACTCTTCTTTGGGGAGGACCATTTTCCCAGACTTCATTGATATGCTAACTCCCATGATGCAAAGGGACTGCAACATTTCTAGTGCAGTGGGATTTGCTGAGGCTGAAGAAAGAGGACTTGGTTCCTTTCAAAGGGGCACTATGGTGGCATATTCAGGCATTAACTCTTCCAACCTTTCTCATCTTGCCATAGAGGATTCTAGATGGTCCTGAGAGACCACTGTATGCTCCATGATGATCACAGCTAGAGTGAGGGTAATAGCATTTGGTCTGTAGGTCTATAGTGAAGCCACTGCTGGACTGATGTGTGTGCAGATGTTGTGGCAGAGGGGAAACGCATTCTCTGCCCTTCCTCTGCCCCCCACCCAGGCCCTGAGTCAAGCTCTCCACAGAAATACTGTGGCTTGGGCCAAACACCTTCCTGTGTTTTCATTTCATGTTCCAAGTGAAATGCTGATTACTGTTGATTGAGGCAATAAGTTACATTCAGAGATGCCTGAAGGGCATCTAGTGCTGGGCTCGTGTTAAACACGTAATAATGATGAACCAGGGTCTCAGAGTCCTTGTTGTTTCTTTAGTAAGTCGTAATGGTTGTGGGGGGAAAAGGGACTTTTTGTTCTTGTAGAGGATTTGCATAATATACCCTGCACCCACAGGAGGCTCATCACCATCTGTAATTCCAGAGTCTCTGAAGCCCTCTCCTGGTTCCTTCAGGAACTGCATGCACATGGTGTACAGACATACATGCAGGCAAAACACTAATGTACCTAAAACAAAAATAAATACATCATTAAAGAGCTGCAGTAATGTATGTGTTACACTGCCATAACTTACCAGGCTTAACTTCAATTCACAGGTTAATGTAGTCCTTTAAAAATCTACACTTAGAGCTGGGTGGTGGTGAGGCATGCCTTTAATCCCAACACTCCAGTGGCAGAGGCAGGCAGGTCTCTGTGAGTTTGGCCTATGGATTGTGTTTTACGAGAGCCAAAACTATACAGAGGAACCCTGTCTCAAAAGAAAAAATTTAAATAAAAATAAAACAATCCCCTCTTAGTGTTCATATCATTCTGAAAATACTAAGCATGTGTGAACTACATGGTTCCAGAACAGTGTAGTTTTTACATTTCCTTTCCAAAATAGCTTTATTGTTAAAGTGAAAATACGCATAGCAAAGGCATACTCTAAGATCTAATGAGTTTCTTTCTCAATACTTTTATCATTTAAATTCTAACAGAAATTAAAATACAGGGTGCTTACTAAAACCAAAGCACTATCCCTTAGCATATTATACTTATTAGGCATTTTACGGAGCACATTTATATTAATTCTAAATTACAGAAAAGCCAGATTCCAAGAGGTTAAACAACTAGCTGACAGTCACACTATAGAGCGTGTCATAACACAAGTGAACACATAGCTAAGATACAATTGCAGTGCCCTTGCCTCTAAAGTCAGTAACTCTCAAGTCTCTCTCCATATTCAAGTCCAAGAACTAATAAAACTTTTTAAGAAATGTCAATATGTTGAGATGGTTCACCATGTTAAAAACAGCAGCTGCCAGGCATGACGACCTGAGTTCAACCCTAGGACTTGTACATCTGTGTATGTCATGTACATGCCTACAGAAACACCAATAATTATGTGTGATTGTAAGGTGCCATTATAAAAATAATCAAGGGCCCAAGATAGATTACTTTAGCGTCAAGTTCATCTTCCTAGTTCAGACTCAAAGAATTTTCAAATTTAAGCTGTATGCACAAGATCATGTGAAACTTGCTTCAAGTGGATCCAAAGGAAAGTTAAGTCCTAGGATCACTTAAAAATGAAACGGGGAAACAAGAAGCACAGAGGTGATTCCACAACCAAGTTTTAATTCTTGGGACCTGTTTCCAGGTAGTCTGGACATCTCAGAATAGTCTATAAGAACATCAAATTTCCTTGAAACCAGAAAAGGAAAACTCAGGATTCAATTCACTCTTATTTGAAATTCATAGTAATTATCACATAAGGCACAATCAAAAACGTTACATGAATTTAGTCAATGTATCTTCTGCATGGTCCTACTGAACTGACACCATTTGACTGAAGGTTAAGCTATATGAAATAAACAGAACTGTTCATTTATCAACATATGTGCAAAGTAAGCACACTTCCTTATGCAAACTACTCAGTATCCATCTGATAAGCCAAAGAATAAATGAATGGCCAGTGAACTTTATGAGTGAGGGAAACAGATGTTATCATGAAACTGGGTCCACGTGTTAAAAGAAAGATGAAAGAAGAAATGTAAATACCCAGGGAAGAGCTTATACTAACTGCTACCGTGGTATGCTTTATATGTATCTACGTTATGCCCTTAATTATTAGTATAAACAAAATGAACTAAACTCTTTCATCTTAACCAATTATTTTAAGTCTTTTCACGGAGAGTAATGCAGACACAGAGCAATACAAACCATTCTTTGCCAAGGAAGTGGTGGTCCCATGTTATGAAATTCCCTCACATAATCATTGCAGGACTAAAATAAAAGATGATGTTGTCAATAATAAATTAAAATGGATGGAATACAAAACAAATCAGACCCTAACTTTAAGTATGTAAAATTTAATGCTTACCCCACTTAAAAATACATCTCGGCAAACTCCTGAAAATCGTGTATGGGAATAAGATTTGTGAAACTAAATTCAGGTCATTCATAAACTAGCTCCAAGAATGTAATTCAAAGTTAAGCAAGAGTGGCCCAACTTACCTGTCAACTTCCTAGCATCAAGGATCCTTTAAATACCCTGTTCAAACATCAAGCATTTTAGTAAATCAAATTTTATGTTCTCATTATGGCATTATAACTAAACCTTCCTTACCCTTTTTTAATTCTTCCCTTGACAAATATACTTTAAAGGATGTTATCCATCAACTACTACAGAGGCTTTTCCATGTATCATGGAAGTTATAGGCAGAAGAGCAACTTGAGTGCAACATCTGAACTTGAGGACACTGAAGCAGAATGGCTTTAAACAATGTTTACCTTTCACCTTGAGACCTTACAGCTAAGTTTTAAAACATGAAGACTCAAATGGACACAAAACTGTCAAAGCTGCAAAAATGAGCATATGTGTACTCCAAGAATCAAGTAACAAAACAGGTGTTTACTCCATATCTGGCTTCCTTTAGGAAGAATACAACAAACTGCTATAATAAAAATGTCTGATTGGCCCCTTTTCTGGGAAAAGGTACTTCTAAAAACCCATTTTGTTATAAAACACTAGAGTTATAATACTAACCAAAACCAATTTCTAGAGTTTTACAGGTATGTCAGTGATTGTAATTGAAATATACCCCTTTTTAATCCCTATGAACACACATGCTGAAAATTTACACTTGGATGAATCATATACCTGAAATCATTAAATAGTGTGGCAAATCACTGATGTCTCCAGCACTCACAGGAAAGTACACTGAACTGAAAACTAAAAGGAAGATGTAACGAGACGCTTATGTCTTTACTTGAGGTTCTTTATCAGGGAAGCCACATTAGGAGCAAGAGTGAGAGAGCTCTTACTCTCCAGGGTCCTCCAAGTACCTAATATATTCAAGGACACAGAGTCAGGAATCATTTCCCACCATCACATCTGCCTCTTGGTTTTGGCACTTGCCATTCAGAGGCTGTGACTATCCTATGTGTATTTGCTTTCAAGGGCACAAGTTATACATTAACTAATTGCGTATTATTCTTTCTCTAGCTGCAAGAACTGAGTGACCGGCATTTGAAAGGAAGCTCTGAATGTAACCAAGATGTCTGTGAAAATGACAGCAGCCCTGCTCCTGCTACAGCTGAGTGGCTTCTTTGGAGCTGCCAACAGTGGGAAGGTGCTGGTGTGGCCAATGGAGTTCAGCCATTGGCTCAACTTAAGGGCAATCCTAGATGAGCTTGTGAAGAAGGGACATGAGGTGACTGTTCTGAGACCGTCAGTTTTCTTTTCTTACGAGGTCGACAACACATCTGCTATTGAGTTTGAGACATATCCTTCATCCTATTCCATGGATGAGGTAGTGAAACTTTTTGTGGAAACCATCAACAAGATCATTTATGAGCTGCCAAGGCAATCGTTTTGGAGATACCTTTCAATGTGGCAAGAAATTTGTTTGAGAGAATCAGAATATTATGAGAGCCTCTGCAGAGACGTGGTTTTTAACAAGGACCTCATGATAAAACTACAGAAATCAAGCTTTGATGTCATGGTAGCAGACCCCTTCGTCCCCTGTGGTGACTTGCTGGCTGAGATTCTCCAGATACCCTTGGTTTACAGTCTCCGCTTCTTTCCTGGCAATACTTATGAAAAGTACAGTGGAGGACTCCCGCTGCCTCCGTCCTATGTGCCTGCTGCGATGTCAGGACTGAGTGACAGAATGACATTCATAGAGAGAGTGCACAGTGTCATCTACATGCTTTCTTTTGACTTTTGGTTCCAGACATTTAATGAGAAGAAGTGGAATGAGCTTTACAGTGAAGTCTTAGGTAAGTGCTGTGTCCCTTTAACTACAGCACTCTCAATTGGCTGTGTCATTGAAGGTGACCTTGAGAGAACAAGAGAGCCCACTCATAAGTAAAATGGTGAGAAACCTGTGACATTACCTGCCAAATGCAAAGTATTGTAAAATAGTCTCTGTTCCAATGGCAAATTTGAAAGGCTTGTCTCTGACTTGCACAGAACACTTCACAAAGGCGCATACTCACCAAGAAATATTTATGATAGGCAGATTTGGGCCCAGAGGTCCCGCTCAAACTAAGGCACCAGCCAAGGACAATACAGACAGTACAACTTTAAACCCCTACCCAGATCTAGCCAATGGTCAGAACATTCTCCACAGTAGAGTGGAGAGTGGGATATGACTTTCTCACATACTCTGGTGCCTCACCTTTGACCATGTCCCCTGGTGGGGGAGACCTGGTGGCACTCAGAGGAAGGACAGCAGGTTACCAAGAAGAGACTTGATACCCTATGAGCATATACAGGGGGAGGTAATCCCCCTCAGGAATAGTCATAAGGGAGTGGAATAAGGGGAAAATGGGAGGGAGGGAAGAATGGGAGGATACAAGGGATGGGATAACCATTGAGATGTAACAAGAATAAATTAATAAAAGAAAGGAAAAAATTTTTAAAATATTTGGAAATTTTTAAAAGAAGAAATATATATGGGTTTCTCTACACAAGAACAAAACCATTTACTGCCTACTTTATTTCACTTCTTTAAAACACTTTTCCTGGGTGGTTTTTATGATTGTTGTTGCTGAAGCTGCTGCTGCTACTGTTGTCATTATCAACCAGTATATTGACTGGAAGGATGTGTCACTGCATAACCCTGGAAGTCAGAAGACAAAGTGTGGAGCCTCTTCTTTCTTTGCCTTCTTACACATATGCTGAGAAAGGAAGCATGTTTGCACCATTGCAAAGCCAGGGCTTTAACCCATTGAGCTGTCCAGATGACACCACAATGCTTGTTTTAAACTCACAGAATGTCTTCTTTGCTGACAGACATGCAAACTGAGGACTGAGGAGTAACACAGATTGCAAGCCCAACTACCTATCGAGCCTGGGGAAAATACCAATTTCTGCTCATTGTTTTATTTAAATTTGAAATATTTCCTGTCTTTGTATAATGAATTTGTTCATAGTTGTAAGTTCATTATCTCTATCCAAGACAACCCAAGTTTCTGAATGCAAAATTTTAGAAAATCAATATTCCCTCACTGAGTGTTTAAAACTCTTCTTTAAACTTCTAATGGTTCCAGAGAATGGCTCCAGATAATTCTACATGCAGCCAAGAAACTGAACACCTTTCCTCCATTCAGAGGACCTAAGGAGTGGTAGGACAAAATGCCTTCCTACAAACTGTCCTCTGACCTATGCCCTCTACACACACAAACACACACACACACACACACACACACACACACACACACACACAAAACCACACACTTGAATGAGTGTGCCTTTTAAAATCAAACAATGCTGAAGTATGAACATGGGAATTTTAGTCACAGAGTTTTAAACAGTGTCGTTTTTTAAGAGAAAAATTTGTATAGACTTTTCATCCTTTATTATCTGGAAACAAACTTAGACATACCTAATTACTGTACAGTCTGTCGTAGTTTACGAGCAGTACCAGGACAAAGAGCTCAGGTATCCTCACAATTTCTCTTCCAGGTCAGCCTGGGTTTTATAGTAAAACCCTGTCTCAAACTAAAATGCTGAAACAGACTCTCCACAGATCTTTACACTGGCCAAGGCTGCACACACCTGCCATCCCTTCGTTTGAGATGAGGAGGAAGATAATCGAAAGTTCAAAGTCAATTTGGCTACATAGTAACTTAGGGACCAGCCTGGGCTCCATCCAACTATCTCAAAACAAAAGAAGACAGCACACAAATTCCCACTTCACTTAGAGGAATACACATCAAGTTTCCAGCTGCTCAATATTGCAAAGGAGATGGAGAGTTCCAGGGAAAGGTGATTCCCTTAGTATGAGGGGCACTGTTCATAGATAATGGCATTTAATTGTATTTCAATGTCACACACATAATTACCGAGCCAGAGTGAGTTACAGATATGGTGTCTTCTCAAAGCCACTCACACAGTGATTTTGTACATCTCTAAGCCTAAGTATGAGCAACATATATGTTCCAAAATCATATCAAACACTACGTGTGCATGTACACAACACAACCACACACACACACAGACACACACACAAACTATTTTTCATCTCCCACACTTAGACATGTCAACATCTTTTTCTGCATTATCAAGAGTGCTTCCAGAAGGTTACCTGGCATACTCACCTTCACCTGACACTGTGTCACATCTTATACCTTCACTCTTCTGATTCTTCCTAGGAAGACCCACGACACTCACAGAGACTATGGGGAAGGCAGATATATGGCTCATTCGAACCTATTGGGATTTGGAATTTCCTCATCCTCTCTTACCAAATTTTGATTTTGTTGGTGGACTCCACTGCAGACCTGCCAAGCCCCTGCCTAGGGTAAATATATTCTTGTTTGCTTGCTTCTGTTTGCCTTGAATATCCAGCAAGAGTGATCATCTTTTATTCTTTCAGGATGTTTGTGTCCAACTCAGAGAGGCATAGGAGACCAGTATAGCGACCAGCCAGTGGAAACTCCTGAATCTATTCCATCACAAAAGTCTCCATTTCCTTTATGCAAACCTGTGGGGCTCTAAGGGCTGGCATAGTTAGACTACAACACAACATGGAGAAATCTTTAGTGATTCACACCGGAATACAGATAGTGTGAAAGGTACATCCCACAGGAAGTGCTGAGTGTACAGAGACACAAAGGGTACACAGGCTCACCCAGAATCACCAGCAGTTCTACTCTTAACGAATCACTGTCGGGGAATAACAGGACCATGGCACTGTTAACAAGGAGAAAAGGGCAAGTTGCCTGGCAGTAAAAGTAAAGAGGACGTATGGAGCAAGATAAGGGAAACAGTTTGCTTATCCTATATAAGGGATTAGACTCTCTCAGAAAAGAAAGGAACTTAATTCAAGGTACAGAATGCAGCCCCTGGGGGTGTTGGCCAGAAGGGTCCAGACTATTAAAACAATGGTGGGTGTTTTCATTGCCCCTACTACCCACTATGCTTTCATAGTAGGACTCTGATGCCGAGGACATGACACATTTTGATCATAAAAAAGAAAGACATCAGGTGACACTGACTAGGACACTTCCTCCTGCTTCTACTTCTCGTAGCAATGGAATGTGCTGCGTAGGCTGCGGTGAAAATCTTCATCAACTGCCTTCCCCTGATATCAACCCAGTGAGCTACAAGGACTGGCGTGGCAAGATTTGTCCATGAGTACAATAGCAGTGTGAGTGTTATGGGGAACCAAGTGATAGGGGTTGAGATTTAAGGCTCCCACACAGGAGGAAAGCCATGTCCAGTGTTATATATCTGGAAATGAACATATGCTTGGCGAGCCTGAGGGCCTCAGTAATGAACCAACTCCTATTACTTTGTTTAATGGGGGCACTAGCAGGATGCCTTCTTAGTTAATATCTCCCTACGTACATCAGCTAGCTTCTCACACCTCCTCTGAGAAGGTTTTGATGTAATGTACAGTAGACAGTGCAGAAACTCAGTCAGTCAGTCAAGGACTGAGAATAAGAGACTGTCAAGTCCTCTACTTTGATATCTATATCAATTTCTCCCCCAAGGGTCAGAGACAATGTGTAGTAGGAAGTAGACACACTTTAAGGGACATACGATGGACAAGATCAGAGGAGGCATTGTCCTCTGGATATGACAGGCCCCAGCACTAGTGAACTCCATCAGCGCCTGTGGCTGCCTTCACAAGAGCTGCCCGAGAGTGTGTTAGCCAGCATGCTTGTGTGGAGTGGGTCGGGGCTCAAGAACCTGTCCAACTTACTGAGCGGGTCAACTGTTGATGGCTTCTAAATGAATGTGAGGCAATGCCTTTAAGGATATGACTACTGATAGGTTACCCACGCTCTAGTGAGTGGCCCACAACATACAGAACTGTATGGCCAGAAGAAACTGAAATGAATGAGTTATTAAAGTTGGTAAAATGAGGATTGAAATGTAGTAATATTCTCTGGTTATATCTCTGCCAAAGTAAGAGTTTTCTCTATTAGATAAGGAGTTTATTAAATGAGCACGGGGAGAAAAGGAAAGGGGGAGAAGGGGTACCCCAAAGAGAGAGAGCGAGGCAGAGAGATAGGGAGAGACAGGAAGAAAGAAAGCAAGATACTTTTTGTAATTAATCATTTTAATATAATTTATCAATATTACATGCCCATTGTTATCCCCTCACTTTATCTCCCTGTTCCCACCACCCTCCTTTCTTCTCCTGCCTTATTCCCCTCCCCTAGGCTTCTGGAGTGGGTGTGGGGGTCACTTTTCTCCTACCAGCTGACCACAGCCTTTCAGGTCTCATGCTGATAGCCTGCATCCCCTTCCTCTATGTGCCCACAGGGCCACTCAGCTGAGGGGAAGTGACTCAATTGCAGGCACCAGAGTTCATGTCAGAGGCAGTCCCTGCTCCCTCCTTCCTCCCCACTGTGAAGAGTGAGCTGTCACTGGCTATGTCTGAAAAGGGGGTCTAGGTTCTTTGTATGCATTGTCCTTATTTGGTGCTTCAGTTTGTGTGAGACCCCTTGGATGCAGATCCACCAACCTTGATGATCTCTCTGTGCGGCTCCTGAAGAGAACAAATATGAGAGATTTGAACAAGCTAGTAGGTGTAAGAGAGAGGAGATAAAGGATTTAGGGATAATGTTAACTTATGTTGAAAACAGAATTAGGGCTTCCTTGTGCTGTCTTCTTCTGTACTAATGAGTTTCCCCTCACCTTTCCCTCAGCTCCTTGACAACAGATAAGACAGTGAGATTGGGGAGTGACAAATTCGTGGCAGTGCCTGGCAGTGTGCTCTGAATGAGGACATACCCAGGGACCACTTAAAATAAAACTTTTCACGCAGGGTTCTAAAGTGCTATTTGTGTGTCTTTGCATTAAGATAAAAAATGAAGGTAGAAAAGTAACAATCTGTCACAAGAACTGAGGCTTCTGAGCCACGCAGTTAAGGATTTAAATTTTATTAAACAGCAGTCTATTTATTTCTAAAAATAAGAGTTCCATTGAGTTGCAACTGATGACAATGTAGGTTAACGTTAGGACCATTGCATCCCTTAAGAAACTGTATGGATTAGCTTGAGCACTGGGATCCTAATCCAGTACCATGCTGCCTGCCTGCCACAGTGCTACCCACAAATATGTTAGTAAACTACCCCCCAAAAACGGTAATCAATCCCAAATTACATATGTTGATTTACAGGTTACCTTAATTATGTTGTCTTCTCCCATGCAGAACAGTAACTAAGAAAAGGGGCTGTAACATATATGTCAATAGAATTATAGAGAAAAATATATTGTGTGCAAATTTGAGGAATTGTCCCTAAAACTGAAACCCTATGTGATAGACAAGCAGGGAATGACCTCTAAAGCTGTATACTAAGGAAACTGAGCCAGCAAACAAGAGATAAGTAAAATAAGAAGAATATCTTATGTAAACTACCTAGACTGGTCAAAATAATAGAAACAGAAAGCAGATATTTGGTACCTAAAGGACGGGGGAAGGAGAAGGAGAACTTTGGATTTAATTTCCACACATCTTGGTTTCAAGATGAAAACAACATGGGGCTGTTTGTATGACTTGAGATCTGTAAGCCATGTACAACAGGTTCCAACGGTCCATCCTATATGTGGGTGTGAACAGTCTCAACGCACCCACTGTTCTGCTCATTTACAGCAGTGCTCAGTTCCTTCACCTGGATGTTGGCATCAGTTCATATGCAGGATGTTTACTGCTGCTGCTCTTTGTGATGCTCTGATACTTCACTAACAGGAAATAGAAGACTTTGTCCAGTCTTCCGGAGAACATGGTGTTGTGGTGTTTTCCCTGGGCTCCATGGTGGGTAACCTAACAGAAGAAAGGGCCAATGTGATTGCAGCAGGCCTGGCCCAGATCCCACAGAAGGTGAGATACAGTGTCCTGCTGATGCGTCCTCACAGAGATGGTCACGCGCTGCTCTAGGTCTCATTGCAGAAGCTTGGTGACACAAAGCTACCAGGGACAGATGTCAACTAGTAGATGAGGCTTTTTATTAACAACTTGATTTTTAACATTGTGTCCAGAAAGAAAACACATAGCAGGTGTGAACTTCCTATTGGGGAGGTATTATAGGCAGATCCAAAAATCTGCAGTGTCCCTCTGTCTATTTCTTTGGGGGATAACTGAGGACTCTGGACTCACAACAGTGTAATCGGATTACTATTAAATTGTAACCAGTAATTACATTGGCCCAGTAACAATAAACAAGCACTCATAATTGGCAGTTGGCAGAGCCAGCTTGTCTTGTAGACATGTGTTCTTCACCCAGAAGACATGAACTTAGTTCTGAGTCCCTGAGGCTGGCAGCTCATGAATTGCCTGTGACTTCATGACATGGGATCCAAAGTACTCCTAGCATCAGATGAGACCAACACTTCCCATACATACGTACATACACACACATACACACCACACACACATATCCGCACATGCACACATATACACACACACTCATACACCACACACACATACTCATATATACATATACTCACATAGATACACACACAGATGCACATGTACACATACCATCATTCCACATACACAAACAAATACACACATGTGCATATACACCCACATATTCAAACACACACATACACATACTCACATACACAGGCACACACACACACACACAAGCACACCACACACAGAAAAATAAAAATAATTACTTGTTTAAAAATGGTATTTGTGCTTTCCTGGATTCTTTGTTTCTATTTTATCTTATATTACTTTATAACTATTATTTGGATGCTTGCTTGTGGTCTAAGGAGAGAGAGAGAAAGGAAGGATGTGGGTTTGGAAGGAGGAGAGAGGATCAAGGTCTGGAGAGGTAACGACACACAGAAGATATGGCATGAAATATCTCTTTTCAATACAAGTCAAAAAAATAGAAACAAGAAAGAATATGTAAGTTTTTAAGTGGGGTTTGTATCGTAGTATCATGTTCACTTGTAATATTGGCCTAATGTGATTGTCTATATTGAAAATGGGTTTATGCAAGTATATTTCCTCTGCTAGTCTAAAACCTTTGTAGAGCAGGTCTCCTCAGCCCCAAATCCACCTGCAGGACTGAGCCTCTTAACGTTGAAATGGGGAGGCTCTTGGGGACTTGCTCTTGAAGGGACCATGAGCTTAGACAATGTCACACTACAAGGGACTAAACCAACAAAATATCTTATGGTAAACATGATTATAAGTGAACTACCTCAAATAGCATTGGTATACAGAATTTGGAAATGAAACATTGCTATAAGTATATAGGAAAAAACAAAATCAAGGTACACATTAATAACTCTGTTGGAGGGTTGAACTTGAATTGTAATCACACATTTCTGAACTCTTCTGCTTGGCGTTGCTGGATCTAACGTGGCCTGAGTTGCTGTTGATTAAATGTGGCAGGTGGGAACATGGGTAAGAACAAGGATCAATGTGTAAGTGTGAGCAGTGTTGGCATCCTTGCTGCAGACATCTTTCCCGGTTCCCATCATCTCTCCTCTTGCCTGCCTATTAGACAGGAAGACGGTGTCTTCATTCTTCCTTTCTTTTTATTTCAGATTTAATTTATTAGGCTATCTGGATGAGACCTGACAGACTGCAGTCATGAAGATGGGGAGGAGGTCCCCTTCTGTCAGAGGTCTAGAGGAAGGGATAAGAGTGAAAGAGGAAGATGCAAGTGAGAGGATAGCAATCTGGATGTAATCTGAATAAATTCCAATAAATAAACTATAAAAACGATTATTCACTTTACATCCCAAAGGTAGCTCCCTTTCTCATCTCCTCCCATCCAATCCCACCCTCCCCCGCTCCTCCACCCCTGTTCCTTTCCCCTAGCCCTCAGTCAGAGGGAGCTCTTCTCCTCTACCAACTGACTCCAGCCCATCAAGTCTCATCAGGACTGCCTGCGTCCTCTTCCTCTGCGCTGTGGTAAGGCACCTCACCAAGAGGAAGTGATGAAAGTGCAGGCAACAGAGTCTATGGCAGGGACAGACCGTGATCCCTTTACTAGAAGACCCATATGAAGTCTGAACTGCATACGGACTACATCTGAGTTGAAGGGGCTAGGACCTCTCCATGCATAATCCTAGTTTAGAGCATCAGTCTTCATCAGCCCCCATGGGCCCAGATTTGTTGACTCTGTTGGTTTTCTTATAGAGCTCCTGTGCCCTCCAGGACCTTCTATCCCCCAACTCATCCATAGGACTCACTGTGCTCTGCCAAAAGTTTAGCTGGGAAACTCAGCATCTGCTTTGATCTTTTTCTGTGTGGAGAGTTTCATTGGATACCTGTAGTAGGTTCTCCTCATGTTTCCTCTCTTCAACTCCTTCACTCTCTACTCTAGTTACCCTTCTGAAGGAGAATTAAGCAACCTCCCTAGGGTCCTCCTTGTTACTTAGCTTCCTTACGTCTGTGGATTGTAATGTGGTTATCCTGTATTATATGGCTAATATGCCCTGATATGTGAATATTTACCTTGTACATCCTTCTGGGTATGGTTACATCACTCAGGATGATCTTTTCCAGCTCCACCCATTTGCCTGCATATTTCATGATGTCCTTGTTTTTGATAAATGGATAGTATTGCATTGTGTAAATGTACCACAGTCTTTATCCATTATAAATTGAGGGATTATTTCTTAATCTCTACAGAACTCTAGTGTGACTGTCTTGATGTTTGACCAAAGGAATGAGAGGATAGCTTTATCTCCACAGGTTCTTTGGAGATTCGAAGGCAAGAAGCCAGACATCTTGGGCTCCAACACCCGTCTGTACAAGTGGATCCCCCAGAATGACCTTCTAGGTAAGCAGCACCAGGACACGCAGGCGGCATGAGGAATGGCTGTCAGGAAGGTCAGTGTCAACACTAAGGTAGTGATGACGGCTGCGATCTAGTCCTGAGGAACATGGATAAGGAACTGGTGGGACTATTCTGTACATTTTCATTCCAGATGGCCAGATCCATGTTTATTCTCTGCTGCTTGGAGCCAACCTATCACAAGCAGGGCAGCAGTGATGACCTCACTGTTCCTTTAGAGCATATGCACCTGAACCACAGTCTGTGCTTGCCCATGATGATTGCTCCACTTGGGTGAAGCTCTGCCCACTTTTTCCATTGCACACAATCCTTCTACTGCCACACTCCACCTCCTCTATGTGGTCTTCTCTTACTGCTCTGTGTGCTTGCAGTGCTCCTTGCTCTAAGACTTGAGAGGAGAAATGCGTGTCACGGACATATAATGTTATCTAGAGAACAGTTCACTGTTTTGTGCCTGAATTAGACTTATGATTAATACATTGTCTTAATTTCCTGCTTTCCTAGGTCATCCAAAAACCAGAGCTTTTATAACTCATGGTGGCACCAATGGCATCTATGAGGCAATCTACCATGGGGTCCCTGTGGTTGGCATTCCTCTGTTTGGGGACCAGTATGATAATATTGTTCGTATGAAGACCAAAGGAGCAGCTGTTAAACTGGACTTTCTCACAATGTCCAGTACAGACTTGTTCACTGCACTGAAGACTGTCACCAATGACCCTTCGTGAGTACACAGTTTCTTCACATGGTTACTAGACAAGATAGGTCCTATCTAAGCCAACAGAAGCATTCATCTGATCTTTAGCCTAATTGTGAAAGCAACAGCAATAAACATAAAACTTATTTAAACACCATGGAGTATGCTTTACCTGTCAGTTAAGACTGTAACCACCCTATAGACTCACTGTAGAAGAAGTTTAGTTAGGATATTTTGATGCTAGAAACCATTTTCTCTTGCTAAATGAAAGGACACAATTTCTACAAATAAGATCAAATTACATCACAGCACAATCAAGCTAAAAATAGGTCAATTGTTTCAGTTCAATGACTGAAATATCTGAAACTCTTATACTTTGTTTCAGTAATCCTCAATCATTGCCCAAATTAAAATAATTATGCATAAAATGCATATATAGAGATATATAAAATATGTAATTACCAAATATGAAGATTTAACATTTCCAGCTTCTTAGACATTTGTAATTTCATTATTATCAATACTGGGAAAAAACCTACTATGATCCATAAGTTACAATAGGACACGAAATTCTAATTCAGTCACTGACTTTCAATACCCTACTATTCTGCTATCCCGGGTCAGCATGTATATATTAGCTGACCCCTCTGTCCCCACACACTGTCTCCCTTCCTACATGCTAGTTACCAATGGTCTACTTATACTTCTATGAAATCACCGCTTCTAGGTCCACACAGTAGTGAGAATGGGCAGTGTTTGCCTTTTGGCCCTGGTTTATATGATTTAGTAGAATACCCACCAGTTTTACCCTAGTTGTTGTAAAAACAGGATTGCATTCTGCATAATGGTTGAATAATATTCAACTATGTTTTCAGACCACATTTTTCATATGCATCAACCAACAATGGGTCCCTCATCAATTCCTCTCCTTACCTATCAGGACTAGGACTGCAAAGACCATGGACATTAAGTTGTCTTTGTAATTATGGTGTTTACTATTTCTTTAGGCAGATTCCTAATAGTAGGAAAGCTAAACTCTGGGGAAATTCTGATTTCTTTTTTTTTTTTAATACATTTTTATTAATTTATACATATTACATCTCAGTTGTTAGCCCATCCCATGTATCCTCCCATCCCTCCCTTCCTCCCACTTCCCCCCCCTACTCCCCTCCCCTATGTCTGTGTCTGAGGGGGATCTCCTCCCCCTGAATATGCTCATACGGTATCAAGTCTCTCCTTGGTGACCTATTATCTTTCCTCTGAGTGCTACCAGGCATCTCCATCCAAGGGACATGATCAAATATGGGGCACCAGAGTTTGTGTGAGAGTTAGATCTTCTTCTCCACTCAACAGTGGAGAATGTCCATCGGCTAGTCCGGGTAGGGGTTCAAGGTTTTTACTGCCTATTTTTTCCTTGGCTGTTGCCACAGTTTGCGGAGGACCCCAGGGCCCAGACTCGCCTGTAGTTTTCCAGGACCCACTGGATCCTTCCATTTCCTCTTTCTCCCAGGCTTCTCACACCTAAAGTTTCAATAGGATGTCCTCCCCTCTTACCCATTATTCTGGTAGGTACAGTTTTTCATGGGGACGTACACCTTGGGCTAGTGTCTCGATATAAGTGAGTATATACCATTTAGCTCTTTTTGCTTCTGTGTGAACTCACTCATTATGACAATTTCTAGTTCAATCCATTTGTCCACAAATTTTGGAAATTCTTTGTTTTTAATAGCTGAGTAATATTCCATAGTGTAAATGTACCACAGTTTCTTTATCCATTCTTCTGTTGAGGGACACGTAGGTTGTTTCCAAGTTCTGGCTATTATGAATAAGGCAGCTATGAACATGGTTGAGCATATGTCCCTGTTGTGTGGTAGTACATCCTCTGGGTATATTCCAAGGAGTGGAATAGCTGGGTCTTGAGGAAGCCCTATTCCCATTTTTCTGAGAAAGCACCAGATAGCTTTCCAAAGTGGTTGTACTAGTTTGCATTCCCACCAGTAATGCAGGAGTGTTCCTCTTTCTCCACACCCTCGCCAGCATGAGGTGTCAGTTGAGTTATTGATCTTAGCCATTCTGATGGGTGTAAGATGGAATCTCAGTGTCGTTTTGATTTGCATTTCTCTGATGACTAAGGAGGTCGAGCATTTCTTTAAGTGTTTCTCAGCCATTTGATATTCCTCTGTTGAGAATTCTCTGTTTAGCTCTGCGCCCCATTTCTCTATTGGGTTATTTGGTTTGGTGGTGTTTAATTTCTTAAGTTCTTTATATATTTTGGATATTAGACCTTTGTCAGATGAAGAGTCGGTGATGATCTTTTCCCAGTCTGTAGGCTGTCGCTTTGTTCTCTTGACAGTGTCACCAGCCTTACAGAAGCTTCTCAGCCTCATGAGGTCCCATTTATTAATTGTTGATGTTAAGGCCTGGGCTGTTGGTGTTCTGTTCAGGAAGTTGTCTCCTGTGCCTATGAGTTCCAGACTCTTCCCCACTTTTTCCTCTAACTGGGTTAATGTCTGTGGTTTTAAGTTGAGGTCTTTAATCCACTTGGACTTGAGTTTTGTGCATGGTGACAAATAGGGGTCTAATGTTTAAAGTTCTGGAGAGATCGGGAATACAAGGCACTTTTCTAAACACAATAAAGGCTATATATAGCAAACCAATAGCCAACATTAAATTAAATGGAGAGATACTCAAGGAAATCCCTCTAAAATCAGGGACCAGACAAGGCTGCCCACTTTCCCCATACCTCTTTAATATAGTTCTTGAAGTTCTAGCCAGAGCAATAAGACATCAAAAGGAGATCAAGGGGATCCAAATGGGAAAGGAAGAAGTAAAATTATCCCTATTTGCAGATGATATGATAGTGTATATAAGTGACCCCCAAAATTCCACCAGAGAACTCCTACAGCTGATAAACACCTTCAGCAAATTGGCAGGATACAAAATAAACTCAAAAAAGTCAGTAGCTTTCCTATATACAAATGACAAACAGGCAGAGGAAGAAATTAGAAAAATTACTCCCTTCACGATAGCCACAAGCAATATAAAATATCTAGGAATAACCCTAACCAAGCAAGTGAAGGATTTATTTGAAAAAAACTTTAAACCTCTGAAGAAAGAGATTGAAAATGACATCAGAAGATGGCGGGATCTACCATGTTCGTGGATTGGAAGAATCAACATAGTAAAAATGGCCATCTTACCAAAAGCAATTTACAGATTCAATGCAATCCCTATCAGAATACCTACTAAATATTTTGAAGATATTGAAAGAACAATTCTCAACTTCATATGGAGAAACAAAAAGCCCAGAATAGCAAAAACAATCCTTTACAATAAAAGATCCGCTGGAGGAATCTCCATACCTGATCTCAAGTTGTACTATAGAGCAACAGTAATTAAAACAGCATGGTACTGGCACAGCAATAGGCTAGTGGATCAATGGAATCGAACTGAAGACCCAGAGATGAATCCACACACATTTGCTCACCTGATTTTCGACAAAGAAGCCAAATCCATTCAATGGAAAAACGACAGCATCTTCAACAAATGGTGCTGGTCTAACTGGATGTCTACATGGGAAATTCTGATTTCAATATGTCCCTTAAATCCACACTCTTTATGGAGTTGCTGGACTAAGTTGTACTCCCACTCACTTATGTTAGTAACAATTCCATGCCCTGGTGCAACTGAATAGCCTGAAATCCTGATTTAATCCCCCAGAAACTTCATTGTGAAACAGAGAATTGACCTCAATACATTTTCCTCTGACCTCCACACATGACACATGGGGCATGACACTTATCCGGTGCCACACACAAACACAAGAGAACAGATACATTTTTTAAAGATGAAAATTCTGCGTCCTCTGCATCCTTGTCATTACTGTGCTTAGCACTATGGGTTGATTTCAGGCCATTGAGCATCCTAGCTGGATTATCAGTGACCTACATCTCAACCTTATGTCATCTTTGGAAAATATGTCCCTTTCTTATAGTTACCCATTTTTAATCATCAATACTGTTTTTATTGAGATTTCAAAGGATGTTGACAGCATTTCTTCTCAAGGGAATCAATGTGATCATCTTCAAATTACATTGAACCACCTCCCTTGCAGAGCTTGGAGCACCTTACATAGGTTTGCTCTGCTGGAAAGATTTACTTCCCCAAATGACTTTTCCTTCCACTTTTGGGTAGAATCCCTCTCAGATAATGCCAACCTCCAGGGAATCTTCCAAACATGCCCAAATAGAAACACCTGCCATTCTCCTACTCAATCTATTGAGTCTCATGACGTTTTCCTTGAATAGTCCATGGGCTTGATGCAGAAAGTAAACTAATAGTTCTCAATGTTGTTTTCTTTAGCTACAAGGAAAATGCCATGCGGCTATCCAGAATTCACCACGAACAGCCCGTGAAGCCCCTGGACCGAGCCGTCTTCTGGATAGAGTTTGTCATGCGCCACAAAGGAGCCAAGCATCTTCGTGTTGCAGCCTATAACCTCAGCTGGGTCCAGTACCACTCTCTGGATGTGATCGGGTTCCTGCTGGCCTGCGTGGTGACTGTACTGTTCCTCATCACAAAGTGCTGTCTCTTTGGTTGCCAGAAGGTTACCAAAGCTGGAAGGAAGAAGAAAAGGCAGTAGCTGCACTTCAGAGGAATAACAGATGGACCACCTCTAGGCCATTGCTTCAAGGGAAGCCAGGATAGCAGGACTCTTTATCCTGTGACAACCTTTCCTCTCCGAGTCTCACTAAATCACAGTATCGCTTTCAGAATTGTAATACTCAATGATAAGTTAGAAATATTTTTGGCCACAGTTCAAAGACCTAGAAAGCACTGAAGATCAGACGATATTAGTGTTTCCTTTAAAACTTCTTCTGTGCTGCCAGATGCAGTGGCACATACCTGTAGCCCCAGAGCTCAGGGAGGCAGGGGCAGGTGGATCTCTGTGAGGTCGAGGCCAGCCTGGTCTACAAAGTGAGGTCAGGAGAGCCAGGTTGACACAGAGAAACACCATCTTGAAAAAGCAAAAAACAAACAAACAATAAATACTTCAGTGATGCTAGAGAGATGGCTCAGTGGTTAACAGCAACTTAGGTTTTGATGCCTATTAGAACTGACCACATAATGATTTCATACCAGTGCAGGCTAGCCCTCATTGGATAATAAATATTGAAGAGTTATTTTCTAAGTTCTACATGAAACAACTCCTTACCTCTAACGTATATGTGTTTGTGGGTGTGTTATAAGTTTGTAATTAAAATTTATCATTTTTCCTTTCATCTCTCCAACCCTTCCCAAGTACCCCACCTCACTCTCTTTCCAATTTATGGCCTCTGTTTCTTTGTTTTATAAGTGTCTGTGTGTGTGTGTGTGTGTCTGTGTGTGTGTGTGTGTTAGTGTGTGTGTGTATCGGAGGGTCTTCTTTGGGGAGAACAATTTCTCCCAGACTTCATTAATACTCTAATTCCCATGATGGAAAGGGACTGTGACTTTTCTAGTGCAGTGGGATTGACTGAGGCTGAAGAAAGAGGACTTGGTTCCTGTCAAGAGGGCACTATGGTGGCATATTCAGGCATTAACTCCTCCAACCTCTCTCATCTTGCCATATGGGTTTCTGGAAGGTCCTGAGAGACCACTGTATGCTCCATAATGGTCATAGCTAGAGTGAGGGTAATAGCATGTGGTCTGTATGTCTATAGTGAAGCCACTGCTGGACATATGTGTGTGCAGATGTTGTGGCAGAGGGGAAAGGCATTCTCTGCCCTCCCGCTCCCCCACCCACCCACCCACCCAGGTCCTGAGTCAAGCTCTCCACAGAAATACTGTGGCTTGGGCCAAACACCTTCCTGTGTTTTCATTTCATGATCCAAGTGAAATGCAGATTACTGTTGATTGAGGCAATAAGTTACAATCAGAGATACCTGAAGGGCATCTAGTGCTGGGCTTATGTTAAACGTGTAATAATGGTGAACCAGGGTCTCAGAGTCCTTGTTGTTTCTTTAGTAAGTCATAGTGGTTATGGGGGGAAAAAGGGACTTTTTGCTCTTGTAGAGGATTTGCATATTATACCCTGCACCCACAGGAGGCTCATCACCATCTGTAATTTCAGAGTATCTGAAGCCCTCTCCTGGTTCCTGCATGCACATGGTGTACAGACATACATGCAGGCAAAACACTAATGTACATAAAACAAAAATAAACACATCTTTAAAGAACTCCTGTACTTTATGTGTTACACTGCCATAATTTACCAGGCTTAACTTCAATTCACAGGTTAATGTAGTCCTTTAAAAATCTACACTTAGAGCTGGGTGGTGGTGAGCCATGCCTTTAATCCCAACACTCCAGTGGCAGAGGCCGGCAGGTCTCTGTGAGTTTGGCCTATGGATTGTGTTTTAGGAGAGCCAAAACTATACAGAGGAACCCTGTCTCAAAAGAAAAAATTTAAATAAAAATAAAACAATCCCCTCTTAGTGTCCATATCATTCTGAAAATACTAAGCATGTGTCAACTACATGGTTCCAGAACAGTGTAGTTTTTACTTTTCCTTTCCAAAATAGCCTTATTGTTAAAGTGAAAATACGCATAGCAAAGGCATACTCTAAGATCTAATGAGTTTCTCTCTCAATACTTTTATCATTTAAATTCTAGCAGAAATTAAAATACAGGGTGCTTACTAAAACCAAAGCACTATCCCTTAGCATATTATACTTATTCGGCATTTTACGGAGCACATTTATATTAATTCTAAATTACAGAAAAGCCAGATTGCAAGAGGATAAACAACTAGCCGACAGTCACACTATAGAAAGTGTCATAACACAAGTGTACACATAGCTAAGATACAATTGTAGTGCCCTCGGCTCTAAAGTCAGTGACTCTCACATCTCTCTTCAAAATAAAGTCCAAGAACTAATAAAACTTTTTAAGAAATGTCAATATGTTGAGATGGCTCACCATGTAAAAACAGCAGCTGCCAGGCATGACGACCTGAGTTCAATCCCTAGGACTTCTACATCTGTGTATGTCATGCATACGCCCACAGAAACACCAATAATTAAGTGTGATTGTAAGGTGCCATTATAAAATTAATAAAGGGCGCAAGATACATTACTTGAGTGTCAAGTTCATCTTCCTAGTTCAGACTCAAAGAATTTTCAAATTTAAGCTGTATGTACAGGATCATGTGAAACTTGCTTCAAGTGGATCCAAAGGAAAGTTAAGGCCTAGGATCACTTAAAAATCAAACGGGGAAACAAGAAGCACAGAGGTGATTCCGCAACCAAGTTTCACTTCTTGGGATCTGTTTCCAGATAGTCTGGACATCTCAGAATATCCCATAAGAACATCAAATTTCCTTGAAAACAGAAAAGGAAAACTCAGGATTCAATTCACTCTTATTTGAAATTTATACTAATTTTCACACAGGTACAATTAGAAACGTTACATGAATTTAGTCAATGTATCTTCTGCATGGCCCTACTAAACTGACACCATTTGACTGAAGGTTAAACTATATGAAATAGACAGAATTATTCATTTAGCAACATATATGCAAAGTAAGCACACTTCCTTATGCAAACTACTCAATATCTGTCTGATAAGCCAAAGAATAAATGAATGGCCAATGAACTTTATGAGTGAGGTAAACAGATGTTATCATGAAACTGGGTCCACGTGTTAAAGAAAGATGAGAGAAGAAATGTAAACACCCAGGGAAGAGCTTACACTAAATGCTACCATGGTATGCTTTATACTTATCTATATTGTGCCCGTAATTATTAGCATAAACAAAATTACCTAAACTCTTTCATCTTAACCAATTATTTTAAGTCTTTTCATGGATACAGTAATGCAGAAACAGAGCAATACAAACCGTTCCTTGCCAAGGAGGTGGTGGTCCCATGTAATGAAATTCTCTCACATAATCATTGTAGGTCTAAAATAAAAGATGATATTGTCAATAATAAATTAAAATGGATGGAATACAAAACAAATCAGACCCTAACTTTAAGTATGTAAAATTTATTGCTTACCCCAGTTAAAAATACATCTCCTCGAACTCCTGAAAATTGTCTGTTGGGAATAAGATTTGTGAAACTAAATTCAGGTCATTCATAAACTAGCTCCAAGAATGCAATTCAAAGCTAAGCAAGAGTGAACCCAACTTACCTGTCAACTTCCTGGTATCGAGGATCCTTTAAATACCCTGTTCAAACATCAAGCATTTTAGTAAATCAAATTCTATGTTCTCACTATGGCATTATAATTAAACCTTCCTTACCCTTGTTTTCATTCTTCCCTTGAAAAACATACTTTAAAGGATGTTATCCATCAACTACTACAGAGGCTTTTCCATGTATCATGTGAGCTTTGTGCAGAAGATCAACTTGAGTGCAACTTGAGGACACTGAAGCAGAATGGCTATAAACAATGTTTACCTTTCACCTTGAGAACTTACAGCTAAGTTTTAAAACATGAAAACTCAAATGGACACAAAACTGTCAAAGCTGCAAAAATGAGCATATGTGTACTCCAAGAATCAAGTAACAAAACAGGTGTTTACTCCATATCTGCCTTCGTTTAAGAAGAATACAACAAACAACTATAATAAAAATGTCTGATTGGCCCTGTTCCTGGGGAAAAGGTACTTCTTAAAATCCATTTTGTTATAAAACACTAGAGTTATAATGCTAACCAAAACCAATTTCGAGAGTTTTACAGGTGTGTCAGTGATTATAATAGAAATATACCCCGTTTTAATCCTTATGAGCACACTAGCTGAAAATTTACACTTGAATGAATCATATACCTGAAATCATTAAATAGTGTGGCAAATCACTGATGTCTCCAGCACTCACAGGAAAGTACACTGAACTGAAAACTAAAAGGAAAATGTAATGAGACGCTTATGTCCTTACTTGAGGTTCTTTATCAGGGAAGCCACATTAGGAGAGAGAGTGAGAGAGCACTTATTCTCCAGGGTTCTCCAAGTACCTAATATATTCAAGGACACAGAATCTGGAATCACTTCCGACCACCACATCTGCCTCTTGGTTTTGGCACTTGCCATTCAGAGGCTGTGACTATCCTATGTGTATTTGCTTTCAAGGGCACAAGTTATACATTAACAAACTGAGTATTACTCTCTCTCTCTCTCTCTAGCTGCAAGAACTGAGTGACCTGGCATTTGAAAGGAAGCTCTGAATGTAACCAAGATGTCTGTGAAAATGACAGCAGCCCTGCTCCTGCTACAGCTGAGTGGCTTCTTTGGAGCTGCCAACAGTGGGAAGGTGCTGGTGTGGCCAATGGAGTTCAGCCATTGGCTCAACTTAAGGGCAATCCTAGATGAGCTTGTGAAGAAGGGACATGAGGTGACTGTTCTGAGACCATCAGTTTTCTTTTCTTATGAGGTTACAACACATCTGCTATTGAGTTTGAGACATATCCTTCATCCTATTCCATGGATAAGGTTAAGGAACATTTTGTGGAAGGCTTCAGCAAGCTCATTTATGAGCTGCCAAAGCAATCGTTTTGGGCATACTTTTTAATGTTGCAAGAACTGTATTTGAGACAATCAGATTATTGTGAGAGCCTCTGCAGAGATGTGGTTTTTAACAAGGACCTCATGATAAAACTACAGAAATCAAGCTTTGATGTCATGGTAGCAGACCCCTTCGTCCCCTGTGGTGACTTGCTGGCTGAGATTCTCCAGATACCCTTGGTTTACAGTCTCCGCTTCTTTCCTGGCAATACTTATGAAAAGTACAGTGGAGGACTCCCGCTGCCTCCGTCCTATGTGCCTGCTGCTATGTCAGGACTGAGTGACAGAATGACATTCATAGAGAGAGTGCACAGTGTCATCTACATGCTTTCTTTTGACTTTTGGTTCCAGACATTTAATGAGAAGAAGTGGAATGAGCTTTACAGTGAAGTCTTAGTTAAGTGCTGTGTCCCTTTAACTACAGCACTCTCAATTGGCTGTGTCATTGAAGGTGACCTTGAAAGAACAGGGTAGCCCACTCATAAGTAAAATGGTGAGAAACCTGTGACATTACCTGTCAAATGCAAAGTATTGTAAAAGAGTCTCTGTTCCAATGGCAAATTTGAAAGACTTGTCTCTGACTTTCACAGGACACTTCACAAAGGCACATGTTCACCTAGAAATATATGTGGGTTTCTCTACGCAAGAACATAGCCATTTACTACCTATTTTATTTCACTTCTTTAAAACACTTTTTCTGGGTGGTTTTTATCATTGTTGTTGCTGTTGCTGCTGCTGCTGCTGCTGCTGCTGCTGCTGCTGCTGCTGCTGCTGTTGCTACTGCTGCTGTTGCTGCTGCTGCTGCTATTGTCATTATCAATTAGTATATTGATTGGAAGGCTGTGTCACTGCACAACCCTGGAAGTCAGAGGACAAAGTGTGGAGCCTCTTCTTTCTTTGCCTTCTTACACATATGCTGAGAATGGAAGTATGTTTGCACCATTGCAAAGCCAGGGCTTCACCCCGTTGACCTGTCCAGATGACACCACAATGCTTGTTTTAAACTTACAGAATGTCTTCTTTGCTGACAGACATGCAAACTGAGGACTGAGGAGTAACACAGATTGCAAGCCCAACTACATATCAGGCCTGTTGAAAATACCAGTTTCCGCTCATTGTTTTATTTAAATTTGAAATATTTTCTGTCTTTTTATAATGAATTTGTTCATAGTTGTGAGTTCATTCCCTCTATCCTACACAACCCAAGTTTGTGAATGCAAAATTTTAGAAAACCAATATTCCCTCACTGAGTGTTTAAAACTCTTCTTTAAACTTCTAATGGTTCCAGAGAATGGCTTCAGATAAAGCTACATGCAGCCAAGAAACTGAACACCTTTCCTCCATTCAGAGGACCTAAGGAGTGGTAGGACAAAATGCCTTCCTACAAACTGTCCTCTGACCTATGCCCTCTACACAAACACACACACACACACACACACACACACACACACACACACACACACAAACACACACTTGAATGAGTGCCTTTTAAAATTAAACAATGCTGAAGTATCTGCATGGGAATTTTAGTCACAGAGTTTTAAACAGTGTCTCTTTTTAAAGAAAAAAATGTATAGACTTTTCATCCTTTATTATCTGGAAACAAACTTAGACACACCTAATTACTGTACAGTCTGTCATAGTTTATGAGCAGTACCAGGACAAAGAGCTCAGGTATCCTCACAAATTATCTTCCAGGTCAGCCTGGGTTTTATAGTAAAACCCTGTCTCAAACTAAAATGTTGATCTTTACACTGGGCACGGCTGCACACACCTGTAATCCCTGCAGTTGAGATGAGGAGGAAGATAATCGAAAGTTCAAAGTCAATTTGGCTACATAGTAACTTAGGGACCAGCCTGGGCTCCAGCCCACTATCTCCAAACAAAAGAAGACAGCACACAAATTCCCACTTCACGTAGAGGAATACACATCAAGTTTCAAGCTGCTGAATATTGCAAAGGAGATGGAGAGTTCCAGGGAAAGGTGGTTTCCTTACAGTGAGGGGCACTGTTCATAGATAATGGCATTTAATTGTATTTCAATGTCACACACATAATTACCAAGCCAGAGTGAGTTACAGATATGGTGTCTTCTCAAAGCCACCCACACAGTGATTTTATATATTTCTAAGCCTAAGTATGAGCAACATATATGTCACAAAATCATATCAAACACTACGTGTGCATGTACACAAGACAACCACACACACACACACACATACTGTTTTTCATATCCCACATTTACACATGTCAACATCTTTTTCTGTATTATCAAGAGTGCTTCCAGAAGGTTACCTGGCATACTCACCTTCACCTGACACTGTGTCACATCTTATACCTTCACTCTTCTGATTCTTCCTAGGAAGACCCATGACACTCGCAGAGACTATGGGGAAGGCAGATATATGGCTCATTCGAACCTATTGGGATTTGGAATTTCCTCATCCTCTCTTACCAAATTTTGATTTTGTTGGTGGACTCCACTGCAGACCTGCCAAGCCCCTGCCTAGGGTAAATATATTCTTGTTTGCTTCCTTCTGTTTGCCTTGAATATCCAGCAAGACTGATCATCTTTTATTCTTTCAGGATGTTTGTGTCCAACTCAGAGAGGCAAAGGAGACAAGTATAGCGACCAGCCAGTGGAAACTCCTGAATCTATTCCATCACAAAAGTCTCCATTTCCTTTATGCAAACCTGTGGGGCTAAGGACTGGCATAGTTAGACTACAACACAACATGGAGAAATCTTTAGTGATTCACACCAGAATACAGATAGTGTGGCAGGTACATCCCACAGGAAGTGTTGAGTGTCCAGAGACACAAAGGGTGCACAGGCTCACCCAGAATCACCAGCAGTTCTACTCTTAACGACTCACTGTGGGGGAATAACAGGACCATGGCACTGTTAACAAGGAGGAAATGGCAAGTTGCCTGGCAGTAAAAGTAAAGAGGAAGTATGGAGCAAGTTAAGGGACACAGTTTGCTTATCCTATATAAGGGATTAGACTCTCTCAGAAAAGAAAGGAACTTAATTCAAGGTACAGAATGCAGCCCCTGGTGGTGATGGCCAGAAGGGTCCAGACTATTAAAACAATGGTGGGTGTTTTCATTGCCCCTACTACCCACTATGCTTTCATAGTAGGACTCTGATGCCAAGGACATGACACATTTTGATCATAAAAAAGAAAGACATCAGGTGGCACTGACTAGGTCAGCCCCTCTGCTTCTAATTCTCGTAGCAATGGAATGTGCTGCGTAGGCTGCGGTGAAAAACTTCATCAACTTCCTTCCCCTGATATCAACCCAGTGAGCTACAAGGACTGGCGTGGCAAGATTTGTCCATGAGTACAACGGCAGTGTGAGTGTCATGGGGAACCAACTGATAGGGGCTGAAATTTAAGGCCTCCACACAGGAGGAAAGCCATGTCCGGTGTTATATATCTGGACATGAACATGTGCTTGGCGAGCCTGAGGGCCTCAGTAATGAACCAGCTCCTATTACTTTGTTTAATGGGGGCACTAGCAGGGTGCCTTCTTAGTTAATATCTCCCTACGTACATCAGCTCGCTTCTCACGCCTCCTCTGAGAAGGTTTTGATGTAATGTGCAGTAGACAGCGCAGAAACTCAGTCCGTCAAGGACTGAGAATAAGAGACTGTCAAGTCCTCTACTTTGATATCGATATCAATGTCTCCCCCAAGGGTCAGAGACAAGGTGTAGGAGGAAGTAGACACACTTTAAGGGGAATAGGATGGGGAAGATCAGAGGAAGCATTGCTCTCTGGACATGACAGGGCCCCAGCACTAGTGAACTCCATCAGCGCCTGTGGCTGCCTTCAGAAGAGCTGCACGAGACTGTGTTAGCCAGCATGCTTGCGTGGAGTGGGTGGGGGCTCAAGGACCCATCCAACTTACAGTGATGGCTTCTAAAGGATTATGAGTCAATTCCTTTAAGGCTATGACTACTGATAGGTTTCCCACGCTCTAGTGACTGGCACACAACATACAGAATTCTATGGCTGAGTTATTAAATGAATGAGTTATTGAAGTTGGTAAAATGAGGATAGATACGTAGTACTATTCTCTGCTTAGATCTCTGCCAAAGTAAGAGTTTTCTGTATTAGATAAGGAGTTTATTAAATGAGCATGGGGAAAAAAGGAAAGGAGGAGCGGGGGTACCCCAAAGAGAGAGAGCGAGGCAGAGAGATAGGGAGAGAGAGGAAGAAAGAAAGCAAGATACTTTTGGTAATTAATCATTTTAATATAATTTATCAATATTACATGCCCATTGTTATCCCCTCACTTTTATCTCCCTGTTCCCCCAACCATCCTTTCTCTCCTGCCTTTTTCTCCTCCCCTAGGCTTCTGGGGTGTGGGGGTCATTTTTCCCCTACCAGCTGACCACAGCCTATCAGGTCTCATGCTGATAGCTTGCATCCCCTTTCTCTATGTGCCCATGGGGCCACCCAGCTGAGGGGAAGTGATTCAACTGCAGGCACCAGAGTTCATGCCAGAGGCAGTCCCTGCTCCCTCCTTCCTCCCCACTGTGAAGAGTGAGCTGTCATTGGCTATGTCTGAAAAGGGGGTCTAGGTTCTTTGTATGCATTGTGCTTAGTTGGTGCTTCCTTTTGTGTGGGACCCCTTGAATGCAGATCCACCAACCTTGATGATCTCTCTGTGCGGCTCCTGAAGAGAAAAAATATGAGAGATTTGAACAAGCTAGTAGGTGTAAGAGAGAAGAGATAATGGACTTAGGGATATTGTTAACTTATGTTGAAAACAGAATTAGGGCTTCCTTGTGCTGTCTTTTTCAGTAGTAATGAGTTTCCCCTCACCTTTCCTTCAGCTCCTTGACAACAGATAAGACAGTGAGATTGGGCAGTGACAAATTCGTGGCAGTGCCTGACAGTGTGCTATGAATGAGGACATACCCAGGGACCACTTAAAATAAAACTTTTTACGCAGGGTCCTAAAGTGCTATTTCTGTGTCTTTGCATTAAGATAAAAAATGAAGGTAGAAAAGTAACAGTCTGTCACAAGAACTGAGGCTTCTGAGCCACGCAGTTAAGGATTTAAATTTTATTAAACAGCAGTCTATTTATTTCTAAAAATAAGAGTTCCATTGAGTTGCAACTGATGACAATGTAGGTTAACGTTAGGACCATTGCATCCCTTAAGAAACTGTATGTATTAGCTTGAGCCCTGGGATCCTAATCCAGTACCATGCTGCCTGCCTGCCACACTGCTACCCAAAAATATGTTAGTAAACTACCCCCCAAAAACGGTAATCAATCCCAAATTACATATGTTGATTTACAGGTTACCTTAATTATGTTGTCTTCTCCCATGCAGAACAGTAACTAAGAAAAGGGGCTGTAACATATATGTCAATAGAATTATAGAGAAAAATATATTGTGTGCAAATTTGAGGAATTGTCCCTAAAACTGAAACCCTACGTGATAGACATGCAGGGAATGCCCTCTAAAGCAGTACACTAGGGAAACTGAGCCAGCAAACAAGCAAGAAGTAAAATAAGAAGAATATTTTATGTAAACTACCTAGAGTGGTCAAAATAATAGAAACAGAAAGGTACCTAAAGGACTGGGGAAGGAGAAGGAGAAATTTGGATTTAATTTCCACACATCTTGGTTTCAAGATGAAAACAACATGGGGCTGTTTGTATGACTTGAGATCTGTAAGCCATGTACAACAGGTTCCAACTGTCCATCCTATATGTGGGTGTGAACAGTCTCAACACACCCACTGTTCTGCTCATTTACAGCAGTGCTCAGTTCCTTCACCTGGATGTTGGCATCAGTTCATATGCAGAATGTTTACTGCTGCTGCTCTTTGTGATGCTCTGATACTTCACTAACAGGAAATAGAAGACTTCGTCCAGTCTTCCGGAGAACATGGTGTTGTGGTGTTTTCCCTGGGCTCCATGGTGGGTAACCTAACAGAAGAAAGGGCCAATGTGATTGCAGCAGGCCTGGCCCAGATCCCACAGAAGGTGAGATACAGTGTCCTGCTGATGCGTCCTCACAGAGATGGTCACACGCTGCTCTAGGTCTCATTGTAGAAGTTTGGTGACACAAAGCTACCAGGGACAGATGTCAACTAGTAGATGAGGTTTTTTATTAACAACTTGATTTTTAACATTGTGTTCAGAAAGAAAACACATAGCAAGTGTGAACTTCCTATTGGGGAGGTATTATAGGCAGATCCAAAAATCTGCAATGTCCCTCTGTCTATTTCTTTGGAGGATAACTGAGGACTCTGGACTCACAACAGTGTAATCGGATTACTATTAAATTGTAACCAGTAATTACATTGGCCCAGTAACAATAAACAAGCACTCATAATTGGCAGTTGGCAGAGGTGGCTTGTCTTGTAGACATGTGTTCTTCACCCAGAAGACATGAACTTAGTTCTGAGTCCCTGAGGCTGGCAGCTCATGAATTGCCTGTGACTTCATGACATGGGATCCAAAGTACTCCTGGCATCAGATTAGACCAACTCTTCCCATACATACGTACATACACACACATACACAACACACACACATATACGCACATGCACACATATACACACACACTCATACACCACACACACATACTCATATATACATATACTCACATAGATACACACACAGATGCACACGTACACATACCATCATTCCACATATACAAACAAATACACACATGTGCATATACACCCACATATTCAAACACACACATACACATACTCACATACACAGGCACACACACACACACACACACACACACAAGCACACCACACACAGAAAAATAAAAATAATTACTTGTTTAAAAATGGTATTTGTGCTTACCTGGATTATTTGTTTCTATTTTATCTTATATTACTTTATAACTATTATTTGGATGCTTGTTTGTGGTCTAAGGAGAGAGAGAGAAAGGAAGGATGTGGGTTTGGAAGGAGGAGAGAGGATCAAGGTCTGGAGAGGTAACGACACACAGAATATATGGCATGAAATATCTCTTTTCAATACAAGTCAAAAAAATAGAAACAAGAAAGAATATGTAAGTTTTTAAATGGAGTTTGTATCGTAATATCATGTTCACTTGTAATATTGGCCTAATGTGATTGTCTATATTGAAAATGGGTTTATGCAAGTATATTTCCTCTGCTAGTCTAAAACCTTTGTAGAGCAGGTCCCCTCAGCCCCAAATCCACCTGCAGGACTGAGCCCACTAATGTAGAAATGGGGAGTATCTTGGGGAATTGCTCTTGAAGGGACCATGAGCTTAGACAATGTCACACTAAAAGGGACTAAACCAACAAAATATCTTATGGTAAACATGATTATAAGTGAACTACCTCAAATACCATTGGTATACAGAATTTGGAAATTAAACATTGCTATAAGTATATAGGAAAAAACAAAATCAAGGTACACATTAGTAACTCTGTGGGCGTGTTCAACTTGAATTGTAATCACACATTTCTGAACTCTTCTGCTTGGCGTTGCTGGATCTAACGTGGCCTGAGTTGCTGTTGATTAAATGTGGCAGGTGGGAACATGGGTAAGAACAAGGATCAATGTGTAAGTGTGAGCAGTGTTGGCATCCTTACTGCAGACATCCTTCCCGGTTCCCATCATCTCTCCTCTTGCCTGCCTATTAGACAGGAGGACGATGTCTTCATCCTTCCTTTCTTTTTATTTCAGATTTAATTTAGCAGGCTATCTGGATGAGACCTGATAGGCTGCGGTCATGAGGTTGGGGAGGAGGTCCTCTTCTGTCAGAGGTCTAGAGGAAGGGATAAGAGTGAAAGAGGAAGGGGGAAAGGGAAGATAAAAGTGAGAGGATAGCAATCTGGATGTAATCTGAATAAATTCTAATAAATAAACTATAAAAACGATTATTCACTTTACATCCCAAAGGTAGCTCCCTTTCTCATCTCCTCCCATCCAATCCCACCCTCCCCCGCTCCTCCACCCCTGTTCCTTTCCCCTAGCCCTCAGTCAGAGGGAGCTCTTCTCCTCTACCAACTGACTCCAGCCCATCAAGTCTCATCAGGACTGCCTGTGTCCTCTTCCTCTGCGCTGTGGTAAGGCACCTCACCAAGAGGAAGTGATGAAAGTGCAGGCAACAGAGTCTATGGCAGGGACAGCCCCTGACCCCCTTAAGTGGACCCATATAAAGTCCGAGCTGCATATGGACTACATCTGAGTGAAGGGTCTAGGACCTCTCCATGCATAATCCTTGTTTGGTGCATCAGTCTCCTCCAGCCCCCATGGGCCCAGATTTGTTGACTCTGTTGGTTTTCTTATAGAGCTCCTGTGCCCTCCAGGACCTTCTATCCCCCAACTCATCCATAGGACTCACTGTGCTCTGCCAAAAGTTTAGCTGTGAAACTCAGCATCTGCTTTGATCCTTTTCTGTGTGGAGAGTTTCATTGGATACCTGCAGTAGGTTCTCCTCATGTTTCCTCTCTTCAGCTGTGTCACTCCCTACTCTAGTTGCCCTTCTGAAGGAGAATTAAGCTACCTCCCTAGACTCCTCCTTGTTACTTAGCTTCTTTACGTCTTTTTAAATTAAATTACATGGATTGTAATATGGTTATCCTGTATTATATGGCTAACATGCCCTGATAAGTGAATATTTACCATGTACATCCTTCTGGGTATGGTTACATCACTCAGGATGATCTTTTCCAGCTCCACCCATTTGCCTGCATATTTCATGATGTCCTTGTTTTTGATAAATGGATAGTATTGCATTGTGTAAATGTACCACAGTTTCTTTATCCATTATAAATTGAGGGATTATTTCTTAATCTCTACAGAACTCTAGTGTGACTGTCTTGATGTTTGACCAAAGGAATGAGAGGATAGCTTTATCTCCACAGGTTCTTTGGAGATTTGAAGGCAAGAAGCCAGACATCTTGGGCTCCAACACACGTCTGTACAAATGGATCCCCCAGAATGACCTTCTAGGTAAGCAGCACCAGGACACACAGGTGGCATGAGGAATGGCTGCCAGGAAGGTCAGTGTCAACACTAAGGTAGAGATGACGGCTGCGATCTAGTCCTGAGGAACATGGATAAGGAACTGGTGGGACTATTCTGTACATTTTCATTCCAGATGGCCAGAATCCATGTTTAATCTCTGCTGTTTGGAGCCAACCTATCACAAGCAGGGCAGCAGTGATGACCTCACTGTTCCTTTAGAGCATATGCACCTGAACCACAGTCTGTGCTTGCCCATGATGATTGCTCCACTTGGGAGAAGCCCTGCCCACTTTTTCCATTGCACACAATCCTTCTACTGCCACACTCCACCTCCTCTATGTGGTCTTCTCTTAATGCTCTGTGTGCTTGCAGTGCTCCTTGCTCTAAGACTTGAGAGGAGAAATGCAGTGTCACGGACATATAACGTTATCTAGAGAACAGTTCACTGTATTGTGCCTGTATGAGACTTATGATTAATACATTGTCTTAATTTCCTGCTTTCCTAGGTCATCCAAAAACCAGAGCTTTTATAACTCATGGTGGCACCAATGGCATCTATGAGGCAATCTACCATGGGATCCCTGTGGTTGGCATTCCTCTGTTTGGGGACCAGTATGATAATATTGTTCGTATGAAGACCAAAGGAGCAGCTGTTAGACTGGACTTTCTCACAATGTCCAGTACAGACTTGTTCATTGCGCTGAAGACTGTCACCAATGACCCTTCGTGAGTACACAGTTTCTTCCCATGGTTACTAGTCAAGATAGGTCCTATCTAAGGCAACAGTAGCATTCATCTGATCTTTAGCCTAATTGTGAAAGCAACAGCAATAAACATAAAACTTATTTAAACACTGTGGAGTATGCTTTAAATGTCAGCTAAGAGTGTAACCACCTTATAGACTCACTGTAGACGAAGTTTATTTAGGATATTTGATGATGGAAACCATTTTCTCTTGTTAAATGAAAGTACACAATTTCTACAAATAAGATCAAATTAAATCACAGCACAATCAAGCTAAAAATAAGTTAATTGTTTCAATTCAATGACTAAAATATCTGAAACTCTTATACTTTGTTTCTGTAATCCTCACTCATTGCCCAAATTAAATAATTATGCATAGCCGGGCGTGGTGGCACACGCCTTTAATCCCAGCACTCAGGAGGCAGAGGCAGGTGGATCGCTGTGAGTTCGAGGCCAGCCTGGTCTACAAAGTGAGTCCAGGATGGCCAAGGCTACACAGAGAAACCCTGTCTCGAAAAACCAAAAAAAAAAATAATAATTATGCATAAATGTATATATATGGATATATAAAATATGTAATTACCAAATATGAACATTTAACATTTCCAACTCCTTAGACATTTGTAATTTCATTAATATCAATGCTGGAAAAAAAAACCCACCATGTTCCATAAGTTACAATAAGACACGAAATTCTAATTCAGTCACTGACTCTCAGTACCCTACTATCCTGCTATCCCGGGTCAGCATGTATATATTAGCTGACCCCTCTGTCCCCACACACTGTCTCCCTTCCTACATGCCAGTTACCAGTGGTCTACCTATACTTCTATGAAATCACCTCTCCTAGGTCCCCACAGTAGTGAGAATGGACAGTGTTTGCCTTTAGGCCCTGGTTTATACGATTTAGTAGCATACCCACCAGTTTTACCCTTGTTGTTGGAAAAACAAGATTGCATTCTTCATAATGGTTGAATAATATTCAACTAAATTTTCAGACCACATTTTTCAAATGTGTATACCAACAATGGTCACCTCATCAGTTCCTCTCCATACCTATCAGGACTAGAGCTCCAAAAACCATGGACATTAAGGTTTCATTGCTATTATGATGTTTACTATTTCTTTAAGCACATTCTTAATAGTAGGAAAGCTAAACTCTGGGGACATTCTGATTATAATATGTCCCGTAAATCCACACTCTTTAGGTAGTGGCTTGACTAAGTTGCACTCCTGCATTCATTTATGTTAGTAACAATTCCATGCCCTGATGCAACCGAATAGCCTGAAATCCTGAGTTGATCCCCAGAAACTGCATTGTGAAACAGAATTGACATCCACACATTTTCCTCTGACCTCCACACATGATACATGGGGCATGACACTTCCCCTGTGCCACAAACAAACACAATAGAATAGATACATTTTTTAAAGTTGAAAATTCTGCTTCCTCTGCATCCTTATCATTACTGTGCTTAGCATTATGGGTTGATTTCAGGCCATTGAGCATCCTAGCTGGATTATCAGTGACCTACATCTCAACCTTATGTCATCTTTGGAAAATATGTCCCTTTCTTATAGTTACCCATTTTTAACTATCAATACTGTTTTTATTGAGATTTAAACGGATGTTGACAGCATATCTTCTCAAGGGAATCAATGTGACCATCTTCACTTTACATTGAACCACCTCCCTTGCAGAGCTTGGAGCAGCTTATATCGGTTTGCTCTGCTGGAAAGATTTACTTCCCCAGATAATTTTTCATTCCACTTTTGGTCAGAATGCCTCTCAGATAATGCCAACCTACAGGCAAACTTCCAAACATGCTCCAGTAGAAACACCTGCCGTTCTCCTACTCAATCTATTGAGGCTCATGACGTTTTCCTTGAATCATCCATAGGCTTGATGCATAAAGTAAACTAACTAGTTCTCAATGTTGGTGTCTTTAGCTACAAGGAAAATGCCATGCGGCTATCCAGAATTCACCATGAACAGCCCGTGAAGCCCCTGGACCGAGCCGTCTTCTGGATAGAGTTTGTCATGCGCCACAAAGGAGCCAAGCACCTTCGTGTGGCAGCCCATAACCTCAGCTGGGTCCAGTATCACTCTCTGGATGTGATCGGGTTCCTGCTGGCCTGCGTGGTGACTGTACTGTTCCTCATCACAAAGTGCTGCCTCTTTGGTTGCCAGAAGGTTACCAAAGCTGGAAGGAAGAAGAAAAGGCAGTAGCTGCACTGGAGAGGAATAACAGATGGACCACCTCTAGGCCATTGCTTCACGGGAGGCCAGGATGGCAGGACCCTTTATCCTGTGACAACCTTTCCTCTCCTTGCCTCACTAAACCACAGTATCACTTTCAGAATTGTAATACTCAATGATAAGTTAGAAATATTTTTGGCCACAGTTCAAAAACCTAGAAAGCACTAAAGATCAGACTATATTAGTGGTTCTTTTAAAAATTCTTCTTTGCCCCCAGAGGCAGTGGCTCATACCCATAGTCCCAGCACTCAGGGAGACAGAGGCAAGTGGATCTCTGTGAGTTCAAGGCCAGCCCGGTTTAAAAAGTGAGGCCAGGACAGCCAGGGTGACACAGAGAAACACCGTCTTGAAAAAACAAACAAACAACAATTACTTCTGTGATGTTAGAGAAATGGTTCAGTGGTTAACAGCAACGTAGGTTTTGATGCCTATTAGAACTGACCACATAATGATTTAATACCAGTGCAGGCTAGCCCTCATTGGATAATAAATACTGAAGGGTTATTTTCTAAGTCCTACATGTATCAACTCCTTCCCTCTAACATATATGTGTTTGTGGGTGTGTTATAATTTTTTAATTAAAATTCATCATTTCTCCTTTTTCCTTCTTCACTCCAACCTTTGTCAAGTACCCAACCTCACTCTCATTCCAATTTATGGCCTCTGTTTCTCTGTTATATAAGTGTGTGCGTGTGTGTGTGTGTGTGTGTGTGTGTGTGTGTGTGTGTGTGTGTGTGTGTGTGTGTGTGTGTGTGTGAGAGAGAGAGAGAGAGAGACTCTTCTTTGGGGAGGACCGTTTTCCCAGACTTCATTGATATGCTAACTCCCATGAGCCCAAGGGACTGCAACATTTCTAATGCAGTAGGATTGGCTGAGGCTGAAGAAAGAGGACTTGGTTCCTGTCAAGGGGGAACTATGGTGGCATATTCAGGCATTAACTCTTCCTCCCTCTCTCATCTTGCCATATGGGTTTCTGGAAGGTCCTGAGAGACCACTGTATGCTCCATGATGGTCATAGCTAGAGTGAGGGTAATAGCATGTGGTCTGTATGTCTATAGTGAAGCCACTGCTGGACATATGTGTGTTCAGATGTTGTGGCAGAGGGGAAAGGCATTCTCTGCCCTCCCACTGCCCCCCACCCAGGCCAAGAGTCAAGCTCTCCACAGGAATATTGTGGCTTGGGACAAACACCTTCCTGTGTTTTCATTTCATGATCAAAGTGAAATGCGGATTACTGTTGATTGAGGCAGTAAGTTACATTCAGAGATGCCTGAAGGGCATCTAGTGCTGGGCTCATGTTAAACGTGTAATAATGATGAACCAGGGTCTCAGAGTCCTTGTTGTTTCTTTAGTAAGTCGTAATGGTTATGGGGGAAAAAAGGGACTTTTTGCTCTTGTAGAGGATTTGCATATTATACCCCGCACCCACAGGAGGCTCATCACCATCTGTAATTCCAGAGTCTCTGAAGCCCTCTCCTGGTTCCTTCAGGAACTGCATGCACATGGTGTACAGACATACATGCAGGCAAAACACTAATGTACATAAAACAAAAATAAACACATCTTTAAAGAACTCCTGTACTTTATGTGTTACACTGCCATAATTTACCAGGCTTAACTTCAATTCACAGGTTAATGTAGTCCTTTAAAAATCTACACTTAGAGCTGTGTGGTAGTGAGCCATGCCTTTAATCCCAACACTCCAGTGGCAGAGGCAAGCAGGTCTCTGTGAGTCTGGCCTATGGATTGTGTTTTAGGAGAGCCAAAATTATACAGAGGAACCCTGTCTCAAAAGAAAAATTTAAATAAAAATAAAACAATCCACTCTTAGTGACTATATCATTCTGAAAATAGTAAGCATGTGTTAGCTACGTGGTTCCGGAACTGTGTAGGTTTTACTTTTCCTTTCCAAAATAGCCTTAGTGTTAAAGTGAAAATATGCATAGCAAAGGCATACTCTAAAACCTAATGAGTTTCTCTCTCAATACTTTTATCATTTAAATTCTAGCAGAAATTAAAAAATAGGGTGCTTACTAAAACCAAAGCACTATCCCTTAGCATGTTATACTTATTTGGCATTTTACCTAGCACATTTAAATTAATTCTAAATTACAGAAAAGCCAGATTGCAAGAGGATGAACAACTACCCTACAGTCAGTCACACTATAGAAAGTGTCATAACACAAGTGTACACATAGCTAAGATACAATTGCAGTGCCCTCGGCTCTAAAGTCAGTGACTCTCACATCTCTCTTCAAAATCAAGTCCAAGAACTACTAAAACTTTTTAAGAAATGTCAATATCTTGAGATGGCTCACCATGTTAAAACAGCAGCTGCCAGGCATGACAGCCTAAGTTCAATCCCTAGGACTTCTACATCTGTGTATGTCATGCATACGCCCACAGAAACACCAATAATTAAGTGTGATTGTAAGGTGCCATTATAAAATTAATAAAGGACGCAAGATACATTACTTGAGTGTCAAGTTCATCTTCCTAGTTCAGACTCAAAGATTTTTCAAATTTCAGCTGTATGTACAGGATCATGTGAAACTTGCTTCAAGTGGATCCAAAGGAAAGTTAAGTCCTAGGATCACTTAAAAATGAAACGGGGAAACAAGAAGCACGGAGGTGATTCCGCCACCAAGTTTCACTTCTTGAGATCTGTTTCCAGATAGTCTGGACATCTCAGAATATACCATAAGAACATCAAATTTCCTTGAAAACAGAAAAGGAAAACTCAGGATTCAATTCACTCTTATTTGAAATTTATACTAATTTTCACACAGGTACAATTAGAAACTTTACATGAATTTAGTCAATGTATCTTCTGCATGGCCCTACTAAACTGACACCACTTGACTGAAGGTTAATCTATATGAAATAGACAGAATTGTTCATTTAGCAACATATATGCAAAGTAAGCACACTTCCTTATGCAAACTACTCAATATCGGTCTGATAAGCCAAAGAATAAATGAATGGCCAATGAACTTTATGAGTGAGGTAAACAGATGTTATCATGAAACTGGGTCCACGTGTTAAAGAAAGATGAGAGAAGAAATGTAAACACCCAGGGAAGAGCTTATACTAAACGCTACCATGGTATGCTTTATACTTATCTATATTATGCCCGTAATTATTAGCATAAACAAAATTACCTAAACTCTTTCATCTTAACCAATTATTTTAAGTCTTTTCATGGATACAGTAATGCAGAAACAGAGCAATACAAACCGTTCCTTGCCAAGGAGGTGGTGGTCCCATGTAATGAAATTCTCTCACATAATCATTGTAGGACTAAAATAAAAGATGATATTGTCAATAATAAATTAAAATGGATGGCATACAAAACAAATCAGACCCTAATTTTAAGTATGTAAAATTTATTGCTTACCCCATTTAAAAATACATCTCGGCAAACTCCTGAAAATCGTCTGTTGGGAATAAGATTTGTGAAACTAAATTCAGGTCATATATAAACTAGCTCCAAGAATGCAATTCAAAGCTAAGCAAGAGTGAACCCAACTTACCTGTCAACTTCCTGATATCGAGGATCCTTTAAATACCCTGTTCAAACATCAAGCATTTTAGTAAATCAAATTCTATGTTTTCACTGTGCCATTATAATTAAACCTTCCTTACCCTTGTTTTCATTCTTCCCTTGAAGAACATACTTTAAAGGATGTTATCCATCAACTTCTACAGAGGCTTTTCCATGTATCATGTGAGCTTTGGGCAGAAGATCAACTTGAGTGCAACTTGAGGACACTGAAGCAGAATGGCTTTAAATAATATTTACCTTTCATCTTGAGAACTTACAGCTAAGTTTTAAAACATGAAAACTCAAATGGACAAAAAACTGTCAAAGCTGCAAAAATGAGCATATGTGTACTCCAAGAATCAAGTAACAAAACAGGTGTTTACTCCATATCTGCCTTCGTTTAAGAATACAACAAACAACTATAATAAAAATGTCTGGCCCTGTTCCTGGGGAAAAGGTACTTCTAAAAACCCATTTTGTTTTAAAACACTAGAGTTATAATGCTAACCAAAACCAATTTCTAGAGTTTTACAGGTGTGTCCGTGATTGTAATTAAAATATGCCCCGTTATAATCCTTATGAACACACCTGCTGAAAATTTACACTTGGATGAATCATATACCTGAAATCATTAAATAGTGTGGCAAATCACTGATGTACTCCAGGAAAGTACATTGAACTGAAAACTAAAAGGAAAATGTAATGAGACGCTTATGTCTTTACTTGAGGTTCTTTATCAGGGAAGCCACATTAGGGGAGAGAGTGAGAGAGCACTTATTCTCCAGGGTTCTCCAAGTACCTAATATATTCAAGGACACAGAATCAGGAATCACTTCCCACCACCACATCTGCCTCTTGGTTTTGGCACTTGCCATTCAGAGGCTGTGACTATCCTGTGTGTATTTGCTTTCAAGGGCCAAATTATACATTAACTAATTGAGTATTACTCTCTCTCTCTCTCTCTCTAGCTGCAAGAACTGAGTGACCTGGCATTTGAAAGGAAGCTCTGAATGTAACCAAGATGTCTGTGAAAATGACAGCAGCCCTGCTCCTGCTACAGCTGAGTGGCTTCTTTGGAGCTGCCAACAGTGGGAAGGTGCTGGTGTGGCCAATGGAGTTCAGCCATTGGCTCAACTTAAGGGCAATCCTAGATGAGCTTGTGAAGAAGGGACATGAGGTGACTGTTCTGAGACCGTCAGTTTTCTTTTCTTATGAAGTTGACAACACATCTGCTATTGAGTTTGAGACATATCCTTCATCTTATTCCATGGGTGACTTGGAGGAACTTTTTGTGGAAGCCTTCAGCAAGCTCATTTATGAGTTGCCAAAGCAATCATTTTGGGCATACTTTTTAATGTTGCAAGAATTGTATTTGAGACAATCAGATTACTGTGAGAGTCTCTGCAGAGATGCTGTGTTTAACAAGGACCTCATGACAAGACTACAGAAATCAAGCTTTGATGTCATGGTAGCAGACCCCTTCGTCCCCTGTGGTGACTTGCTGGCTGAGATTCTTCAGATACCCTTGGTTTACAGTCTTCGCTTCTTTCCTGGAAATACTTATGAAAAGTACAGTGGAGGACTCCCGCTGCCTCCATCCTATGTGCCTGCTGCTATGTCAGGACTGAGTGACAGAATGACATTCATAGAGAGAGTGCACAGTGTCATCTACATGCTTTCTTTTGACTTTTGGTTCCAGGCATTTAATGAGAAGAAGTGGAATGAGCTTTACAGTGAAGTCTTAGGTAAGTGCTGTGTCCCTTTAAGTACAGCGCTCTCAATTGGCTGTGTCATTGAAGGTGACCTTGAAAGAACAGGGTAGCCCACTCATAAGTAAAATGGTGAGAAACCTGTGAGATTACCTGTCAAATGCAAAGTATTGTAAAAGAGTTTCTGTTCCAATGGCAAATTTGAAAGACTTGTCTCTGACTTGCACAGGACACTTCACAAAGGCACATGTTCACCTAGAAATATATGTGGGTTTCTCTACCCAAAAACATAGCCATTTACTACTTATTTTATTTCACTTCTTTAAAACACTTTTCCTGGGTGGTTTTTATCATTGTTGTTGCTGAAGCTGCTGTTGTTGTCGTTATCAATCAGAATATTGATTGGAATGCTGTGTCACTGCACAACTCTGGAAGGCAGAGGACAAAGTGTGTAGCCTCTTCTTTCTTTGCCTTCCTACACAAAAGCTGAGAATGGAAGTATGTTTGCACCATTGCAAAGCCAGGGCTTCACCCCATTGACCTGTCCAGATGACACCACAATGCTTGTTTTACAGTTACAGAATATCTTATTTACTGACAGACATGCATACTGAGGACTAAGGAGTAACACATATTGCTAGCACAACTACCTATCGAGCCTGGGGAAAATACCAATTTACGCTCATTGTTTTATTTAAATTTTGAAATATTTTCTGTCTTTATATAATGAATTTGTTCATAGTTGTGAGTTCATTCTCTCTATCCTCGACAACCCAAGTTTGTGAATGCCAAATTTTAGAAAACCAATATTCCCTCACTGAGTGTTTAAAACTCTTCTTTAAACTTCTAATGGTTCCAGAGAATGGCTCCAGATAAAGCTACATGCAGCCAAGAACCTGAACACCTTTCCTCCATTCAGAGGACCTAAGGAGTGGTAGGACAAAATGCCTTCCTACAAACTGTCCTCTGACCTATGCCCTCTACACACACACACACACACACACACACACACACACACACACACACACACAAAAACACACTTGAAAGAGTGCCTTTTAAATCAAACAACGCTGAAATATGAGCATGGGAATTTTAGTCACAGAGTTTTAGACTTTTCATTTTTTATTATCTGGAAACAAACTTAGACATACCTAATTACTGTACAGTCTGTCATGGTTTACGAGCAGTACCAGGACAAAGAGCTCAGGAATCCTCACAAATTCTCTTCCAGGTCACCCTGGGTTTTATAGTAAAACCCTGTCTCAAACTAAAATCCTGAAACAGACCCTCCACAGATCTTTACACTGGCCAAGGCTGCACGCACCTGCCATCCCTGCAGTTGAGATGAGGAGGAAGATATTCTAAAGTTCATAGTCAATTTGGCTATGTAGCAACTTAGGGACCAGCCTGAGCTCCATCCAACTATCTCAAAACAAAAGAAGACAGCACACAAATTCCCACTTCACTTAGAGGAATACACATCAAGTTTCAAGCTGCTGAATATTGCAATGGAGATGGATAAGCCCAGGGAAAGGTGGTTTCCTTAGTGTGAGGGGCACTGTTCATAGATAATAGCATTTAATTGTATTTCAATGTCACATACATAATTACCAAGCCAGAGTGAGTTACAGATATGGGGTCTTCTCAAAGCCACTCACACAGTGATGTTATATATCTCTAAGCCTAAGTATGTGCAACATATATGTTATAAAATCATATCAAACATTACGTGTGCATGTACACAACACAAACACACACACACACACACACACAAACACACACACAAACTATTTTTCATACCCCACGCTTACACATGTCAACATCGTTTTCTGCATTATCAAGAGTGCTTCCAGAAGGTTACCTGGCATACTCATCTTCATCTGACACTGTGTCACATCTTATACCTTCACTCTTCTGATTCCTCCTAGGAAGACCCACAACACTTGCAGAGACTATGGGGAAGGCAGATATATGGCTCATTCGAACCTATTGGGATTTGGAATTTCCTCATCCTGTCTTGCCAAATTTTGATTTTGTTGGTGGACTCCACTGCAGACCTGCCAAGCCCCTGCCTAGGGTAAATATACTCATGTTTGCTTGCTTCTGTTTGCATTGAATATTCAACAAGAGTGATCATATTTTATTCTTTCAGGATGTTTCTGTCCAACTCAGAGAGGCATAGGAGCACCAGTATAGCGACCAGCCAGTGGAAACTCCTGAATCTATTCCATCACAAAAGTCTCCATTTCTTTTATGCAAACCTGTGGGGCTAAGGGCTGGCATAGTTAGACTACAACACAACATGGAGAAATCTTTAGTGATTCACACCGGAATACAGATAGTATGACAGGTACATCCCACAGGATGTACTGAGTGTACAGAGACACAAAGGGTGCACAGGCTCACCCAGAATCACCAGCAGTTCTACTCTTAATGACTCACTGTAAGGGAATAACAGGACCACGGCACTGTTAACAAGGAGGAAAGGGCAAGTTGCCTGGCAGTAAAAGTAAAGAGGAAGTATGGAGCAAGATAAGGGACACAGTTTGCTTATCCTATATAAGGGATTAGACTCTCTCAGAGAAGAAAGGAACTTAATTCAAGGTACAGAATGCAGCCCCTGGGGGTGTTGGACAGAAGGGTCCAGACTACTAAACAATGGTGGGTGTTTTCATTGCCCCTACTACCCACTATGCTTTCATAGTAGGACTCTGATGCCAAGGACATGACACATTTTGATCATAAGAAAGAAAGACATCAAGTGGCACTGACTAGGTCACCTCCTCCTGCTTCTAATTCTCGTAGCAATGGAATGTGCTGCATAGGCTGCGGTGAAAAACTTCATCAACTGCCTTCCCCTGATATCAACCCAGTGAGCTACAAGGACTGGCGTGGCAAGATTTGTCCATGAGTACAACGGCAGTGTGAGTGTCATGGGGAACCAACTGATAGGGGCTGAAATTTAAGGCCCCCACACAGGAGGAAAGCCATGTCCGGTGTTATATATCTGGACATGAACATGTGCTTGGCGAGCCTGAGGGCCTCAGTAATGAACCAGCTCCTATTACTTTGTTTAATGGGGGCACTAGCAGGGTGCCTTCTTAGTTAATATCTCCCTACGTACATCAGCTCGCTTCTCACGCCTCCTCTGAGAAGGTTTTGATGTAATGTGCAGTAGACAGCCCAGAAACTCAGTCCGTCAAGGACTGAGAATAAGAGACTGTCAAGTCCTCTACTTTGATATCGATATCAATGTCTCCCCCAAGGGTCAGAGACAAGGTGTAGGAGGAAGTAGACACACTTTAAGGGGAATAGGATGGGGAAGATCAGAGGAAGCATTGCTCTCTGGACATGACAGGGACCCAGCACTAGTGAACTCCATCATCGCCTGTGGCTGCCTTCAGAAGAGCTGCACGAGACTGTGTTAGCCAGCATGCTTGCATGGAGTGGGTGGGGGCTCAAGGACCCATCCAACTTACAGTGATGGCTTCTAAAGGAATATGAGTCAATTCCTTTAAGGCTATGACTACTGATAGGTTTCCCACGCTCTAGTGACTGGCACACAACATACAGAATTCTATGGCTGAGTTATTAAATGAATGAGTTATTGAAGTTGGTAAAATGAGGATAGATACGTAGTACTATTCTCTGCTTAGATCTCCCAAAGTAAGAGTTTTCTGTATTAGATAAGGAGTTTATTAAATGAGCATGGGAAAAAAAGGAAAGGAGGAGCAGGGGTACCCCAAAGAGAGAGAGCGAGGCAGAGAGATAGGGAGAGAGAGGAAGAAAGAAAGCAAGATACTTTTGGTAATTAATCATTTTAATATAATTTATCAATATTACATGCCCATTGTTATCCCCTCACTTTTATCTCCCTGTTCCCCCAACCATCCTTTCTCTCCTGCCTTTTTCTCCTCCCCTAGGCTTCTGGGGTGTGGGGGTCATTTTTCCCCTACCAGCTGACCACAGCCTATCAGGTCTCATGCTGATAGCTTGCATCCCCTTTCTCTATGTGCCCATGGGGCCACCCAGCTGAGGGGAAGTGATTCAATTGCAGGCACCAGAGTTCATGCCAGAGGCAGTCCCTGCTCCCTCCTTCCTCCCCACTGTGAAGAGTGAGCTGTCATTGGCTATGTCTGAAAAGGGGGTCTAGGTTCTTTGTATGCATTGTGCTTAGTTGGTGCTTCCTTTTGTGTGGGACCCCTTGAATGCAGATCCACCAACCTTGATGATCTCTCTGTGCGGCTCCTGAAGAGAAAAAATATGAGAGATTTGAACAAGCTAGTAGGTGTAAGAGAGAAGAGATAATGGACTTAGGGATATTGTTAACTTATGTTGAAAACAGAATTAGGGCTTCCTTGTGCTGTCTTTTTCAGTAGTAATGAGTTTCCCCTCACCTTTCCTTCAGCTCCTTGACAACAGATAAGACAGTGAGATTGGGCAGTGACAAATTCGTGGCAGTGCCTGACAGTGTGCTATGAATGAGGACATACCCAGGGACCACTTAAAATAAAACTTTTTACGCAGGGTCCTAAAGTGCTATTTCTGTGTCTTTGCATTAAGATAAAAAATGAAGGTAGAAAAGTAACAGTCTGTCACAAGAACTGAGGCTTCTGAGCCACGCAGTTAAGGATTTAAATTTTATTAAACAGCAGTCTATTTATTTCTAAAAATAAGAGTTCCATTGAGTTGCAACTGATGACAATGTAGGTTAACGTTAGGACCATTGCATCCCTTAAGAAACTGTATGTATTAGCTTGAGCCCTGGGATCCTAATCCAGTACCATGCAGCCTGCCTGCCACAGTGCTACCCAAAAATATGTTAGTAAACTAACCCCCAAAAATGGTAATCAATCCCAAATTACATATGTTGATTTACAGGTTACCTTAATTATGTTGTCTTCTCCCATGCAGAACAGTAACTAAGAAAAGGGGCTGTAACATATATGTCAATAGAATTATAGAGGAAAATATATTGTGTGCAAATTTGAGGAATTGTCCTTAAACCTGAAACCCTACGTGATAGACAAGCAGGGAATGACCTCTAAAGCAGCACACTAGGGAAACTGAGCCAGCAAACAAGCAAGAAGTAAAATAAGAAGAATATCTTATGTAAACTACCTAGACTGGTCAAAATAATAGAAACAGAAAGCAGATATTTGGTACCTAAAGGACGGGGGAAGGAGAAGGAGAAATTTGGATTTAATTTCCACACATCTTGGTTTCAAGATGAAAACAACATGGGGCTGTTTGTATGACTTGAGAACTGTAAGCCATGTACAACAGGTTCCAACGGTCCATCCTATATGTGGGTGTGAACAGTCTCAACTCACCCACTGTTCTGCTCATTTACAGCAGTGCTCAGTTCCTTCACCTGGATGTTGGCATCAGTTCATATGCAGGATGTTTACTGCTGCTGCTCTTTGTGATGCTCTGATACTTCACTAACAGGAAATAGAAGACTTCGTCCAGTCTTCCGGAGAACATGGTGTTGTGGTGTTTTCCCTGGGCTCTATGGTGGGTAACCTAACAGAAGAAAGGGCCAATGTGATTGCAGCAGGCCTGGCCCAGATCCCAGAGAAGGTGAGATACAGTGTCCTGCTGATGCGTCCTCACAGAGATGGTCACGCGCTGCTCTAGGTCTGATTGCAGAAGCTTGGTGACACAAAGCTACCAGGGACAGATGTCAAATAGTAGATGAGGCTTTTTATTAACAACTTGATTTTTAACATTGTGTCCGGAAAGAAAACACATAGCAGGTGTGAACTTCCTATTGGGGAGGTATTATAGGCAGATCCAAAAATCTGCAGTGTCCCTCTGTCTATTTCTTTGGAGGATAACTGAGGACTCTGGACTCACAACAGTGTAATCGGATTACTATTAAATTGTAACCAGTAATTACATTGGCCCAGTAACAATAAACAAGCACTCATAATTGGCAGTTGGCAGAGCTGGCTTGTCTTGTAGACATGTGTTCTTCACCCAGAAGACATGAACTTAGTTCTGAGTCTCTGAGGCTGGCAGCTCATGAATTGCCTGTGACTTCATGACATGGGATCCAAAGTACTCCTGGCATCAGTTGAGACGAATACTTCCCATACATACGTACATACACACACATACACACCACACACACATATACGCACATGCACACATATACACACACACTCATACACCACACACACATACTCATATATACATATACTCACATAGATACACACAGATGCACACGTACACATACCATCATTCCACATCCACAAACAAATACACACGTGTGCATATACACCCACATTTTCAAACATACACATACACATACTCACATACACAGGCACACACACACACACAAGCACACCACACACAGAAAAATAAAAATAATTACTTGTTTAAAAATGGTATTTGTGCTTTCCTGGATTATTTGTTTCTATTTTATCTATATTACTTTATAACTATTATTTGGATGCTTGCTTGTGGTCTAAGGAGAGAGAGAGAAAGGAAGGATGTGGGTTTGGAAGGAGGAGAGAGGATCAAGGTCTGGAGAGGTAACGACACACAGAATATATGGCATGAAATATCTCTTTTCAATACAAGTCAAAAAATAGAAAAGAGAAAGAATATGTAAGTTTTTAAATGGGGTTTGTATCTTAGTATCATGTTCACTTGTAATATTGGCCTAATGTGATTGTCTATATTGAAAATGGGTTTATGCAAGTATATTTCCTCTGCTAGTCTAAAACCTTTGTAGAGCAGGTTTCCTCAGCCCCAAATCCACCTGCAGGACTGAGCCCGATAACGTTGAAATGGGGAGGATCTTGGGGACTTGCTCTTGAAGGGACCATGGGCTTAGACAATGTCACACTACAAGGGACTAAACCAACAAAATATCTTATGGTAAACATGATTATAAGTGAACTACCTCAAATACCACTGGCGAATAGTTATACCGAATTTGAAAAATAAACATTGCTATAAGTATATAGGAAAAAACGAAATCAAGGTACACATTAGTAACTCTGTGGGAGGGTTGAACTTGAATTGTAATCACACATTTCTGAACTCTTCTGCTTGGCCTTGCTGGATCTAACGTGGCCTGAGTTGCTGTTGATTAAATGTGGCAGGTGGGAACATGGGTAAGAACAAGGATCAATGTGTAAGTGTGAGCAGTGTTGGCATCCTTACTGCAGACATCCTTCCCGGTTCCCATCATCTCTCCTCTTGCCTGCCTATTAGACAGGAGGACGATGTCTTCATCCTTCCTTTCTTTTTATTTCAGATTTAATTTAGCAGGCTATCTGGATGAGACCTGATAGGCTGCGGTCATGAGGTTGGGGAGGAGGTCCCCTTCTGTCAGAGGTCTAGAGGAAGGGATAAGAGTGAAAGAGGAAGGGGGAAAGGGAAGATAAAAGTGAGAGGATAGCAATCTGGATGTAATCTGAATAAATTCTAATAAATAAACTATAAAAACGATTATTCACTTTACATCCCAAAGGTAGCTCCCTTTCTCATCTCCTCCCAATGCAATCCCACCCTCCCCTGCTCCTCCACCCTTGTTCCTTTCCCCTAGCCCTCAGTGAGAGGGAGCTCTTCTCCTCTACCAACTGACTCCAGCCCATCAAGTCTCATCAGGACTGCCTGTGCCCTCTTCCTCTGCGCTGTGGTAAGGCACCTCACCAAGAGGAAGTGATGAAAGTGCAGGCAACAGAGTCTATGGCAGGGACAGCCCCTGGTCCCTTTACTAGAAGACCCATATGAAGTCTGACATGCATACGGACTACATCTGAGTTGAAGGGGCTAGGAACTCTCCATGCATAATCCGAGTTTAAAGCATCAGTCTTCATCAGCCCCCATGGGCCCAGATTTGTTGACTCTGTTGGTTTTCTTATAGAGCTCCTGTGCCCTCCAGGACCTTCTATCCCCCAACTCATCCATAGGACTCACTGTGCTCTGCCAAAAGTTTAGCTGTGAAACTCAGCATCTGCTTTGATCCTTTTCTGTGTGGAGAGTTTCATTGGATACCTGCAGTAGGTTCCCCTCATGCTTCCTCTCTTCAGCTGCTTCACTCTCTACTCTACTTGCCCTTCTGAAGGAGAATTAAGCTACCTCCCTAGGGTCCTCCTTGTTACTTAGCTTCCTTACGTCTGTGGATTATAATATGGTTATCCTGTATTATATGGCTAACATGCCCTGATAAGTGAATATTTACCTTGTACATCCTTCTGGGTCTGGTTACATCACTCAATATGATCTTTTCCAGCTCCATCCATTTGCCTGCATATTTAATGATGACTTTGTTTTTGATAATTGGATAGTATTGCATTGTGTAGATGTACCACAGTTTCTTTATCCATTATAAATTGAGGAATTACTTCTTAATCTCTACAGAACTCTAGTGTGACTGTCTTGATGTTTGACCAAAGGAATGAGAGGATAGCTTTATCTCCACAGGTTCTTTGGAGATTCGAAGGCAAGAAGCCAGACATCTTGGGATCCAACACACGTCTGTACAAATGGATCCCCCAGAATGACCTTCTAGGTAAGCAGCACCAGGATACGCAGGCGGCATGAGGAATGGCTGTCAGGAAGGTCAGTGTCAACACTAAGGTAGTGATGATGGCTGCGATCTAGACCTGAGGAACATGAATAAGGAACTGGTGGGACTATTCTGTACATTTTCATTCCAGATGGCCAGAATCCATGTTTAATCTCTGCTGCTTGGAGCCAACCTATCACAAGCAGGGCAGCAGTGATGACCTCACTGTTCCTTTAGAACATATCCACCTGAACCACAGTCTGTGCTTGCCCATGATGATTGCTCCACTTGGGTGAAGCCCTGCCCACTTTTTCCATTGCACACAATCCTTCTACTGCCACACTCCACCTCCTCTATGTGGTCTTCTCTTAATGCTCTGTGTGCTTGCAGTGCTCCTTGCTCTAAGACTTGAGAGGAGAAATGCAGTGTCACGGACATATAATGTTATCTAGAGAACAGTTCACTGTTTTGTGCCTGAATTAGACTTATGATTAATACATTGTCTTAATTTCCTGCTTTCCTAGGTCATCCAAAAACCAGAGCTTTTATAACTCATGGTGGCACCAATGGCATCTATGAGGCAATCAACCATGGGGTCCCTGTGGTTGGCATTCCTCTGTTTGGGGACCAGTATGATAATATTGTTCGTATGAAGACCAAAGGAGCAGCTGTTAGACTGGACTTTCTCACAATGTCCAGTACAGACTTGTTCACTGCACTGAAGACTGTCACCAATGACCCTTCGTGAGTACACAGTTTCTTCACATGGTTACTAGACAAGATAGGTCCTATCTAAGCCAACAGTAGCATTCATCTGATCTTTAGCCTAATTGTGAAAGCAACAGCAATAAACATAAAACTTATTTAAACACCATGGAGTATGCTTTAACTGTCAGTTAAGACTGTAACCACCCTATAAACTCACTGTAGAAGAAGTTTGTTTAGGATATTTTGACGCTGGAAACCATTTTCCCTTGCTAAATGAAAGGACACAATTTCTACAAATAAGGTCAAGTTCATCACAGCACAATCAAGCTAAAAATAGGTCAGTTGTTTCAATTCAATGACTAAAACATCTGGAACTCTATACTTTGTTTCAGTAATCCTCAATCATTGCCCAAATTAAAATAATTATGCATAAAATGCATATATAGAGATATATAAAATATGTAATTACCAAATATGAAGATTTAACATTTCTAGCTTCTTAGACATTTGTAATTTCATTATTATCAATACTGGAAAAAAACCTACTATGATCCATAAGTTACAATAGGACACGAAATTCTAATTCAGTCACTGACTTTCAATACCCTACTATTCTGCTATCCCAGGTCAGCATGTATATATTAGCTGACCCCTCTGTCCCCACACACTGTCTCCCTTCCTACATGCTAGTTACCAATGGTCTACTTATACTTCTATGAAATCACCGCTTCTAGGTCCACACAGTAGTGAGAATGGGCAGTGTTTGCCTTTTGGCCCTGGTTTATATGATTTAGTAGAATACCCACCAGTTTTACCCTTGTTGTTGTAAAAACAGGATTGCATTCTGCATAATGGTTGAATAATATTCAACTATGTTTTCAGACCACATTTTTCATATGCATCAACCAACAATGGGTCTCTCATCAATTCCTCTCCTTACCTATCAGGACTAGGACTGCAAAGACCATGGACATTAAGTTGTCTTTGTAATTATGGTGTTTACTATTTCTTTAGGCAGATTCCTAATAGTAGGAAAGCTAAACTCTGGGGAAATTCTGATTTCAATATGTCCCTTAAATCCATACTCTTTATGGAGTTGCTGGACTAAGTTGTACTCCCACTCACTTATGTTAGTAACAATTCCATACCCTGGTGCAACTGAATAGCCTGAAATCCTGATTTAATCCCCCAGAAACTTCATTGTGAAACAGAGAATTGACCTCAATACATTTTCCTCTGACCTCCACACATGACACATGGGGCATGACACTTCTCCAGTGCCACACACAAACACAAGAGAACAGATACATTTTTTAAAGTTGAAAATTCTGCGTCCTCTGCATCCTTGTCATTACTGTGCTTAGCACTATGGGTTGATTTCAGGCCATTGAGCATCCTAGCTGGATTATCAGTGACCTACATCTCAACCTTATGTCATCTTTGGAAAATATGTCCCTTTCTTATAGTTACCCATTTTTAATCATCAATACTGTTTTTATTGAGATTTCAAAGGATGTTGACAGCATTTCTTCTCAAGGGAATCAATGTGATCATCTTCAAATTACATTGAACCACCTCCCATGCAGAGCTTGGAGCACCTTACATAGGTTTGCTCTGCTGGAAAGATTTACTTCCCCAAATGACTTTTCCTTCCACTTTTGGGTAGAATCCCTCTCAGATAATGCCAACCTCCAGGGAATCTTCCAAACATGCCCAAATAGAAACACCTGCCATTCTCCTACTCAATCTATTGAGTCTCATGACGTTTTCCTTGAATAGTCCATGGGCTTGATGCAGAAAGTAAACTAATAGTTCTCAATGTTGTTGTCTTTAGCTACAAGGAAAATGCCATGCGGCTATCCAGAATTCACCACGAACAGCCCGTGAAGCCCCTGGACCGAGCCGTCTTCTGGATAGAGTTTGTCATGCGCCACAAAGGAGCCAAGCATCTTCGTGTTGCAGCCCATAACCTCAGCTGGGTCCAGTACCATTCTCTGGATGTGATCGGGTTCCTGCTGGCCTGCGTGGTGACTGTACTGTTCCTCATCACAAAGTGCTGTCTCTTTGGTTGCCAGAAGGTTACCAAAGCTGGAAGGAAGAAGAAAAGGCAGTAGCTGCACTTCAGAGGAATAACAGATGGACCACCTCTAGGCCATTGCTTCAAGGGAGGCCAGGATGGCAGGACCCTTTATCCTGTGACAACCTTTCCTCTCCTTGCCTCACTAAATCACAGTATCGCTTTCAGAATTGTAATACTCAATGATAAGTTAGAAATATTTTTGGCCACAGTTCAAAGACCTAGAAAGCACTGAAGATCAGACGATATTAGTGGTTCTTTTAAAACTTCTTCTGTGCTGCCAGATGCAGTGGCACATACCTGTAGCCCCAGCGCTCAGGGAGGCAGGGGCAGGTAGATCTCTGTGAGGTCGAGGCCAGCCTGGTCTACAAAGTGAGGTAAGGAGAACCAGGTTGACACAGAGAAACACCATCTTGAAAAAGCAAAAAACAAACAAACAATAAATACTTCTTTGATGCTAGAGAGATGGCTCAGTGGTTAACAGCAACTTAGGTTTTGATGCCTATTAGAACTGACCACATAATGATTTCATACCAGTGCAGGCTAGCCCTCATTGGATAATAAATACTGAAGGGTTATTTTCTAAGTTCTACATGAAACAACTCCTTACCTCTAACGTATATGTGTTTGTGGGTGTGTTATAAGTTTTTAATTAAAATTTATCATTTTTCCTTTCATCTCTCCAACCCTTCCCAAGTACCCCACCTCACTCTCTTTCCAATTTATGGCCTCTGTGTCTTTGTTTTATAAGTGTCTGTGTGTGTGTGTGTGTGTGTGTGTGTGTGTGTGTGTGTGTGTGTGTGTATCGGAGGGTCTTCTTTGGGGAGAACAATTTCTCCCAGACTTCATTAATATTCTAATTCCCATGATGGAAAGGGACTGTGACTTTTCTAGTGCAGTGGGATTGGCTGAGGCTGAAGAAAGAGGATTTGGTTCCTGTCAAGGGGGCACTATGGTGGCATATTCAGGCATTAACTCCTCCAACCTCTCTCATCTTGCCATATGGGTTTCTGGAAGGTCCTGAGAGACCACTGTATGCTCCATAATGGTCATAGCTAGAGTGAGGGTAATAGCATGTGGTCTGTATGTCTATAGTGAAGCCACTGCTGGACATATGTGTGTTCAGATGTTGTGGCAGAGGGGAAAGGCATTCTCTGCCCTCCCGCTCCCCCACCCACCCACCCACCCAGGTCCTGAGTCAAGCTCTCCACAGAAATACTGTGGCTTGGGCCAAACACCTTCCTGTGTTTTCATTTCATGATCAAAGTGAAATGTGGATTACTGTTGATTGAGGCAATAAGTTACAATCAGAGATACCTGAAGGGCATCTAGTGCTGGGCTTATGTTAAACGTGTAATGATGGTGAACCAGGGTCTCAGAGTCCTTGTTGTTTCTTTAGTAAGTCATAGTGGTTATGGGGGGAAAAAGGGACTTTTTGCTCTTGTAGAGGATTTGCATATTATACCCTGCACCCACAGGAGGCTCATCACCATCTGTAATTCCAGAGTATCTGAAGCCCTCTCCTGGTTCCTGCATGCACATGGTGTACAGACATACATGCAGGCAAAACACTAATGTACATAAAACAAAAATAAACACATCTTTAAAGAACTCCTGTACTTTATGTGTTACACTGCCATAATTTACCAGGCTTAACTTCAATTCACAGGTTAATGTAGTCCTTTAAAAATCTACACTTAGAGCTGGGTGGTGGTGAGCCATGCCTTTAATCCCAACACTCCAGTGGCAGAGGCCGGCAGGTCTCTGTGAGTTTGGCCTATGGATTGTGTTTTAGGAGAGCCAAAACTATACAGAGGAACCCTGTCTCAAAAGAAAAAATTTAAATAAAAATAAAACAATCCCCTCTTAGTGTCCATATCATTCTGAAAATACTAAGCATGTGTCAACTACATGGTTCCAGAACAGTGTAGTTTTTACTTTTCCTTTCCAAAATAGCCTTATTGTTAAAGTGAAAATACGCATAGCAAAGGCATACTCTAAGATCTAATGAGTTTCTCTCTCAATACTTTTATCATTTAAATTCTAGCAGAAATTAAAATACAGGGTGCTTACTAAAACCAAAGCACTATCCCTTAGCATATTATACTTATTCGGCATTTTACGGAGCACATTTATATTAATTCTAAATTACAGAAAAGCCAGATTGCAAGAGGATAAACAACTAGCCGACAGTCACACTATAGAAAGTGTCATAACACAAGTGTACACATAGCTAAGATACAATTGTAGTGCCCTCGGCTCTAAAGTCAGTGACTCTCACATCTCTCTTCAAAATAAAGTCCAAGAACTAATAAAACTTTTTAAGAAATGTCAATATGTTGAGATGGCTCACCATGTAAAAACAGCAGCTGCCAGGCATGACGACCTGAGTTCAATCCCTAGGACTTCTACATCTGTGTATGTCATGCATACGCCCACAGAAACACCAATAATTAAGTGTGATTGTAAGGTGCCATTATAAAATTAATAAAAGGCACAAGATACATTACTTGAGTGTCAAGTTCATCTTCCTAGTTCAGACTCAAAGAATTTTCAAATTTAAGCTGTATGTACAGGATCATGTAAAACTTGCTTCAAGTGGATCCAAAGGAAAGTTAAGGCCTAGGATCACTTAAAAATCAAATGGGGAAACAAGAAGCACAGAGGTGATTCCGCAACCAAGTTTCACTTCTTGGGATCTGTTTCCAGATAGTCTGGACATCTCAGAATATCCCATAAGAACATCAAATTTCCTTGAAAACAGAAAAGGAAAACTCAGGATTCAATTCACTCTTATTTGAAATTTATACTAATTTTCACACAGGTACAATTAGAAACGTTACATGAATTTAGTCAATGTATCTTCTGCATGGCCCTACTAAACTGACACCATTTGACTGAAGGTTAAACTATATGAAATAGACAGAATTATTCATTTAGCAACATATATGCAAAGTAAGCACACTTCCTTATGCAAACTACTCAATATCTGTCTGATAAGCCAAAGAATAAATGAATGGCCAGTGAACTTTATGAGTGAGGTAAACAGCTGTTATCATGAAACTGGGTCCACGTGTTAAAGAAAGATGAGAGAAGAAATGTAAACACCCAGGGAAGAGCTTACACTAAATGCTACCATGGTATGCTTTATACTTATCTATATTGTGCCGGTAATTATTAGCATAAACAAAATTAACTAAACTCTTTCATCTTAACCAGTTATTTTAAGTCTTTTCATGGATACAGTAATGCAGAAACAGAGCAATACAAACCGTTCCTTGCCAAGGAGGTGGTGGTCCCATGTAATGAAATTCTCTCACATAATCATTGTAGGTCTAAAATAAAAGATGATATTGTCAATAATAAATTAAAATGGATGGAATACAAAACAAATCAGACCCTAACTTTAAGTATGTAAAATTTATTGCTTACCCCAATTAAAAATACAACTCCTCGAACTCCTGAAAATTGTCTGTTGGGAATAAGATTTGTGAAACTAAATTCAGGTCATATATAAACTAGCTCCAAGAATGCAATTCAAAGCTAAGCAAGAGTGAACCCAACTTACCTGTCAACTTCCTGGTATCGAGGATCCTTTAAATACCCTGTTCAAACATCAAGCATTTTAGTAAATCAAATTCTATGTTCTCACTATGGCATTATAATTAAACCTTCCTTACCCTTGTTTTCATTCTTCCCTTGAAAAACATACTTTAAAGGATGTTATCCATCAACTACTACAGAGGCTTTTCCATGTATCATGTGAGCTTTGTGCAGAAGATCAACTTGAGTGCAACTTGAGGACACTGAAGCAGAATGGCTTTAAACAATGTTTACCTTTCACCTTGAGAACTTACAGCTAAGTTTTAAAACATGAAAACTCAAATGGACACAAAACTGTCAAAGCTGCAAAAATGAGCATATGTGTACTCCAAGAATCAAGTAACAAAACAGGTGTTTACTCCATATCTGCCTTCGTTTAAGAAGAATACAACAAACAACTATAATAAAAATGTCTGATTGGCCCTGTTCCTGGGGAAAAGGTACTTCTTAAAACCCATTTTGTTATAAAACACTAGAGTTATAATGCTAACCAAAACCAATTTCTAGAGTTTTACAGGTGTGTCAGTGATTATAATAGAAATATACCCCGTTTTAATCCTTATGAGCACACTAGCTGAAAATTTACACTTGAATGAATCATATACCTGAAATCATTAAATAGTGTGGCAAATCACTGATGTCTCCAGCTCGCACAGGAAAGTACACTGAACTGAAAACTAAAAGGAAAATGTAATGAGACGCTTATGTCTTTACTTGAGGTTCTTTATCAGGGAAGCCACATTAGGGGAGAGAGTGAGAGAGCACTTATTCTCCAGGGTTCTCCAAGTACCTAATATATTCAAGGACACAGAATCTGGAATCACTTCCCACCACCACATCTGCCTCTTGGTTTTGGCACTTGCCATTCAGAGGCTGTGACTATCCTGTGTGTATTTGCTTTCAAGGGGACAAGTTATACATTAACAAACTGAGTATTACTCTCTCTCTCTCTCTAGCTGCAAGAACTGAGTGACCTGGCATTTGAAAGGAAGCTCTGAATGTAACCAAGATGTCTGTGAAAATGACAGCAGCCCTGCTCCTGCTACAGCTGAGTGGCTTCTTTGGAGCTGCCAACAGTGGGAAGGTGCTGGTGTGGCCAATGGAGTTCAGCCATTGGCTCAACTTAAGGGCAATCCTAGATGAGCTTGTGAAGAAGGGACATGAGGTGACTGTTCTGAGACCGTCAGTTTTCTTTTCCTATGAGGTTGACAACACATCTGCTATTGAGTTTGAGACATATCCTTCATCCTATTCCATGAATAAGGTAAAGGAACATTTTGTGGAAGGCTTCAGCAAGATCATTTATGAGCTGCCAAAGCAATCGTTTTGGGCATACTTTTTAATGTTGCAAGAACTGTATTTGAGACAATCAGATTATTGTGAGAGCCTCTGCAGAGACGTGGTTTTTAACAAGGACCTCATGATAAAACTACAGAAATCAAGCTTTGATGTCATTGTAGCAGACCCCTTCATCCCCTGTGGTGACTTGCTGGCTGAGATTCTCCAGATACCCTTTGTTTACAGTCTCCGCTTCTTCTTTGGCAATACTTATGAAAAGTACAGTGGAGGACTCCCGCTGCCTCCATCCTATGTGCCTGCTGCTATGTCAGGACTGAGTGACAGAATGACATTCATAGAGAGAGTGCAGAGTGTCATCTACATGCTTTCTTTTGACTTTTGGTTCCAGACATTTAATGAGAAGAAGTGGAATGAGCTTTACAGTGAAGTCTTAGGTAAGTGCTGTGTCCCTTTTAACTACAGCACTCTCAATTTGCTGTGTCATTGAAGGTGACCTTGAGAGAACAAGAGAGCCAACTCATAAGTAAAATGGTGAGAAACCTGTGACATTACCTGTCAAATGCAAAGTATTGTAAAAGAGTCTCTGTTCCAATGGCAAATTTGAAAGACTTGTCTCTGACTTTCACAGGACACTTCACAAAGGCACATGTTCACCTAGAAATATATGTGGGTTTCTCTACCCAAGAACATAGCCATTTACTACCTATTTTATTTCACTTCTTTAAAACACTTTTCCTGGGTGGTTTTTATCATTGTTGTTGCTGTTGCTGCTGCTGCTGTTGCTGCTGCTGCTGCTGTTGCTGCTGCTGCTGTTGCTACTGCTGCTGTTGCTGCTGCTGCTGCCGTTGCTGCTGCTGTTGCTGCTGCTGCTGCTATTGTCATTATCAATTAGTATATTGATTGGAAGGCTGTGTCACTGCACAACCCTGAAAGTCAGAGGACAAAGTGTGGAGCCTCTTCTTTCTTTGCCTTCTTACACATATGCTGAGAATGGAAGTATGTTTGCACCATTGCAAAGCCAGGGCTTCACCCCATTGACCTGTCCAGATGACACCACAATGCTTGTTTTAAACTTACAGAATGTCTTCTTTGCTGACAGACATGCAAACTGAGGACTGAGGAGTAACACAGATTGCAAGCCCAACTACATATCAGGCCTGTTGAAAATACCAATTTCCGCTCATTGTTTTATTTAAATTTGAAATATTTTCTGTCTTTTTATAATGAATTTGTTCATAGTTGTGAGTTCATTCTCTCTATCCTAGAAAACCCAAGTTTGTGAATGCAAAATTTTAGAAAATCAGTATTCCCTCACTGAGTGTTTAAAACTCTTCTTTAAACTTCTAATGGTTCCAGAGAATGGCTCCAGATGAAGCTACATGCAGCCAAGAACCTGAACAACTTTCCTCCATTCAGAGGCCCTAAGGAGTGGTAGGACAAAATGCCTTCCTACTAACTGTCCTCTGACCTATGCCCTCTACACACACACACACACACACACACACACACACACACACACACACACACACAAACACACACATGAATGAGTGCCTTTTAAAATTAAACAATGCTGAAGTATCTACATGGTAATTTTAGTCACAGAGTTTTAAACAGTGTCTCTTTTTAAAGAAAAAAATGTATAGACTTTTATCCTTTATTATCTGGAAACAAACTTAGACATACCTAATTACTGTACAGTCTGTCATAGTTTATGAGCAGTACCAGGACAAAGAGCTCAGGTAGCCTCACAAATTCTCTTCCAGGTCAGCCTGGGTTTTATAGTAAAACCCTGTCTCAAACTAAAATGTTGATCTTTACCCTGGGCACGGCTGCACGCACCTCCAATCCCTGCAGTTGAGATGAGGAGGAAGATAATCGAAAGTTCAAAGTCAATTTGGCTACATAGTAACTTAGGGACCAGCCTGGGCTCCATCCAACTATCTCCAAACAAAAGAAGACAGCACACAAATTCCCACTTCACTTAGAGGAATACACATCAAGTTTCCAGCTGCTCAATATTGCAAAGGAGATGGATACTTCCAGGGAAAGGTGGTTCCCTTAGTATGAGGGGCACTGATCATAGATAATGGCATTTAATTGCATTTCAATGTCACACACATAATTACCAAGCCAGAGTGAGATACAGATATGGTGTCTTCTCAAAGCCACCCACACAGTGATTTTATATATCTCTAAGCCTAAGTATGTGCAACATATATGTTACAAAATCATATCAAACACTACGTGTGCATGTACACAACACAACCACACACACACACACACACACACACACACACACACACACACACACACATACTGTTTTTCATATCCCACATTTACACATGTCAACATCTTTTCTGCATTATCAAGAGTGCTTCCAGAAGGTTACCTGGCATACTCACCTTCACCTGACACTGTGTCACATCTTATACCTTCACTCTTCTGATTCTTCCTAGGAAGACCCACAACACTCGCTGAGACTATGGGGAAGGCAGATATATGGCTCATTCGAACCTATTGGGATTTGGAATTTCCTCATCCTCTCTTACCAAATTTTGATTTTGTTGGTGGACTCCACTGCAGACCTGCCAAGCCCCTGCCTAGGGTAAATATATTCTTGTTTGCTTGCTTCTGTTTGCCTTGAATATCCAGCAAGAGTGATCATCTTTTATTCTTTCAGGATGTTTGTGTCCAACTCAGAGAGGCAAAGGAGACCAGTATAGCGACCAGCCAGTGGAAACTCCTGAATCTATTCCATCACAAAAGTCTCCATTTCCTTTATGCAAACCTGTGGGGCTAAGGGATGGCATAGTTAGACTACAACACAACATGGAGAAATCTTTAGTGATTCACACCAGAATACAGATAGTGTGACAGGTACATCCCACAGGAAGTGCTGAGTGTACAGAGACACAAAGGGTGCACAGGCTCACCCAGAATCACCAGCAGTTCTACTCTTAATGACTCACTGTAAGGGAATAACAGGACCATGGCACTGTTAACAAGGAGGAAATGGCAAGTTGCCTGGCAGTAAAAGTAAAGAGGAAGTATGGAGCAAGATAAGGGAAACAGTTTGCTTATCCTATATAAGGGATTAGACTCTCTCAGAAAAGAAAGGAACTTAATTCAAGGTACAGAATGCAGCCCCTGGTGGTGTTGGCCAGAAGGGTCCAGACTATTAAAACAATGGTGGGTGTTTTCATTGCCCCTACTACCCACTATGCTTTCATAGTAGGACTCTGATGCCGAGGAAATGACACATTTTGATCATAAAAAAGAAAGACATCAGGTGGCACTGACTAGGACACTTCCTCCTGCTTCTAATTCTCATAGCAATGGAATGTGCTGCGTAGGCTGCGGTGAAAAACTTCATCAACTGCCTTCCCCTGATATCAACCCAGTGAGCTGCAAGGACTGGCCTGGCAAGATTTGTCCATGAGTACAATGGCAGTGTGAGTGTCATGGGGAACCAACTGATAGGGGCTGAGATTTAAGGCCCCCACACAGGAGGAAAGCCATGTCCGGTGTTATATATCTGGACATGAACATGTGCTTGGCGAGGCCGTGGGCCTCAGTAATGAACCAACTCCCATTACTTTGTTTAATGGGGGCACTAGCAGGGTGCCTTCTTAGTTAATATCTCTCTATGCACATCAGCTCACTTCTCACACCTCCTCTGAGAAGGTTTTGATGTAACGTGCATTAGACAGCATAGAAACTCACAGGCAGTCATTCAAGGACCCAAAATAAGCGACTGTCAAGTCCTCTACTTTGATATCTATATCAATGTCTCCCTCAAGGGTCAGAGACAAGGTGTAGTAGGAGGCAGAAACACTTTAAGGGGAATAGGATGGGGAAGATCAGAGGAAGCATTGTCCTCTGGATATGACAGGGCCCCAGCACTAGCGAACTCCATCAGCGCCTATGGCTGCCTTCACAAGAGCTGCCCGAGAGTGTGTTAGCCAGCATGTTTGCGTGGAGTGGGCTGCGGCTCATCAACAAATCCAACTTACTGAGTGGGTGTGTCAACAGTTGACAGCTTCTAAAGGAATATGAGTCAATTCCTTTAAAGATATGACTACTGATAAGTTACCCATGCTCTAGTGAGTGGCCCACAACATACAGAATTTTATGGCCAGAAGACACTGAAATGAATGAGTTATTAAAGTTGGTAAAGTGAGGTTTAAAATGTAGTAATATTCTCTTGTTACATCTCTGCCAAAGTAAGAGTTTTCTTTATTAGATAAAGAGTTTATTAAATGAGCATAGAGAGAGAGGAAAGGGCGAGCAGGGATACCCCAGAGAGAGAGAGAGAGAGAGAGAGAGAGAGCGAGGCAGAGAGATAGGGAGAGAGAGGAAGAAAGAGAGCAAGATTCTTTTTGTAATTAATCATTTTAATATAATTTATCAATATTACATGCACATTGTTATCCCCTCACTTTATCTCCCTGTAACCACTCTCCTTTCCTCTCCTGACTTATTCCCCTCCCCTAGGCTTCTGGGGTGGGTGTGGGGGTCACTTTTCCCCTACCAGCTGACCACAGCCTATCAGGTCTCATGCTGATAGCCTGCATCCCCTTCCTCTATGTGCCCACAGGGCCACCCAGCTGAGGGAAAGTGATTCAATTGCAGGCACCAGAGTTCATGTCAGAGGCAGTCCCTGCTCCCTCCTTCCTCCCCACTGTGAAGAGTGAGCTGTCATTGGCTATGTCTGAAAAGGGGATCTAGGTTCTTTGTATGCATTGTCCTTATTTGGTGCTTCAGTTTGTGTGGGACCCCTTGGCTGAAGATCCAACAACCTTGATGATCTCTCTGTGCGGCTCCTGAAGAGAACAAATATGAGAGATTTGAACAAGCTAGTAGGTGTAAGAGAGAAGAGATAATGGACTTAGGGATATTGTTAACTTATGTTGAAAACAGAATTAGGGCTTCCTTGTGCTGTCTTCTTCTGTACTAATGAGTTTCCCCTCACCTTTCCTTCAGCTCCTTGACAACAGATAAGACAGTGAGATTGGGCAGTGACAAATTCGTGGCAGTGCCTGGCAGTGTGCTATGAGTGAGGACATGCCCTGGGACCATTTAAAATGAAAACACTTTCACCCAGGATTCTAAAATGCTATTTCTGTGTCTTTACGTTAAGATAAGTGATGAAGGCAGGAAAGTAACAATCTGTCGCAGGATTTGGGAGTGTTCAACCCACGCAGTTAAGGATTTAAAGTTAATTGAACAGCAGTCTATTTCTGTAAATAAGAGGTCCATGGAGTTGCAACTGATGACGGTGTAGATTTATGTTAGTACCATTGCATCATCCCTTAAGAAGCTGTACTCTGTGATGAGGAGACAGAGACAGAGACAGAGGTTTGTGTTGTGGGGCTTGAACGGTGGCTGATATTTTAAGAGCACTTGCTGCAGTTGCAGAGGATCCAGCACCCACGTGGTTCTTCATGATCATCTATCCTCCAGTTCTAGAGACACTGACTCCCTCTCCTACCTCCTGGGGACACTTTCACAATTATAGAATGCATGTAATATGTGTAGGCAAAAAAAAAAAACAACCCACACACACACAAAATAAAATATTAAAGAAGAGAATTTGTTTTACAATAAACTGTTGAGAAATTATGCATAAAAATAATTTAGGTGTATGTAGGATAATGGTTCATAGAAGTTCTTCATGACAGAAACATTGAATGGTACCTAGATAAAACACTGCTATTATTTTATACGTGTGCTATGAACATATAATAATGGTCAACATTTCCATTGCAAATCCATAAAATATATCTATGACTATTTTTCAAAGAATACACAAGTACTTCCTCAATCACAACATAAATTTACATAAATATTTTAAAAGAAACAATAATTTACAAACAATGAAACATAGAGAAAAATCTATGATGTTCTGTATGAGTAAAACTGCTCTTGTAACAAGATTTTAGTTTTCTAAATGGATATTATATAATCAGCAAGTATGTGTGTACTTACGTACATATAGTTTATCTTAAATATGTGTTCCTGGGATACAACACAAGGTGGCAATAATAGAACACATGTGACATGAAAGTAGAAAGGGAAACTTGTAGTACAAAATAAAATTGGAATTAGATACACAGAGGCATGGAACAGGAAACAATCAAAAACAAAAACAAATTATATTTCAAAATGTCACAGTGACACCCACTGCGCTCTGCACTGATTTAAAAATGGAGGGCACTGGAGAGACTGCTCAGGGCATAAGAGCAATTGCTGCCCTTGTAGAGGACCTGTGTTTAGTTCACAGATTTACAAAACCAGGCAAAACGAAATCCTTCTAGAAGACAGGGAACAATTGCCACTCTCAAGACAGTCAGCAAGTAAGATTTCTAATGAATCAGGTGCCCTTAACTCTACAGACTTAACTGTAACCAGATTCTACAATCCAAGAAATTTAAGCCAACCTATTAGAATGGAGAAACTGAAGGACACTGGCTTCCGTTTGTTCAGAATTCAAATTCAACCTATAAAGGAGAGTGATACATTTAGAAAACAAAATACACCCTAGCCAACATGATCAACTGTTTTTGTTCAGGAATTTGACTCAGTAACAGAGAGTTGGTCAATAAGTCATGACTAATAACTATGGTTTCAAATATGTGCATGGATGGTACAGTATGGCCATGCCGGGAAAACAGTGATGAGTTGAATCCTGTCTGTGGTAGAACTCCTTGAGGTTTATGATAAGAAAGTTATTTTGAGTCTTGAGAGCCAAATGTCCCCTAGGAAAGAGTATGCACGGTATGAAAATGAAGAATGATTAGGACAAATATCAGCATTTTGATTAAAGTAATTCAACAAGATTCTGGATAAGAATGTTTTCTAGTACTCAGGTGTGCAAAGAACACACAAACACTGAAGGCAGAGAGAGGTCCAAAGCCAAGTCCTACACAGGGGTTTGAGAGAAGACTAATGGAGTATGGACAAAAAAAACTCACCTAAGAAGTCAGTGTCTCTATTTGCTCTCTTGATCAATCACAAAAGTTAAAACATGCACCTGTGTGCACATAGACACACAAACACACACACACACACAAATGCATATGTACAAACCTATATACCTGCTTACATATACTTGCAGAAGCAGACACAGTGAAACACATTGACGGCGTATACTAAATATCTTTCCAATCCAAGTAACATCTGCTTGTTTAAACTCAATGGAAAGAGAATGGACAATCTTTTGAAAATTAGGAATGGATTCATGGTGTGAGTTCCACTCCTAAGTATGTATGCAAGTGAACTGAATGAAGGATCTCAACAAGACAGTTGTGTGAGGTTGAGGACAGTGGCACTGCTCCTGCTGGGCAGAATGATGAGGTCAGCACAAGAATGGCCCCCACAGGCTCAAATATTTCAGTGTTTGGTTCCCAGTTGGTGAAGTGTTTAGGAAGGATTAGGAGGAGTGGCTTTGTGGAGAAAATGTGTCACCAGGCTTTGGTATCAAAAGCCTAAGCCATGCCTGGTCTCTTTCTTTCTATCTGCAATGTATGGATTAGCTTGAGCCCTGGGATCCTAATCCAGGACCATGCTGCCTGCCTGCCACAGTGCTACCCAAAAATATGTCAGTAAACTACCCAAAAAAAAAACTGTAATCAAAACCCTAATTACATACTTTAATTTACAAGTTACATTAATTATGGTGTCTTCTCCCATGCAGAGCAGTAACTAAGAAAAGGGGCAGTAACTTATATGTCAATAGAATTATAGAGGAAAATATATTGTGTGCAAATTTAAGGAACTGTCCCTAAACCTGAAACCCTATGCTATGTATGCATGGAATGTCCTCTAAAACAGTACACTAGGGAAACTGAGCCAGCAAACAAGCAAGAAGTAAAATAAGAAGAATATCTTATGTAAACTACCTAGAGTGGTCAAAATAATAGAAACAGAAAGCAGATATTTGGTACCTAAAGGACGGGGGAAGGAGAAGGAGAACTTTGGATTTAATTTCCACACATCTTGGTTTCAAGATGAAAACAACATGGGGCTGTTTGTATGACTTGAGAACTGTAAGCCATGTACAACAGGTTCCAACGGTCCATCCTATATGTGGGTGTGAACAGTCTCAACGCACCCACTGTTCTGCTCATTTACAGCAGTGCTCAGTTCCTTCACCTGGATGTTGGCATCAGTTCATATGCAGGATGTTTACTGCTGCTGCTCTTTGTGATGCTCTGATACTTCACTAACAGGAAATAGAAGACTTCGTCCAGTCTTCCGGAGAACATGGTGTTGTGGTGTTTTCCCTGGGCTCCATGGTGGGTAACCTAACAGAAGAAAGGGCCAATGTGATTGCAGCAGGCCTGGCCCAGATCCCACAGAAGGTGAGATACAGTGTCCTGCTGATGCGTCCTCACACAGATGGTCACATGCTGCTCTAGGTCTGATTGCAGAAGCTTGGTGACACAAAGCTACCAGGGACAGATGTCAAATAGTAGATGAGGCTTTTTATTAACAACTTGATTTTTAACATTGTGTTCAGAAAGAAAACACATACCAGGTATTTGTGAACTTCGTATTGTCGACATATTATAGGCAGATCCAAAAATCTGCAGTGTCCCTCTGTCTATTTCTTTGGGGGATAACTGAGGACTCTGGACTCACAACAGTGTAATCGGATTACTATTAAATTGTAACCAGTAATTACATTGGCCCAGTAACAATAAACAAGCACTCATAATTGGCAGTTGTCAGACCAGAGAGCTGGCTTGTCTTGTAGACATGTGTTCTTCACCTAGAAGACTTGAACTTAGTTCTGAGTCCCTGAGTCTGGCAGCTCATGAATTGCCTGTAACTTCCTGACATGGGATCCAAAGTACTCCTGGCATCAGATGAGGCCAACACTTCCACTACATATATACATACACACACATACATACCACACACACACACACATATACGCACATGCACACATATACACACATATTCATACACCCCACACACATACTCAAATATACAATACTCACACAGACACACACACACAGGTGCACATGTACACAAACCATCATTCCACATACACACATAAATACACACATGTGCATATACACCCATATACTCAAACACACACATACATATAATCATATACACAGGCACAACACACACAACAAATAAAAATTAGTACTTGTCTAAAAAATGGTGTTTCTGCTTCCCTGTATTGTTTGTTTTTATTTTATCTTATATTACTTTATAACTGTTATTTGGATGCTTGTCTGTGTTATAAGGAGAGAGAGAGAAAGGAAGGATGTGGGTTTGGAAGGCAGGAGAGGGGGGCAATGTCTGGAGAGGTGTTAATGGAGAGGTAACGACACACAGAAGATATGGCATGAAATATCTCTTTTCAATACAAGTCAAAAAAATAGAAAAGAGAAAGAATATGTAAGTTTTTAAATGGGGTTTGTATCGTAGTATCATGTTCACTTGTAATATTGGCCTAATGTGATTGTCTATATTGAAAATGGGTTTAATGCAAGTATATTTCCTCTGCTAGTCTAAAACCTCTGTAGAGCAGGTTTCCTCAGCCCCAAATCCACCTGCAGGACTGAGCCTGTTAACGTTGAAATGGGGAGGATCTTGGGGACTTGCTCTTGAAGGGACCATGGGCTTAGACCATGTCACACTACAAGGGACTAAACCAACAAAATATCTTATGGTAAACATGATTATAAGTGAACTACCTCAAATACCACTGGCGAATAGTTATACTGAATTTGAAAAATAAACATTGCTATAAGTATATAGGAAAAAATGAAATCAAGGTACACATTAGTAACTCTGTTGGAGGGTTGAACTTGAATTGTAATCACACATTTCTGAACTCTTCTGCTTGGCCTTGCTGGATCTAACGTGGCCTGAGTTGCTGTTGATTAAATGTGGCAGGTGGGAACAAGGGTAAGAACAAGGATCAATGCCTGAGTGTGAGCAGTGTTGGCATCCTTGCTGCAGACATCCTTCCCGGTTCCCATCGTCTCTCCTCTTGCCTGCCTATTAGACACTGGGAAGATGACATCATTCTTCCTTTCTTTTTATTTTAAATTTAATTTATTAGGCTATCTGGATGAGACCTGATAGGCTGTGGTCATGAGGTTAGGGAGGAGGTCCTCTTCTGTCAGAGGTCTAGAGGAAGGGATAAGAGTGAAAGAGGAAGGGGGAAAGGGAAGATGCAAGTGAGAGGATAGCAATCTGGATGTAATCTGAATAAATTCCAATACATAAACTATAAAAACGATTATTCACTTTACATCCCAAAGGTAGCTCCCTTTCTCATCTCCTCCCATCCAATCCCACCATCCCCCGCTCCTCCACCCCTGTTCCTTTCCCCTAGCCCTCAGTCAGAGGGAGCTCTTCTCCTCTACCAACTGACTCCAGCCCATCAAGTCTCATCAGGACTGCCTGCATCCTCTTCCTCTGCGCTATGGTAAGGCACCTCACCAAGAGGAAGTGATGAAAGTGCAGGCAACAGAGTCTATGGCAGGGACAGACCCTGATCCCTTTACTAGAAGACCCATATGAAGTCTGACATGCATACGGACTACATCTGAGTTGAAGGGGCTAGGACCTCTCCATGCATAATCCTAGTTTAGAGCATCAGTCTTCATCAGCCCCCATGGGCCCAGATTTGTTGACTCTGTTGGTTTTCTTATAGAGCTCCTGTGCCCTCCAGGACCTTCTATCCCCCAACTCATCCATAGGACTCACTGTGCTCTGCCAAAAGTTTAGCTGGGAAACTCAGCATCTGCTTTGATCCTTTTCTGTGTGGAGAGTTTCATTGGATACCTGCAGTAGGTTCCCCTCATGTTTCCTCTCTTCAGCTGCTTCACTCTCTACTCTACTTGCCCTTCTGAAGGAGAATTAAGCTACCTCCCTAGGGTCCTTCTTGTTACTTAGCTTCCTTACATCTGTGGATTGTAATATGGTCATCTTGTATTATATGGCTGACATGCCCTGATAAGTGAATATTTACCTTGTACATCCTTCTGGGTATGGTTACATCACTCAAGATGATTTTTTCCAGCTCCATCTATTTGCCTGCATATTTCATGATGTCTTTGTTTTTGATAAATGGATAGTATTGCATTGTGTAAATGTACCACAGTTGATTTATCCATTATAAATTGAGGGATTATTTCTTAATCTCTACAGAACTCTAGTGTGACTGTCTTGATGTTTGACCAAAGGAATGAGAGGATAGCTTTATCTCCACAGGTTCTTTGGAGATTTGAAGGCAAGAAGCCAGACATCTTGGGCTCCAACACCCGTCTGTACAAATGGATCCCCCAGAATGACCTTCTAGGTGAGCAGCACCAGGACACACAGGTGGCATGAGGAATGGCTGTCAGGAAGGTCAGTGTCAACACTAAGGTAGTGATGACAGCTGTGATCTAGTCCTGAGGAACATGGATAAGGAACTGATGGGACTATTCTGTCCATTTTCATTCCAGATGGCCAGATCCATGTTTATTCTCTGCTGTTTGGAGCCAACCTATCACAAGCAGGGAAGCAGTGATGACCTCACTGTTCCTTTAGAGCATATGCACCTGAACCACAGTCTGTGCTTGCCCATGATGATTGCTCCACTTGGGTGAAGCCCTGCCCACTTTTTCCATTGCACACAATCCTTCTACTGCCACACTCCACCTCCTCTATGTGGTCTTCTCTTAATGCTCTGTGTGCTTGCAGTGCTCCTTGCTCTAAGACTTGAGAGGAGAAATGCAGTGTCACGGACATATAACGTTATCTAGAGAACAGTTCACTGTTTTGTGCCTGAATTAGACTTATGATTAATACATTGTCTTAATTTCCTGCTTTCCTAGGTCACCCAAAAACCAAAGCTTTTATAACTCATGGTGGCACCAATGGCATCTATGAGGCAATCTACCATGGGGTCCCTGTGGTTGGCATTCCTCTGTTTGGGGACCAGTATGATAATATTGTTCGTATGAAGACCAAAGGAGCAGCTGTTAGACTGGACTTTCTCACAATGTCCAGTACAGACTTGTTCACTGCACTGAAGACTGTCACCAATGACCCTTCGTGAGTACACAGTTTCTTCCCATGGTTACTAGACAAGATAGGTCCTATCTAAGGGAACAGTAGCATTCATCTGATCTTTAGCCTAATTGTGAAAGCAACAGCAATAAACATAAAACTTATTTAAACACCGTGAAGGATGCTTTAACTGTCAGTTAAGACTGTAACCACCCTATAGACTCACTGTAGAAGAAGTTTGTTTAGGATATTTTGATGCTGGAAACCATTTTCTCTTGCTAAATGAAAGGACATGATTTCTACAAATAAGATCAAATTAAATCACAGCACAATCAAGGTAAAAATAGGTCAGTTGTTTCAATTCAATGACTAAAATATCTGAAACTCTTATACTTTGTTTAAGTAATCCTCACTCATTGCCCAATTTAAAATAATTATGCATAAATGTATATATATAGATACATAAAATATGCCAAAACCAAATGTGAAGATGTGACATTTCCAGCTCTTTAGACATTTGTAATTTCATTATTATCAATGATGTAAAAAAAAAAAACCTTCTATGTTCCTTTAGTTACAATAAGACACGAAATTCTAATTCAGTCACTGACTCTCAATACCCTACTATCCTGCTATCCCGGGTCAGCATGTGTATATTAGCTGACCCCTCTGTCCCCACACACTGTCTCCCTTCCTACATGCTAGTTACCAATGGTCTACTTATACTTCTATGAAAACACCTCTTCTAGGTCCCACACAGTAGTGAGAATGGGCAGTGTTTGCCTTTTGGCCCTGGTTTATACGATTTAGTAGAATACCCTCCAGTTTTACCCTTGTTGTTGTAAAAACAGGATTGCGTCCTTCATAATGGTTGAATAATATTCAACTCAATTTTCAGACCACATTTTTCATATGTATATACCAACAATGGGCACCTCATCAGTTCTTCTCCATACCTATCAGGACTAGAGCTCCAAAAACCATGGACATTAAGGGTCATTGCAATAATGGTGTTTACTATTTCTTTAAGCAGATTCTTAATAGTAGGAAAGCTAAACTCTGGGGAAATTCTGATTATAATATGTCCCGTAAATCCACACTCTTTATGGAGTTGCTGGACTAAGTTGTATTCCCGCATTCACTTATGTTTAACAATTCCATGCCCTGGTGCAAATAAATACCTGAAATCCTGTGTTGATTCCCAGAAACTGCATTGTAAAACAGAGAATTGACATCCACACATTTTCCTCTGACCTCCACACATGATATATGGGGCATGCCACTTCCCCAGTGCCACAAACAAAGACAAATAGAATAGATACATTTATTTTTAAAGTTGAAAATTCTGCTTCCTCTGCATCCGTGTCATTACTGTGTTAGCACTCTAGGTTGACATCAGGCCATTGAGCATCCTACCTGGATTATCAGTGAGCTACATCTCAACCTTATGTCATCTTTGGAAAATATGTCCCTTTCTTATAGGTATCCATTTTTAACAGTCAATAGTTCTTATTGAGATTTCAAAGTGTTGACAGCATTTCTTCTCAAGGGAATCAATGTGATCATCTTCAAATTACATTGAACCACCTCCCTTGCAGAGCTTGGAGCACCTTACATAGGTTTGCTCTGCTGGAAAGATTTACTTCCCCCAATGATTTTTCATTCCACTTTTGGGTAGAATCCCTCTCAGATAATGCCAACCTCCAGGGAATCTTCCAAACATGCCCAAATAGAAACACCTGCCGTTCTCCTACTCAATCTATTGAGACTCATGACGTTTTCCTTGAATAGTCCATGGGCTTGATGCAGAAAGTAAACTAACTAGTTCTCAATGTTGGTGTCTTTAGCTACAAGGAAAATGCCATGCGGCTATCCAGAATTCACCATGAACAGCCCGTGAAGCCCCTGGACCGAGCCGTCTTCTGGATAGAGTTTGTCATGCGCCACAAGGGAGCCAAGCATCTTCGTGTTGCAGCCCATAACCTCAGCTGGGTCCAGTACCATTCTCTGGATGTGATCGGGTTCCTGCTGGCCTGCGTGGTGACTGTACTGTTGCTCATCACAAAGTGCTGTCTCTTTGGTTGCCAGAAGGTTACCAAAGCTGGAAGGAAGAAGAAAAGGCAGTAGCTGCACTGGAGAGGAATAACAGATGGACCACCTCTAGGCCATTGCTTCAAGGGAGGCCAGGATGGCAGGACCCTTTATCCTGTGACAACCTTTCCTCTCCTTGCCTCACTAAATCACAGTATCGCTTTCAGAACTGTAATACTCAATGATAAGTTAGAAATATTTTTGGCCACAGTTCAAAGACCTAGAAAGCACTGAAGATCAGACGATATTAGTGGTTCTTTTAAAACTTCTTCTGTGCTGCCAGATGCAGTGGCACATACCTGTAGCCCCAGCGCTCAGGGAGGCAGGGGCAGGTGGATCTCTGTGAGGTCGAGGCCAGCCTGGTCTACAAAGTGAGGTCAGGAGAGCCAGGTTGACACAGAGAAACACCATCTTGAAAAAGCAAAAAACAAACAAACAATAAATACTTCTTTGATGCTAGAGAGATGGCTCAGTGGTTAACAGCAACTTAGGTTTTGATGCCTAATAGAACTGAGCACATAATGATTTAATACCAGTGCAGGATAGCCCTCATTGGATAATAAATACTGAAGGGTTATTTTCTAAGTTCTACATGAAACAACTCCTTACCTCTAACGTACATGTGTTTGTGGGTGTGTTATAAGTTTTTAATTAAAATTTATCATTTTTCCTTTCATCTCTCCAGCCCGTCCCAAGTACCCCACCTCACTCTCTTTCCAATTTATGGCCTCTGTTTCTTTGTTTTATAAGTGTGTGTGTGTGTGTGTGTGTGTGTGTGTGTGTGTTAGTGTGTGTGTGTATCGGAGGGTCTTCTTTGGGGAGAACAATTTCTCCCAGACTTCATTAATACTCTAATTCCCATGATGCAAAGGGACTGTGACTTTTCTAGTGCAGTAGGATTGACTGAGGCTGAAGAAAGAGGACTTGGTTCCTGTCAAGGGGGCACTATGGTGGCATATTCAGGCATTAACTCCTCCAACCTCTCTCATCTTGCCATATGGGTTTCTGGAAGGTCCTGAGAGACCACTGTATGTTCCATGATAGTCATAGCTAGAGTGAGGGTAATAGCATTTGGTCTGTATGTCTATAGTGAAGCCACTGCTGGACATATGTGTGTTCAGATGTTGTGGCAGAGGGGAAAGGCATTCTCTGCCCTCCTGCTCACTCCCCCCCACCCAGGCCCTGAGTCAAGCTCTCCACAGAAATACTGTGGCTTGGGCCAAACACCTTCCTGTGTTCTCATTTCATGATCAAAGTGAAATGTGGATTACTGTTGATTGAGGTAGTAAGTTACAATCAGAGATGCCTGAAGGGAATCTAGTACTGGGCTAATGTTAAACGTGTAATAATGATGAACCAGGGTCTCAGAGTCCTTGTTGTTTCTTTAGTAAGTCGTAATGGTTATGGTGGAAAAAAGGGACTTTTTGCTCTTGTAGAGGATTTGCATATTATACCCTGCACCCACAGGAGGCTCATCACCATCTCTAATTCCAGAGTCTCTGAAGCCCTCTCCTGGTTCCTTCAGGAACTGCATGCACATGGTGTACAGACATACATGCAGGCAAAACACTAATGTACCTAAAACAAAAATAAACACATCTTTAAAGAACTGCTGTAATTTATGTGTTACACTGCCATAATTTACCAGGCTTAACTTCAATTCACAGGTTAATGTAGTCCTTTAAAAATCTACACTTAGAGCTGGGTGGTGGTGAGCCATGCCTTTAATCCCAACACTCCAGTGGCAGAGGCAGGCCGGTCTCTGTGAGTTTGGCCTATGGATTGTGTTTTACGAGAGCCAAAACTGTACAGAGGAACCCTGTCTCAAAAGAAAAATTTAAATAAAAATAAAACAATCCACTCTTAGTGACTATATCATTCTGAAAATACTAAGCATGTGTTAGCTACATGGTTCCAGAACTGTGTAGTTTTTACTTTTCCTTTCCAAAATAGCCTTAGTGTTAAAGTGAAAATATACATAGCAAAGGCATACTCAAAGATCTATAGAGTTTCTCTCTCAATACTTTTATCATTTAAATTCTAGCAGAAATTAAAAAATAGGGTGCTTACGAAAACCAAAGCACTATCCCTTAGCATGTTATACTTCTTCGGCATTTTACGTAGCACATTTACATTAATACTAAATTACAGAAAAGCCAGATTGCAAGAGGATAAACAACTAGCCTACAGTCAGTCACACTATAGAAAGTGTCATAACACAAGTGTACACATAGCTAAGATACAATTGCAGTGCCCTCGCCTCTAAAGTCAGTTAACTCTCAAATCTCTCTTCAAAATCAAGTCCAAGAACTAATAAAACTTTTTAAGAAATGTCCATATCTTGAGATGGCTCACCATGTTAAAAGAGCAGCTGCCAGGCATGACAGCCTGAGTTCAATCCCTAGGACTTGTACCTCTGTGTATGTCATGCATACGCCCACAGAAACACCAATATTTAAGTGTAATTGTAAGGTGCCATTATAAAATTAATAAAGGGCGCAAGATACATTACTTGAGTGTCAAGTTCATCTTCCTAGTTCAGACTCAAAGAATTTTCAAATTTAAGCTGTATGTACAGGATCATGTAAAACTTGCTTCAAGTGGATCCAAAGGAAAGTTAAGTCCTAGGATCACTTAAAAATGAAACGGGGAAACAAGAAGTGCAGAGGTGATTCCGCAACCAAGGTTCACTTCTTGGGATCGGTTTCCAGATAGTCTGGATATCTCAGAATATACCATAAGAACATCAAATTTCCTTGAAAACGGAAAAGGAAAACTCAGGATTCAATTCACTCTTATTTGAAATTTATACTAATTTTCACACAGGTACAATTAGAAACGTTACATGAATTTAGTCAATGTATCTTCTGCATGGCCCTACTAAACTGACACCATTTGACTGAAGGTTAAACTATATGAAATAGACAGAAATGTTCATTTAGCAACATATATGCAAAGTAAGCACACTTCCTTATGCAAACTACTCAATATCTGTCTGATAAGCCAAAGAATAAATGAATGGCCAGTGAACTTTATGAGTCAGGTAAACAGATGTTATCATGAAACTGGGTCCACGTGTTAAAGAAAGATGAGAGAAGAAATGTAAACACCCAGGGAAGAGCTTATACTAAACACTACCATGGTATGCTGTATACTTATCTATATTATGCCCGTAATTATTAGCATAAACAAAATTAACTAAACTCTTTCATCTTAACCAATTATTTTAAGTCTTTTCATGGATACAGGAATGCAGAAACAGAGCAATACAAACCATTCCTTGCCAAGGAGGTGGTGGTCCCATGTTATGAAATTCCCTCAAATAATCATTGTAGGACTAAAATAAAAGATGATATTATCAATAATAAATAAAAATGGATGGACTACAAAACAAATCAGACCCTAACTTTAAGTATGTAAAATTTAATGCTTACCCCATTTAAAAATACATCTCGGCGAACTCCTGAAAATCGTCTGTTGGGAATAAGATTTGTGAAACTAAATTCAGGTCATTCATAAACTAGCTCCAAGAATGCAATTCAAAGCTAAGCAAGAGTGAACCCAACTTACCTGTCAACTTCCTGGTATCGAGGATCCTTTAAATACCCTGTTCAAACATCAAGCATTTTAGTAAATCAAATTTTATGTTTTCACTATGGCATTATAATTAAACCTTCCTTACCCTTGTTTTCATTCTTCCCTTGAAGAACATACTTTAAAGGATGTTATCCATCAACTACTACAGAGGCTTTTCCATGTATCATGTGAGCTTTGTGCAGAAGATCAACTTGAGTGCAACTTGAGGACACTGAAGCAGAATGGCTTTAAATAATATTTACCTTTCACCTTGAGAACTTAAAGCTAAGTTTTAAAACATGAAAACTCAAATGGACACAAAACTGTCAAAGCTGCAAAAATGAGCATATGTGTACTCCAAGAATCAAGTAACAAAACAGGTGTTTACTCCATATCTGCCTTCGTTTAAGAAGAATACAACAAACAACTATAATAAAAATGTCTGATTGGCCCTGTTCCTGAGGAAAAGGTACTTCTAAAAACCCATTTTGTTTTAAAACACTAGAGTTATAATGCTAACCAAAACCAATTTCTAGAGTTTTACAGGTGTGTCAGTGATTGTAATTAAAATATACCCCGTTATAATCCTTGTGAACACACTAGCTGAAAATTTACACTTGGATGAATCATATACCTGAAATCATTAAATAGTGTGGCAAATCACTGATGTCTCCAGCTCGCACAGGAAAGTACACTGAACTGAAAACTAAAAGGAAAATGTAATGAGACGCTTATGTCTTTACTTGACGTTCTTTATCAGGGAAGCCACATTAGGGGAGAGAGTGAGAGAGCACTTATTTTCCAGGGTTCTCCAAGTACCTAATATATTCAAGGACACAGAATCAGGAATCACTTCCCACCACCACATCTGCCTCTTGGTTTTGGCACTTGCCATTCAGAGGCTGTGACTATCCTGTGTGTATTTGCTTTCAAGGGCCAAATTATACATTAACTAATTGAGTATTACTCTCTCTCTCTCTCTCTCTAGCTGCAAGAACTGAGTGACCTGGCATTTGAAAGGAAGCTCTGAATGTAACCAAGATGTCTGTGAAAATGACAGCAGCCCTGCTCCTGCTACAGCTGAGTGGCTTCTTTGGAGCTGCCAACAGTGGGAAGGTGCTGGTGTGGCCAATGGAGTTCAGCCATTGGCTCAACTTAAGGGCAATCCTAGATGAGCTTGTGAAGAAGAGACATGAGGTGACTGTTCTGAGACCGTCAGTTTTCTTTTCCTATGAAGTTGACAACACATCTACTATTGAGTTTGAGACATATCCTTCATCTTATTCCATGGGAGACTTGGAGGAACTTTTTGTGGAAGCCTTCAGCAAGCTCATTTATGAGCTGCCAAAGAAATCATTTTGGGCATACTTTTTAATGTTGCAAGAATTGTATTTGAGCAAATCAGATTACTGTGAGAGTCTCTGCAGAGATGTTGTGTTTAACAAGGACCTCATGACAAGACTACAGAAATCAAGCTTTGATGTCATGGTAGCAGACCCCTTCGTCCCCTGTGGTGACTTGCTGGCTGAGATTCTCCAGATACCCTTGGTTTACAGTCTCCGCTTCTTCCCTGGAAATACTTATGAAAAGTACAGTGGAGGACTCCCGCTGCCTCCGTCCTATGTGCCTGCTGCTATGTCAGAACTGAGGGACAGAATGACATTCACAGAGAGAGTGCAGAGTGTCATCTACACGCTTTCTTTTGACTTTTGGTTCCAGGGATTTAATGAGAAGAAGTGGAATGAGCTTTACAGTGAAGTCTTAGGTAAGTGCTGTGTCCCTTTTAACTACAGCACTCTCAATTGGCTGTGTCATTGAAGGTGACCTTGAAAGAACAGGGTAGCCCACTCATAAGTAAAATGGTGAGAAACCTGTGACATTACCTGTCAAATGCAAAGTATTGTAAAAGAGTCTCTGTTCCAATGGCAAATTTGAAAGGCTTGTCTCTGACTTGCACAGGACACTTCACAAAGGCACATGTTCACCTAGAAATATATGTGGGTTTCTCTACCCAAAAACATAGCCATTTACTACTTATTTTATTTCACTTCTATAAAACACTTTTCCTGGGTGGTTTTTATCATTGTTGTTGCTGCTGCTGCTGTTGTTGTCGATATCAATCAGAATATTGATTGGAATGCTGTGTCACTGCACAACTCTGGAAGGCAGAGGACAAAGTGTGGAGCCTCTTCTTTCTTTGCCTTCCTACACAAAAGCTGAGAATGGAAGTATGTTTGCACCATTGCAAAGCCAGGGCTTCACCCCGTTGACCAGTACAGATGAACACACAATGCTTGTTTTAAACTTAGAGAATGTCTTATTTGCTGACAGACATGCATACTGAGGACTAAGGAGTAACACATATTGCTAGCACAACTACCTATCGAGCCTGGGGAAAATACCAATTTACGCTCATTGTTTTGTTTAAATTTTGAAATATTTTCTGTCTTTTTATAATGAATTTGTTCATAGTTGTGAGTTCATTCTCTCTATCCTAGACAACCCAAGTTTGTGAATGCAAAATTTTAGAAAATCAGTATTCCCTCACTGAGTGTTTAAAACTCTTCTTTAAACTTCTAATGGTTCCAGAGAATGGCTCCAGATAAAGCTACATGCAGCCAAGAACCTGAACACCTTTCCTCCATTCAGAGGACCTAAGGAGTAGTAGGACAAAATGCCTTCCTACAAACTGTCCTCTGACCTATGCCCTCTACACACACACACACACACACACACACACACACACACACACACACACAAACACACACGTGAAAGAGTGCCTTTTAAAATTAAACAATGCTAAAGTATCTGCATGGGAATTTTAGTCACAGAGTTTTAAACAGTGTCTCTTTTTAAAGAAAAAAATGTATAGACTTTTATCCTTTATTATCTGGAAACAAACTTAGACATACCTAATTACTGTACAGTCTGTCATAGTTTACGAGCAGTACCAGGACAAAGAGCTCAGGTAGCCTCACAAATTCTCTTCCAGGTCAGCCTGGGTTTTATAGTAAAACCCTGTCTCAAACTAAAATTGATCTTTACCCTGGGCACGGCTGCACACACCTGTAATCCCTGCAGTTGAGATGAGGAGGAAGATAATCTAAAGTTCAAAATCAATTTGGCTACATAGTAACTTAGGGACCAGCCTGGGCTCCATCCAACTATCTCCAAACAAAAGAAGACAGCACACAAATTCCCACTTCACTTAGAGGAATACACATCAAGTTTCCAGCTGCTCAATATTGCAAAGGAGATGGATACTTCCAGGGAAAGGTGGTTTCATTAGTATGAGGGGCACTGATCATAGATAATGGCATTTAATTGTATTTCAATGTCACACACATAATTACCAAGCCAGAGTGAGATACAGATATGGTGTCTTCTCAAAGCCACCCACACAGTGATTTTATATATCTCTAAGCCTAAGTATGTGCAACATATATGTTACAAAATCATATCAAACACTACGTGTGCATGTACACAACACAACCACACACACATACTGTTTTTCATATCCCACATTTACACATGTCAACATCTTTTTCTGCATTATCAAGAGTGCTTCCAGAAGGTTACCTGGCATACTCACCTTCACCTGACACAGTGTCACATCTTATACCTTCACTCTTCTGATTCCTCCTAGGAAGACCCACGACACTCGCAGAGACTATGGGGAAGGCAGATATATGGCTCATTCGAACCTATTGGGATTTGGAATTTCCTCATCCTGTCTTACCAAATTTTGATTTTGTTGGTGGACTCCACTGCAGACCTGCCAAGCCCCTGCCTAGGGTAAATATATTCTTGTTTGCTTGCTTCTGTTTGCCTTGAATATCCAGCAACAGTGATCATGTTTTATTCTTGTAGGGTGTTTGTGTCCAACTCAGAGAGGCAAAGGAGACCAGTATAGCGACCAGCCAGTGGAAACTCCTGAATCTATTCCATCACAAAAGTCTCCATTTCCTTTATGCAAACCTGTGGGGCTCTAAGGGCTGGCATAGTTAGACTACAACACAACATGGAGAAATCTTTAGTGATTCACACCAGAATACAGATAGTGTGACAGGTACATCCCACAGGAAGTGCTGAGTGTACAGAGACACAAAGGGTGCACAGGCTCACCCAGCATCACCAACAGTTCTACTCTTAACGACTCACTGTAGGGGAATAACAGAACCATGGCACTGTTAACAAGGAGGAAATGGCAAGTTGCCTGGCAGTAAAAGTAAAGAGGAAGTATGGAGCAAGATAAGGGAAACAGTTTGCTTATCCTATATAAGGGATTAGACTCTCAGAAAAGAAAGGAACTTAATTCAAGGTACAGAATGCAGCCCCTGGTGGTGTTGGCCATAAGGGTCCAGACTACTAAACAATGGTGGGTGTTTTCATTGCCCCTACTACCCACTATGCTTTCATAGTAGGACTCTGATGCCGAGGACATGCCACATTTTGATCATAAAAAAGAAAGATATCAGGTGGCACTGACTAGGACACTTCCTCCTGCTTCTACTTCTCATAGCGATGGAATGTGCTGTGTAGGCTGCGGTGAAAACTTCATCAACTGCCTTCCCCTGATATCAACCCAGTGAGCTGCAAGGACTGGCGTGGCAAGATTTGTTCATGAGTAAAATGGCAGTGTGAGTGTTATGGGGAACCATAACTGATAGGGGCTGAGATTTAAGGCCCCCACACAGGAGGAAAGCCATGTCCGGTGTTATATATCTGGACATGAACATATGCCTATGGAGCCCGTGGGCCTCAGTGATGAACCAACTCCCAGTACTTTGTTTAATGGGGGCACTAGCAGGGTGCCTTCTTAGTGAATATCTCTCTATGCACATCAACTCGCTTCTCACACCTCATCTGAGAAGGTTTTGAAGTAACGTGCATTAGACAGCACAGAAACTCACACTCAGTCAGTCAAGGACCCAAAATAAGCGACTGTCAAGTCCTCTACTTTGATATCTATATCAATGTCTCCCCCAAGGGTCAGAGACAATGTGTAGTAGGAGGCAGACACACTTTAAGGGAAATAGGATGGGGAAGATCAGAGGAAGCATTGTCCTCTGGATATGACAGGGCCCCAGCACTAGCGAACTCCATCAGCACCTGTGGCTGCCTTCACAAGAGCTGCACGAGAGTGTGTTAGCCAGCATGTTTGGGTGGAGTGGGCTGCGGCTCATCAACAAATCCAACTTACTGAGTGGGTGGGTCAACAGTTGACAGCTTCTAAAGGAATATGAGTCAATTCCTTTAAAGATATGACTACTGATAGGTTACCCATGCTCTACTGAGTGGCCCACAACATACAGAATTGTATGGCCAGAAGAAACTGAAATGAATGAGTTATTAAAGTTGGTAAAATGAGGATCAAAAAGTAGTAATATTCTCTTGTTACATCTCTGCCAAAGTAAGAGTTTTCTTTATTAGATAAAGAGTTTATTAAATGAGCATAGAGAGAGAAGGAAAGGGCGAGCAGGGATACCCCAGAGAGAGAGAGAGAGAGAGAGAGAGAGAGAGAGAGAGAGAGAGAGAGAGAGAGAGAGCGAGGCAGAGAGATAGGGAGAGAGAGGAAGAAAGAGAGCAAGATTCTTTTTGTAATTAATCATTTTAATATAATTTATCAATATTACATGCACATTGTTATCCCCTCACTTTATCTCCCTGTTCCCACTCTCCTTTCCTCTCCTGCTTTATTCCCCTCCCCTAGGCTTCTGGGGTGGGTGTGGGGGTCACTTTTCCCCTACCAGCTGACCACAGCCTATCAGGTCTCATGCTGATAGCCTGCATCCCCTTCCTCTATGTGCCCACAGGGCCACCCAGCTGAGGGAAAGTGATTCAATTGCAGGCACCAGAGTTCTTGTCAGAGGCAGTCCCTGCTCCCTCCTTCCTCCCCACTGTGAAGAGTGAGCTGTCATTGGCTATATCTGAAAAGGGGGTCTAGGTTCTTTGTATGCATTGTCCTTATTTGGTGCTTCAGTTTGTGTGAGACCCCTTGGCTGCAGATCCACCAACATTGATGATCTCTCTGTGGGGCTCCTGAAGAGAACAAATATGAGAGATTTGAACAAGCTAGTAGGTGTAAGAGAGAGGAGATAAAAGACTTAGGGATATTGTTAACTTATGTTGAAAACAGAATTAGGGCTTCCTTGTGCTGCCTTCTTCTGTACTAATGAGTTTCCCCTCACCTTTCCTTCAGCTCCTTGACAACAGATAAGACAGTGAGATTTGGCAGTGACAAATTCGTGGCACTGCCTGGCAGTGTGCTATGAATGAGGACATGCCCTGGGACCATTTAAAATGAAAACACTTTCACCCAGGATTCTAAAATGCTATTTCTGTGTCTTTACATTAAGATAAATGATGAAGGTAGGAAAGTAACAATCTGTCGCAGGATTTGGGAGTTTTCAACCCACGCAGTTAAGGATTTAAAGTTAATTGAACAGCAGTCTATTTCTGTAAATAAGAGGTCCATGGAGTTGCAACTGATGACGGTGTAGATTTATGTTAGTACCATTGCATCATCCCTTAAGAAACTGTACTCTGTGATGAGGAGAGAGAGAGAGAGACAGAGACAGAGGTTTGTGTTGTGGGGTGAACGGTGGCTCATATTTTAAGAGCACTTGCTGCATTTGCAGAGGATCCAGCACCCACGTGGTTCTTCATGATCATCTATCCTCCAGTTCTAGAGACACTGACTCCCTCTCCTACCTCCTGGGGACACTTTCACAATTATAGAATGCATGTAATATGTGTAGGCAAAAAAAAAAAAAAAAACCCACACACACATATAATAAAATATTAAAGAAGAGAATTTGTTTTATAATAAACTGTTGAGAAATTATGCATAAAAATAATTTAGGTGTATGTAGGATAATGGTTCATAGAAGTTCTTCATGACAGAAACATTGAATGGTACCTAGATAAAACACTGCTATTATTTTATATGTGTGCTATGAACATATAATAATGGTCAACATTTCCATTGCAAATCCATAAAATATATCTATGACTATTTTTCAAAGAATACACAAGTATTTTCTCAATCATAACATAAATTTACATAAATATTTTAAATGAAACAATAATTTACAAACAATGAAACATAGAGAAAAATCTATGATGTTCTGTATGAGTAAAACTGCTCTTGTAACAAGATTTTAGTTTTCTAAATGGATATTATATAATCAGCAAGTATGTGTGTACTTACGTACATATAGTTTATCTTAAATATGTGTTCCTGGGATACAACACAAGGTGGCAATAATAGAACACATGTGACATGAAAGTAGAAAGGGAAACTTGTAGTACAAAATAAAATTGGAATTAGATACACAGAGGCATGGAACAGGAAACAATCAAAAACAAAAACAAATTATATTTCAAAATGTCACAGTGACACCCACTGCGCTCTGCACTGATTTAAAAATGGAGGGCACTGGAGAGACGGCTCAGGGCATAAGAGCAATTGCTGCCCTTGTAGAAGACCTGTGTTTAGTTCACAGATTTACCAAACCAGGCAAAACGAAATCCTTCTAGAAGACAGGGAACAATTGCCACTCTCAAGACAGTCAGCAAGTAAGATTTCTAATGAATCAGGTGCCCTTAACTCTACAGACTTAACTATAACCAGATTCTACAATCCAAGGAATTTAAGCCAACCTATTAGAATGGAGAAACTGAAGGACACTGGCTTCCGTTTGTTCTGGATTCAAATTCAACCTATAAAGGAGAGTGATACATTTAGAAAACAAAATACACCCTAGCCAACATGATCAACTGTTTTTGTTCAGGAATTTGACTCAGTAACAGAGAGTTGGTCAATAAGTCATGACTAATAACTATAGTTTCAAATATGTGCATGGATGGTACAGTATGGCCATGCCGGGAAAACAGTGATGAGTTGAATCCTGTCTGTGGTAGAACTCCTTGAGGTTTATGATAAGAAAGTTATTTTGAGTCTTGAGAGCCAAATGTCCCCTAGGAAAGAGTATGCAGGGTATGAAAATGAAGAATCAGTAGTACAAATATCAGCATTTTGATTAAAGTAATTCAACAAGATTCTGGATAAGAATGTTTTCTAGTACTCAGGTGTGCAAAGAACACACAAACACTGAAGGCAGAGAGAGGTCCAAAGCCAAGTCCTACACAGGGGTTTGAGAGAAGACTAATGGAGTATGGACAAAAAAAACTCACCTAAGAAGTCAGTGTCTCTATTTGCTCTCTTGATCAATCACAAAAGTTAAAACATGCACCTGTGTGCACATAGACACACAAACACACACACACACACAAATGCATATGTACAAACCTATATACCTGCTTACATACACTTGCAGAAGCAGACACAGTGAAACACATTGATGGCGTATATTAAATATCTTTGCAATCCAAGTAACATCTGCTTGTTTAAACTCAATGGAAAGAGAATGGACAATCTTTTGAAAATTAGGAATGGATTCATGGTGTGAGTTCCACTCCTAAGTGTGTATGCAAGTGAACTGAATGAAGGATCTCAACAAGACAGTTGTGTGAGGTTGAGGACAGTGGCACTGCTCCTGCTGGGCAGAATGATGAGGTCAGCACAAGAATGGCCCCCACAGGCTCAGATATTTCAGTGTTTGGTTCCCAGTTGGTGAAGTGTTTAGGAAGGATTAGGAGGAGTGGCTTTGTGGAGAAAATGTGTCACCGGGCTTTGGTATCAAAAGCCTAAGCCATGCCTGGTCTCTTTCTTTCTGTCTGCAATGTATGGATTAGCTTGAGCCCTGGGATCCTAATCCAGGACCATGCTGCCTGCCTGCCACAGTGCTACCCAAAAATATGTCAGTAAACTACCCCCCAAAAAAAACTGTAATCAAGACCCTAATTACATACTTTAATTTACAAGTTACATTAATTATGGTGTCTTCTCCCATGCAGAGCAGTAACTAAGAAAACGGGCAGTAACTTATATGTCAATAGAATTATAGAGGAAAATATATTGTGTGCAAATTTAAGGAACTGTCCCTAAACCTGAAACCCTATGCTATGTATGCATGGAATGTCCTCTAAAACAGTACACTAGGGAAACTGAGCCAGCAAACAAGCAAGAAGTAAAATAAGAAGAATATCTTATGTAAACTACCTAGAGTGGTCAAAATAATAGAAACAGAAAGCAGATATTTGGTACCTAAAGGATGGGGGAAGGAGAAGGAGAGAACTTTGGATTTAATTTCCACACATCTTGGTTTCAAGATGAAAACAACATGGGGCTGTTTGTATGACTTGAGAACTGTAAGCCATGTACAACAGGTTCCAACGGTCCATCCTATATGTGGGTGTGAACAGTCTCAACGCACCCACTGTTCTGCTCATTTACAGCAGTGCTCAGTTCCTTCACCTGGATGTTGGCATCAGTTCATATGCAGGATGTTTACTGCTGCTGCTCTTTGTGATGCTCTGATACTTCACTTACAGGAAATAGAAGACTTCGTCCAGTCTTCCGGAGAACATGGTGTTGTGGTGTTTTCCCTGGGCTCCATGGTGGGTAACCTAACAGAAGAAAGGGCCAATGTGATTGCAGCAGGCCTGGCCCAGATCCCACAGAAGGTGAGATACAGTGTCCTGCTGATGCGTCCTCACAGAGATGGTCACGCGCTGCTCTAGGTCTCATTGCAGAAGCTTGGTGACACAAAGCTACCAGGGACAGATGTCAAATAGTAGATGAGGCTTTTTATTAACAACTTGATTTTTAACATTGTGTTCAGAAAGAAAACACATACCAGGTATTTGTGAACTTCTTATTGTTGACATATTATAGGCAGATCCAAAAATCTGCTTTGTCACTTCCTCTATTTCTTTGGAGGATAACCGAGGACTCTGGACTCACGACAGTGTAATCAGATTACTATTAAATTGTAACCAGTAATTACATTGGCCCAGTAACAATAAACAAGCACTCATAATTGGCAGTTGTCAGACCAGAGAGCTGGCTTGTCTTGTAGACATGTGTTCTTCACCTCGAAGACATGAACTTAGTTCTGAGTCCCCGAGTCTGGCAGCTCATGAATTGCCTGTAACTTCCTGACATGGGATCCAAAGTACTCCTGGCATCAGATGAGGCCAACACTTCCACTACATATATACATACACACACATACACACAACACACACATACACAGTACACACACACACATATATGCACATGCACACATATACTCACATATTCATATACACCACAAACACACTCACATATACATATACACACACAGATACACACACACAGGTGCACATGTACACAAACCATCATTCCACCTACACACATAAATACACACATGTGCATATACATCCACATATTCAAACACACACATACATATACTCATATACACAAGCACAACACACACACACAAATAAAAATAATTACTTGTCTAAAAAAATGGTGTTTCTGCTTCCCTGTATTGTTTGTTTTTATTTTATCTTATATTACTTTATAACTATTATTTGGATGCTTGTTTGTGGTCTAAGGAGAGGGAGAGAAAGGAAGGATGTGGGTTTGGAAGGCAGGAGAGAGGAGCAAAGTCTGGAGAGGTGTTAATGGAGAGGTAACGACACACACGATATATGGCATGAAATATCTCTTTTCAATACAAGTCAAATAGAAAAGAGAAAGAATATGTAAGTTTTTAAATGGGGTTTGTATCTTAGTATCATGTTCACTTGTAATGTTGGCCTAATGTGATTGTCTATATTGAAAATGGGTTTAATGCAAGTATATTTCCTCTGCTAGTCTAAAACCTTTGTAGAGCAGGTTTCCTAGGCCCCAAATCCACCTGCAGGACTGAGCCTGTTAACGTTGAAATGGGGAGGATCTTGGGGACTTGCTCTTGAAGGGACCATGGGCTTAGACAATGTCACACTACAAGGGACTAAACCAACAAAATATCTTATGGTAAACATGATTATAACTACCTCTAATACCACTGGCGAATAGTTATACTGAATTTGAAAAATAAACATTGCTATAAGTATATAGGAAAAAACGAAATCAAGGTACACATTAGTAACTCTGTTGGAGGGTTGAACTTGAATTGTCATCACACATTTCTGAACTCTTCTGCTTGGCCTTGCTGGATCTAACGTGGCCTGAGTTGCTGTTGATTAAATGTGGCAGGTGGGAACATGGGTAAGAACAAGGATCAATGCGTAAGTGTGAGCAGTGTTGGCATCCTTGCTGCAGACATCCTTCCCGGTTCCCATCGTCTCTCCTCTTGCCTGCCTATTAGACAGGAGGACGATGTCTTCATCCTTCCTTTCTTTTTATTTCAGATTTAATTTATTAGGCTATCTGGATGAGACCTGATAGGCTGTGGTCATGAGGTTGGGGAGGAGGTCCCCTTCTGTCAGAGGTCTGGAGGAAGGGATAAGAGTGAAAGAGGAAGGGGGAAAGGGAAGATGCAAGTGAGAGGATAGCAATCTGGATGTAATCTGAATAAATTCCAATAAATAAACTATAAAAACGATTATTCACTTTACATCCCAAAGGTAGCTCCCTTTCTCATCTCCTCCCAATCCAATCCCACCCTCCCCTGCTCCTCCACCCCTGTTCCTTTCCCCTAGCCCTCAGTCAGAGGGAGCTCTTCTCCTCTACCAAAGGACTCCAGCCCACCAAGTCTCATCAGGACTGCCTGCGTCCTCTTCCTCTGGGCTGTGGTAAGGCACCTCACCAAGAGGAAGTGATGAAAGTGCAGGCAACAGAGTCTATGGCAGGGACAGACCCTGATCCCTTTACTAGAAGAACCATATGAAGTCTGACATGCATACGGACTACATCTGAGTTGAAGGGGCTAGGACCTCTCCATGCATAATCCTAGTTTAGAGCATTAGTCTTCATCAGCCCCCATGGGCCCAGATTTGTTGACTCTGTTGGTTTTCTTATAGAGCTCCTGTGCCCTCCAGGACCTTCTATCCCCCAACTCATCCATAGGACTCACTGTGCTCTGCCAAAAGTTTAGCTGTGAAACTCCGGGTCTGCTTTGATCTTTTTCTGTGTGGAGAGTTTCATTGGATACCTGCAGTAGGTTCCCCTCATGTTTCCTCTCTTCAGCTGCTTCACTCTCTAGTTGCCCTTCTGAAGGAGAATTAAGCTACCTCCCTAGGGTCCTCCTTGTTACTTAGCTTCCTTACGTCTGTGGATTATAATATGGTTATCCTGTATTATATGGCTAACATGCCCTGATAAGTGAATATTTACCTTGTACATCCTTCTGGGTCTGGTTACATCACTCAGGATGATCTTTTCCAGCTCCATCCATTTGCCTGCATATTTCATGATGTCTTTGTTTTTGTTAAATGGACAGTATTGCATTGTGTAGATGTACCACAGTTGATTTATCCATTATAAATTGAGGGATTATTTCTTAATCTCTACAGAACTCTAGTGTGACTTACTTTATGTTTGACCAAAGGAATGAGAGGATAGCTTTATCTCCACAGGTTCTTTGGAGATTCGAAGGCAAGAAGCCAGACATCTTGGGCTCCAACACCCGTCTGTACAAGTGGATCCCCCAGAATGACCTTCTAGGTAAGCAGCACCAGGACACGCAGGTGGCATGAGGAATGGCTGCCAGGAAGGTCAGTGTCAACACTAAGGTAGTGATGACGGCTGTGATCTAGTCCTGAGGAACATGGATAAGGAACTGGTGGGACTATTCTGTACATTTTCATTCCAGATGGCCAGATCCATGTTTATTCTCTGCTGTTTGGAGCCAACCTATCACAAGCAGGGCAGCAGTGATGACCTCACTGTTCCTTTAGAACATATCCACCTGAACCACAGTCTGTCCTTGCCCATGATGATTGCTCCACTTGGGTGAAGCTCTGCCCACTTTTTCCATTGCACACAATCCTTTTACTGCCACACTCCACCTCCTCTATGTGGTCTTCTCTTAATGCTCTGTGTGCTTGCAGTGCTCCTTGCTCTAAGACTTGAGAGGAGAAATGCAGTGTCACGGACATATAATGTTATCTAGAGAACAGTTCACTGTTTTGTGCCTGTATTAGACTTATGATTAATACATTGTCTTAATTTCCTGCTTTCCTAGGTCACCCAAAAACCAGAGCTTTTATAACTCATGGTGGCACCAATGGCATCTATGAGGCAATCTACCATGGGATCCCTGTGGTTGGCATTCCTCTGTTTGGGGACCAGTATGATAATATTGTTCGTATGAAGACCAAAGGAGCAGCTGTTAAACTGGACTTTCTCACAATGTCCAGTACAGACTTGTTCACTGCACTGAAGACTGTCACCAATGACCCTTCGTGAGTACACAGTTTCTTCACATGGTTACTAGACAAGATAGGTCCTATCTAAGGGAACAGTAGCATTCATCTGATCTTTAGCCTAATTGTGAAAGCAACAGCAGTAAACATAAAACTTATTTAAACACCATGGAGTATGCTTTACCTGTCAGTTAAGACTGTAACCACCCTATAGACTCACTGTAGAAGAAGTTTATTTAGGATATTTTGATGCTGGAAATCATTTTCTCTTGCTAAATGAAAGTACACAATTTCTACAAATAAGATCAAATTACATCACAGCACAATCAAGCTAAAAATAGGTCAATTGTTTCGATTCAATGACTAAAATATCTGAAACTCTTATACTTTGTTTCAGTAATCCTCAATCATTGCCCAATTTAAAATAATTATGCATAAATGTATATATAGATATAAGATATGCAATTACCAAATGTGAAGATGTGACATTTCCAGCTCCTTAGACATTTGTAATTTTATTATTATCAATGCTGGAAAAAAACCCTTCTATGATCCATTAGTTACAATAAGACATGAAATTCTAATTCAGTCACTGACTTTCAATACCCTACTATTCTGCTATCCCGGGTCAGCATGTATATATTAGCTGACCCCTCTGTCCCCATACATTGTCTCCCTTCCTAGATGCCAGTTACCAGTGGTCTACTTATACTTCTATGAAATCACCTCTCCTAGGTCCCACACAGTAGTGAGAATGGGCAGTGTTTGCCTTTTGGCCCTAGTTTATATGATTTAGTAGAATACCCACCAGTTTTACCCTGTTCGTTGTAAAAATGGGATTGCATTCTGCATAATGGTTGAATAATATTCAACTATGTTTTCAGACCACATTTTTCATATGTATATACCAACAATGGACACCTCATCAGTTCCTCTCCTTACCTATCAGGACTAGAGCTCCAAAAACCATGGACATTAAGGTTTCATTGCTATTATGATATTTACTATTTCTTTAAGCACATTATTAATAGTAGGAAAGCTAAACTCCGGGGAAATTCTGATTTCAATATGTCCCATAAATCCACACTCTTTATGGAGTTGCTGGTCTAAGTTGTGTTCCTGCATTCACTTATGTTAGTAACAATTCCATGCCCTGATGCAACTGAATAGCCTGAAATCCTGATTTAATCCCCAGAAACTGCATTGTGAAACAGAGAATTGACCTCAACACATTTTCCTCTGACCTCCACACATGATATATGGGGCATGCCACTTCCCCAGTGCCACAAACAAAGAAATAGAATAGATACCTATTTTTAAAGTTGAAAATTCTGCTTCCTCTGCATCCTTATAATTACTGTGCTTAGCACTATGGGTTGACTTCATGCCATTGAGTATCCTAGCTGGATTATCAGTGACCTACATCTCAACCTTATGTCATCTTGGGAAAATATGTCCCTTTCTTACAGTTACCCATATTTAACCATCAATAGTTTCTATTGAGATTTCAAAGGATGTTGACAGCATTTCTTCTCAAGGGAATCAATGTGATCATCTTCAAATTACATTGAACTGCCTCCCTTGCAGAGCTTGGAGCACCTTACATAGGTTTGCTCTGCTGGAAAGATTTACTTCCCCAGGTAATTTTTCATTCCACTTTTGGTCAGAATGCCCCTCAGATAATGCAAACCTCCAGGCAATCTTCCAAACATATCCCAGTAGAAACACCTGCCATTCTCCTACTCAATCTATTGAGACTCATGACGTTTTCCTTGAATCATCCATAGGCTTGATGTATAAAGTAAACTAATAGTTCTCAATGTTGTTGTCTTTAGCTACAAGGAAAATGCCATGCGGCTATCCAGAATTCACCATGAACAGCCCGTGAAGCCCCTGGACCGAGCCGTCTTCTGGATAGAATTTGTCATGCGCCACAAAGGAGCCAAGCACCTTCGTGTGGCAGCCCATGACCTCAACTGGGTCCAGTACCACTCTCTGGATGTGATCGGGTTCCTGCTGGCCTGCGTGGTGACTATACTGTTCCTCATCACAAAGTGCTGTCTCTTTGGTTGCCAGAAGGTTACCAAAGCTGGAAGGAAGAAGAAAAGGCAGTAGCTGCACTGGAGAGGAATAACAGATGGACCACCTCTAGGCCATTGCTTCACGGGAGGCCAGGATGGCAGGACCCTTTATCCTGTGACAACCTTTCCTCTCCTTGCCTCACTAAATCACAGTATCGCTTTCAGAATTGTAATACTCAATGATAAGTTAGAAATATTTTTGGCCACAGTTCAAAGACCTAGAAAGCACTAAAGATCAGACGATATTAGTGGTTCTTTTAAAAATTCTTCTGTGCCGCCAGAGGCAGTGGCACATACCTGTAGCTCCAGAGCTCAGGGAGGCAGAGGCAGGTGGATCTCTGTGAGTTCAAGGCCAGGCTGGTCTACAAAGTGAGGCCAGGACAGCCAGGGTGACATAGAGAAACTCCATCTTGAAAAAACCAACAAACAACAAATACTTTTTTGATGCTAGAGAGATGGCTCAGTGGTTAACAGCAACTTGGGTTTTGATGCCTTATTAGAACTGACCACATAATGATTTAATATCAATGCAGGCTAGCCCTCATTGGATAATAAATACTGAAGGGTTATTTTCTAAATTCTACATGTAACAACTCCTTCCCTCTAACATATATGTGTTTGTGGGTGTGTTATAATTTTTTAATTAAAATTCATCAGTTTTCCTTTCATCTCTCCAACCCTCCCAAGTATCCCACCTCACTTTCTTTCCAATTTATGGCCTCTGTTTCATTGTTTTATAAGTGTGTGTGTGGGTGTGTGTGTGTGTGTGTGTGTGTGTGTGTCAGAGATTCTTCTTTGGGGAGGAAAATTTCTCCCAGACCTCATTGATACTCTAACTCCCATCATGCAATGGGACTGCAACATTTCTAGTGCAATGGGATTGGCTGAGGCTGAAGAAAGAGGACTTAGTTCCTGCCAAGGGGGCACTATGGTGGCATATTCAGGCATTAACTCTTCCAACCTCTCTCATCTTGCTATATGGGTTTCTGGAAGGTCCTGAGAGACCACTGTATGCTCCATGATGATCATAGCTAGAGTGAGGGTAATAGCATTTGGTCTGTATGTCTATAGTGAAGCCACTGCTGGACTGATGTGTGTGCAGATGTTGTGGCAGAGGGGAAAGGCATTCACTGCTCTCCCACTGCCCCCCCCCCCAGGCCCTGAGTCAAGCTCTCCACAGAAATACTGTGGCTTGGGCCAAACACCTTCCTGTGTTCTCATTTCATGATCCAAGTGAAATGCGGATTACTGTTGATTGAGGCAGTAAGTTACAATCAGAGATGCCTGAATGGCATCTAATACTGGGCTCATGTTAAACATGTAATAATGATGAACCAGGGTGTCAGAGTCCTTGTTGTTTCTTTAGTAAGTCGTAATCGTTATGAGGGTAAAAAGGGACTTTTCTTGTAGAGGATCTGCATATTATACCCTGCACCCACAGGAGGCTCATCACCATCTGTAATTCCAGAGTCTCTGAAGCCCTCTCCTGGTTCCTTCAGGAACTGCATGCACATGGTGTACAGACATACATGCAGGCAAAACACTAATATACATAAACAAAAATAAATACATCTTTAAAGAGCTGCAGTAATGTATGTGTTACACTGCCATAATTTACCAGGCTTAACTTCAATTCACAGGTTGATGTAGTCCTTTAAAAATCTAAATTAGAGCTGGGTGGTGGTGACCCATGCCTTTAATTCCTACACTCCAGTGGCAGAGGCAGGCCGGTCTCTGTGAGTTTGGCCTATGGATTGTGTTTTAGGAGAGCCAAAACTATACAGAGGAACCCTGTCTCTAAAGAAAAATTTTAAATAAAAATAAAAACAATCCACTCTTAGTGACTATATCGTTCTGAAAATACTAAGCATGTGTTAGCTACAGGGTTCCAAAACTGTGTAGCTTTTACTTTTCCTTAACAAGATGTCAAGGCCTTCTGCTTTGGGCTGGTTTGAATGAAAATGGAGTGGTGGCTCACGCCTTTAATCCCAGCACTCCGGAGGCAGAAGCAGGCAGTAAGCAGGCAGTAAGTTCAAGGACAGCCTGGTCTACAAAGCAAATCCAGGATGGCCAAGGGTTACACAAAGAGACCCTGTTTCGGAAAAAAAAAACAAAAAACAAAAAACAAAAAAACACAAAAGAAAAAAAAAGAAACAATAGAAAAAGAAAGGAAAGAAAAAACATGTCCCCAAAGACTCATAGGAATGGCATTATTTGAAAAGATCAGGACTTTCCCCCTAGCCCAGCGGCCTTACCAGGCCACAGAGGAAGAAGAGAAAGACAGTCCAGATGAGACTTGATAGGCTGAGGTCAGATGTTAGGGGAGGAGGACTCCCCCTTCCTAAGGACCCTTTCTGAGAACTAGGGGAGTGGAGGAGGGAGTACAAGGGAGGGTAGGTGGGACCAGGAAGCTACAATAGGGATGTAAAGGGAACAAATTTAAATAAGTAAATAAGAAAGGAAAACAAGTGTGTAAAATTGTATATTGCAATTAAAAAACAAAAGATTAGGACTTGTGGCATTGTTGGTGTAGATATGTTGGAGAAAGTGTGTCAGTAGGTGTGAGTTTGAGGTTTCAAATGCTTGAGCCTGGCCTAGTAGCTCACTCTCCTCTTTCTGCTGTTTCCTAATCCAGATGTAGAACTCTCAGCTCCTTTTCTAGTACAATGTGCTCATGTGCGCCACCATGTTTCCTGTCATGACGATAATGGACTAACCCTCTGAACCTGTAAGGCGGCCGCAGTTAAATGCTTCCCTTTACTAGAGTCACTGTGGTCATGGTGTCTCTTCACAGCAGTGGGACACTGACCTAGACACCCTTCCAATTGGTTTATAGAACAGGGGTGCTGCTTTGCTGCTCTTGCACTCCGACCTCAGGGTCACTTCTTTTCCAAGCGACCTGAAACTGTCTTTACCTCATTCCTGGTGGAGTCCTCTCACATTAGTATTAATTTACAATGAGAAATAGGTTCACTACCTGCCTCCAGCTAAAACAGCAAACTATGTGGGAAGGGCTCTTTGGCTTTCCAACACGTTCTCTTTTTCTTTAAGACTATGCACCTGGCATGGTGGTGCACTTCTTTAATTCCAGCACGGGCTAGGCAAAGGCAGGTTGATCTCTATGGGTTTGAGACAAGCCTGGTCCACATAATGAGTTCAAGGACAGCCAGAGCAATGTAGAGACACCTTGTCTAAAAAGTAAATTAAAAAAAAGAAAGATAAAAAGGAAAAACCTATTCACCTGGTTACTGTTGTTATCATCTTTAGCCTTTAGGGACAGAGGTAAACTCTCAATTACAGGTTGTGATACTATAGAAATGCTACTCTAAAGATACTTAGGGCATTCAGGCCAGGGAGGCAGGTCGCCTAACTGAAGAGCTTCACTTTCAGAGGCAGAGAGGAGCTGGGGTAGTAGAGGGAAGAGAAACTGTAATCAGGATGTATCATATGAAAAAGAATCAATTTTCAGTGAAAGAAAACATTACATTTGAAGAAAGAGACAGTGCCTTTCAGTGTTTTTCAATGTACAAGTACGCATATAAATCCACTTTGTTCAAAATAAGATATGGTACTATTTAGTTATCATACTGAACTATTTAGAAATTCATTAAGTTTATGATAAACAGTCTACTATCGCATAATATATACTTCAGAAAATATTGTCTAATTTTCATCTCTTTTAGAAGCTTATTGCTCTATGTCTTCCATGACACTTATATTTGACATAATTAAAAATGACATCATTGGCACTCTCCTTTAAGGCCCCATCATAATGTTTGACCACAGTGAGTAACAATAGGGTGAGTAGAAAAGCACCTAAGTCATATGGGAAAAAGGTGAATAAAATTACAAAGGTTAGAAAGGCTTTCCTTTAAGCTACATACTGTGCGAGCCTTATGAATACTTAGTTGTCTTTCCCAAAACAAGGACCTTTAAGCAACTGAAAAGACAGACACAGGGATAATGCTAGTCCTGGAGAATGCATGTTGTGAGACTCTGATAGTGCTTTTTTTTTTTATCAGTGAAAACATTAAATGTTCTCTCCTCTCTCTCTCCTCTCTCTCTCTCTCTCTCTCTCTCTCTCTCTCTCTCTCTCTCTCTCTCTCTCTCTCCCTCCCTCCCTCCCTCCCTCCCTCCCTACCTCCCTACCTCTCTCCCTACTTGGTCAGGTCTTGTATATATACCAATAGTGTTGAGGTATTATGAGTAAAACATCCCTATGATTTCTAGGAGACAAGATCATAGCAGCTTCCTGGTCTTCTGCCTCTTGAGTGATATTTATCCTATCTTAAAGAACTCCCTCGGGAAAGTTATGGGTTTCAGGTTATTTAAAAAAAAAAAAAGACTGTAGCATTAACGAAAGGGATGCTGTATTTGTTTTTATTATTAGAAGCTCTTCTTTCTTGTTGGAGGCTAGACTGGATTGGAGATGGCCCCAGAGGCACTGATGGGATGTGAGCATTTTGCCCCTCACCAAGCCTGGGTAATGTCAGGCACACAAGCTTCTGTGCCTTCAGTTCCTAGGGAGTTGGCACCCTCTTCTGGTCTGTGAGAACACTGCATGCTCTCTTTATGTACACAGCTACATATGCATGCAACCAAAGCGGTCATACATAACATAAAAATAAATCTCAAAAACGCATCACCCACATAACTGTCCAATTACAAATGATGCTGCACAAGTATTCAGTGGTACCTCCATGCCACATGACTACAAGAACAAGGACCAGAGTAAGTTGTACCTTAAAACATTAAAAGTAAGGTACTTGTCTACACAGAAAGTTCCAGGCCAGCTAAGGCCATGTAGTGAGGCTTTACCTAAAAAAGGAAAAAAGGCAACCTATACAGAGTAGAAGACACTGGCACCGTATATCACAACCCAATAATGCTTGTGTCATATATATATATATGTGTGTGTGTGTGTGTGTGTGTGTGTGTTTCATTCATATATATGTGTGTGTCATTATGTATATTGTTCAAATAAAATATAAAATTACCAGAAAGTAAATATGGTTAGTAATAATTTTATGATAAGGCTGGTGAGATCAGTTAGCAGTTCAAGCACTTAATGCCTTCTCCGGGGACCTGGGTTTAATTGCCACTAGCACCAACATGGTGACTCATGACCATCCATAACTCCAGATACAGGGGATCTGATGCTCTCTTCTGTCCTCCATATCACCAGCATGCATGTAGTACACATACAAGGCAAAACATTCATATACATAAAATAAAGAGTTCTTTTAAAAATGAAATACGTTTATGAAAAACTGCTCAATTTCACAAATTATGGACATGGAAATTAATTTTTAAAATTAAGTAGCAGTATTCTCCTCTCAGACTGTAAAGAACTTTAAGGACTAATAGGACTACATAGTAAATAAGCAAGCCTCATAGACTTCTGCAAGTACAAATAAATTTAGCAGGCAATATCTATCAAAATATTAAATGACCATCTTATGTCATTTCTAGATCGCTCCTTATCTTACAAAGCCTAACTTTAGTAAAATACATACAAGAACATGCACTTTAGCATTCAAATTTCTAAGTAAAATAGGTGTTCAAGAATCAATCATTTTAGTTTAGAAATGATGAATTTATTACAAAGGCAGTCAAGATACAAAACCTGCAAAGTATGTTCAATATACATTAGCCAGTGGAAGGTGGTCTACCTAATGAGGTAAAGGGTAGGCAATTTAGTTGTATAACCATAATTCACACTAAGATGACTCCCACTTCATTCGATGGCATACACATTACAGGACAAGAGCTGCACATATAGTCTGTTGTTGACTAGAACACTATCACAAAGTACATGAAAACATTCTCCCCACTTTTAATAACTTAAAAATAATAAACGACAATAAAATGTAGACGGATGCCTAGAAGAAGTCATTGAATGAGGCCCAGTGAGGCCCAGTGAGGAAAGGCACTTGCTGCCAAGCCTGATGACCCCGGGTTTGCTTCCCTGGAAGCCACATAGTGGTAGAAGAAAACAGAGTCCTGCCGGTTGTCCTCTGATGTCCATATGAGGACTGAGGCAAAAACACTGACACACATCACACAGCTAATTTACACAGAGAAAAAAATCACTGAATTGGCTTCCTATAGGAATGAGACTGGAGCCAGGCTTGGTGGCGCATGCCTTTAATCTCAGCACTCAGGGAGGCAAAAGCAGGTGTATCGTTGTAAGCTCAAGGCCACCCTTGTCTACAAAGTGAGTTCAGGACAGCCAAGGCTACACAGAGAAACCCTTATGTGTTCATTGGGGGGGGGGGGGATGGATAGAGAAAAGAAATCAGATTGTAAAGTAAGATATTTTACATATTTTGTAGTTGCTGGGAGAAATGTTATCTTTATAGCTTCAATGTATAATTATAGTCCTTGAATTTTTTTCCAAGAGTATCACTTTGCAGAAAACAAAGAAAAAAATAACTCCTAGCAAATAATCAACCAATCTTGAAATGATATAGCTTTTTAAAAATCTGAAAAAAAAATAAAGTATAAAAGAATAAAAAAATAGAATAAACATGTGATAAAGTTGCATGTATTTGAAGCTTGCCTCCCAGATGCTATGTAGCTAAGGCTGGTCTTCAGTTACTAACCTGGCCTCCACATGCTGACTAGTGAGGTCTCAGGCATTCACCAGCATCCCTGTCTGTGACAGAACATTTGTTCAACACAGACCTTTGGCAAGTCACCCATCACCAGCTTTTGGGCCACAGCATCTGTAAGTCTCACCCATCTTCCCACAAATCTTTCCTGAGCACCTGGCCATGCTTTCATTCTCCTAGACTGCTTGCCTTCCTGTAAAAGACTCTCTGAAGGCAAATATTTTTCTATTTATGTGTCCCTCTGGTGGTTTAAAAAGAAACATCCTCCATAGGCTCAGATAATGCAGTACTTCCTGCCCCAATTGGTGATGCTGTTTTGGAAGATGATGTAATCTGGTTGGAGTAGTCATTGGGGTGAGGCTCTAGGGTTTATAGCCTCCCCCTACTGCTGGTTCACTCTGCCTCCTGCTTACAAAGATGTCATCTCTCAGATTCCTACTACTGCTGCCATACCTGCAGCTTGCCACCATGCCTATCCATCATGGTGGACTCACCTGGATGTTAACGCTACCATAAGTTACCTCTTTAAAAAATGCATTAATTTATATATTAACTTTATGTCTTGGTCACAGCCCCCTCCCCTTCTCCTCCAAAAAGGGGAGCCCCACCAACCCATGCCAACACATCAAGTCACATCAGGACTGACTGAGCGCATCCTCATCCACTGAGGCTAGGCAAGGCAGCTCACCAAAAGCAGGCAACAGAATCCATACCATAAAAAAGCACCACTCAATTCACTAGGGGACACACAAGAAAATCAAGGTGCCCATCATCTATACATGTGTACCAGGCCCAGGTCCAGTCCATGCATGCTCCTTGGTTGATGCTTCCATCTCTGCAGGCAATGGTCTAGGTTAGTGGACTCTTGGTCCTCTTGTGGCATCCTAGTCCCCGACATGTCCTTCCCTCCTTCCCCTCTTTCCATCCCCTCCCTTGCTCCCTGCCTCATCCCACTCTTCCACAGGACTTCCCAAGTTCCACCTAATGCATGGTTTGCATGGCTGTGAGTCTCAGTGTTTATATCAGCTGCTAGGTAGGGCCTCTTAAGATAGTTATGCTAGGCTCATGTCTGCAAACATAGCAAATTATCACTAATGGTGTCAGGGGTTGGCTCTTTCCCATGGGGTGGGTCCCAGGATAGCCTTGGTTTTTTGTTTTGTTTTGTTTTGTTTTGTTTTGTTTTGTTTTGTTTTGAGACAGGGTTTCTTTGTGTAGCCTTGTCAGTCTTAGACTCACTTTGTAGACCAGGCTGGCCTCAAACTCACAGTGATCCACTTGTCTCTGCCTCCTGAGTGCTGGCATTAAAGGCATGCTTCACCATGCCTGGCTCATGTCATGTTTAAATAGTATGCTTTACATCAACAGAAAACTATTACACGCTCCCACTGGAAGCACTTAAACAATTTCTGAATCTAATTCATGTATTCATTGATATGCTGTATTTTATACCTCTTTTCAACTAGCTAGTGTTTTGCTTTATTTTTTTTTTAACTAGAGCTCTTAGTTGTCTCTAGTAGAACTAGTTTTAACAATGTTTCTATCCCTCCTTATTAATATTCCATCTGTATTTTTTCCTATATTGTACCAGAAATGTCCCAATAGAGTAATATAAGTGCTTCCTTCCTCCTTGTAAGATGGTAAACAAGCTCAGTCTTGCAGTGTATCCATACACCCAACTAAAATTAGTTCATAGTGGAAATGCTTGTCAGTAATCTTTTTTCTGCATTAACTATGTTTGTGTAAGATGCGTGACATTTTTGTCAGTGTTTGTGCCTCCGTCATCATATGGACATCAGAGGACAACCCGCAGGACTCTATTCTCTTTCACCATGATGTGGCTTCTGGAAACCAAACTTGGGGTCTTTAAGTTTGGTGGCAAGTGCCTTTCTTCACTGAGCCACTGCACTGTCCCCAAATCAATGATTTCTTCCAGGCATTTGTCTGCATTTAGGTAATATTTTTATTCATTATTTTTAAGTTATTAAAAGTGGGGAGAATGTTTTCATGTACTTTGTGATAGTGTTTTAGTCAACAACAGACTATATGTGCAGTTCTTGTCCTGTTAATGTGTATGCCATCTAATGAGGTGGAAAACATCTTAGTGTGAATTATAGTTACATAACTAAATTGACTACCCTTTACTTCCATGGTGCCCTGCATCCTGATTTAATTGCAATCCTTTCCCCTCAAAGGAAATTGTGGAACAAGCCTTTAATCCCAGCACTGGGAAGGCAGAAAAAGGCAGAAAAAGGCAGAAAAAGTCTTTGAGTTAGAATCCCACTTGGTCTTCAGAGCCATGACAGCCAGATCCACAGATAAACCCTTTCTTGAACATCAAAAACCATAAACATTAAAATTGGCCACATTAAAGTTGTCTGCCTCCTTCTGCGGCTAGATTTTCCTTTTGTAACTCTGATGGTACTCTAGGGACTATCACCCTAGTTAAGACTTGTGGGCCAGATGTGCTAACTCCATGCAGGTAGCAGCCCCGAAGAACAATGAACCACCGGGATGCTTGCTGATACTGCTCAGTTTAATCTATTTATATGACCCCTTCCCAAATTTTACATGTTTCCCTGGTTCTGCCCATACTTATGAAACCTTTGCACCGAATGATTTGGAAATTTTTCTCAATGTTTCAAAAGTTCTACTGTGTTCGTTGTGCAGTGAACTTCTGGTTTTCTAAGAATTATCTTTAAACCAATTCCTTTGGATTTACATTCATTTCTTTTATTGCCAAGGACAGTGTGTCTTGTCCACTATTCTCAAAACAAGCAAACTATTCCTAGCAATTCTGATTTCCCCAGGATGTCGCCAGCCTAAGGACTATACACACTGTCTAGTCCTCAAGAAAGCCATGACAAAACAAACCCTAGCGGAGTTCCTGAGAGAACGGGACCACAGTATTGGTCAGTCCAGGGTGGATATTCCTAAATGATAGTGGTTAGGAAGAGTAAGGTGACTTATTCAAAGCAAACAAGTTTGGAAAAATAAGGCTATATTCCAAGAAATTAGTAAATTTACAATTATTAGTTACATTGGTGGAATCTCTGCTAGAAACACTGTCCTAAAATTGTGTCCTGTAGCCATGACAATGTATCTGCAGGTTTCCTACATGGACTTCTAAAGGTGTCTTCAGTATGAGTCAAAAAAATTTTTTTGAGACAGGGTTTCTCTGTGCTGTCCTGGACTCACTTTGTAGACCAGGCTGGCATCGAACTCACAGCGATCCGCCTGCCTCTGCCTGCTGGGATTATAGGGATGCTAAGGTACTCGCCTTGCGGAACTGATTCCTGGAAGGTTTGTTCTTGTTCTCCCTAACCTCTTTTTCCTCCTGTATAGGATAGCTGGGTTGTATAATAAAGTCAAAAATATAAGAAAACAAGAGCCATGTGTGCTCCACGTGGGGCACGATGGGTTCTGTAATTTCTAATAGTATGAGGAAAGAGTCAAATTTCAAAGATAGAGAAATGCTGTTTCTGTGTATCAGCAAGATCGCAACTATCATTGCAAAACTCCTTCATGTGCTATACTTAAGAGGGAATTTTCTATTTCTTTGTTCTTTTATTATATTTCATTCTTAGAAGGATTAGAAGAAACGCTGGTAAGATAGGAAAACCAGAAATGTCGGTAAATTCTATCATTTTGTAAAGAATTACTGAAGAGATGGGGAAAGTGCAAAAAAAGCTGGAAGGGCTGAAATAGGAGAAAGCACCTTTGGTTTAAAAAAAAAAAAGTGAAGAGGGTGAAAAACCAGAGGAAAAGGAAGGCAGACAAAGAAAAGGTTCGTTGGAGGAAAATGTCCAGATGGAGGACACCTGCAGAGTCGCTCAGACACCTTCAGCTTTTCCAGTCACTGTAAGAAACGTTCCCACTCAAAATGGTGCTCAGGGTTATGATGAAATGGCATGGCGTCCTATAGACATGAGAGATTTAAAACATTTTAAGGAATCCATCATCAAATATGGTAAACACTCTGCCTTCATTAAACAAATGTTAAACTGTTGGACCACGCAGCATAGACTTGTTCCTCAAGACTGGAAAAATTTAGTTTCAGCGGTATTAGAAGCAGCACAACAGCTACAGTGGTTATCATGGTGGCGAACTGTAAGAAAATAGGGCAAGGGAGATAAATATTAATAGAGATCAATTGAATGGTGAAGGACCATATACTAACTTAAAAGAACAAATTAAATTCTGAAGATAGAGTGATTGAACAGTGTCCTATTGCAGCCTTGAGAGCTTGGGAGCTGGTAGAAAAACCTGGGGAAACAACCATTCCATTTACTAAAGTATTTCAAGGACCCGGAGAATCCTTCACAGAATTTTTGCAGAGATTAGGATCTACTATGATAGAGTGTTACCAGACTCTGAGACCAAACAGGCATTAAAACTTATAATGGCTTGTGAGAATGCAAATACTGAATATAAGAGGGTACTCAGACCATTAAAGCAAAGAGGAGCTCCATTAGATGATTAGGTAAAGGAGACAATTAAAATTAACTCTCATGAGTATCAAAACAGTATGGCAGGACAAGCTATAGCCAGAGGACCCAGATATCATAATATCCAGTGATTTAATTGTGATAAAATTGGTCATGTGCTAAGAAACTGTAGAGATAGAAATCCCAGCGCAGAATAACGAGCGCAATGACCCAGAAGAAAACATAACTTGTAGGAGAGAACAAGGTATTTCTGGCCATGATGGTAATTAGATGCCAAGACTTCCAGGGTTCTGTAGACACAGTAGGAAAGAAAAACATTGGTCTAGGGATTGTCAATCTAAGAGATGTGCCCGGCAATATCTTTCTGAAGGAAAATGGTAGGAGGGGCCCACGAACAATACCAGCTGAATTCCCCTGGCCAGTTCAGAAGTTAATAGACCCGCAGGATAACGGGAATTGAGTATCAGAGACCTAATGCATGCCAAAGCGGCAGAACAGCCTTGGATCTGGCTTCAGATATGTCTCTTACCCTATCTCCACAGGATGAATGTTACAAATTGAGTACTGCTGTTTTCAGTCCTTTGCCTTCAGGCCCAGTGGGAACGGTTCTAGGAAATGGGCTGACTTCTCATGGTCTCATTGTGCATCCTGGTATTACAGATGGGGATTGTAAGGAGGAAATAAAAATCATGGCGTGTATGAGGGGGAGAAAAACCACAAGGACAGAGAGAGACCCAAGGACAGTGTCCCGGGAAGAGAAGAATGCTGCCATGGGTTAGATGGAGAAGCACATGGCTGGCATGGATGGAGATTTGGCCCGGATAAAGAACATTAGCAAGTATTTGGGATTATGGATGGGAAGTAGCTTGATAGAAGTTATTAGAAGCACATGGCATGGGAGGTAGTTTAGAGGATTAATGTCAGCCCTGACCCAGGTTAATATAGGCTATTTTAAAATATAACAAGTGTCTGTGTCATAATTGATTGCTAGCCGTGCATATTGATAATACAGAGAATAAATTAAAAACATTGTCCATTGAAAAACCCAAGCGCCAGAGAGATGGCTCAGCAGTTAAGAGCACTGGCTGCTCAGCCAAAGGTCCCAAGTTCAATTCCCAACAACTACAGAGATCTCATGTGTCTTCTGATGCTGCTATGCAGTGCATATATACAAAAATAAATCTTTAAAGAAAAAGCTTTTAAAGCAAACAAGCACCCACCTTCAATCCCAAACAGAGCCAGGTGGATCTCAGGTTTTATAGCCAGCCTGGTCTACAGAGTTGAATTCCAAGACAGCCATGGCTATCTGGTTAGACCGTGGCTCAAACAAAACAAAACTTTTAGAATACTCAACACTTTGAGGGACTGGGTCAAGATAAGGTCTCAATACACCCAGGCTGCCTTTGAAATGATGGCAATCCTTTGTCTCAGGAATGTTAGGCACCAGGAGAAGCTAAAACCCAACAAAGCATCTAAAGCCATAAACATCTGCTCATCATTTTAGAGATTGGCCTAATCTCTACTTTTTCACTAAGTAACTTAGTAACTTTACTCTCTGAACCTCCTGTGTGTTTAATGTGATTTACAACCCCATATTACCATCAGGAAATAACTTTACTGTCGTACAACTAATTTCTGGGGGGGGGGGGGGGAGTGCCATGCGTGGTGGTACACACCTTTAATCCTAGCACTTGGGAAGCAGAGATAGGCAGATCTTTGTGAGTTCGAGGCCAGCCTAGTCTACAAAGTGAATCCAGGACACCCAAGACTACAAAGAAACTCCGTATGTAGGGAGGGGAGTAGCATTTCTGGTAATTGCTTCTAATGAAATTATTTGGGGGTTAAGGGCTTGCAAATTGGATAGACATCACTAGCATGTATAACTTACTGATGGAATAAAAAATCCTAAGTGGTCTCCGCAAGCAAAAACAAAGAGATGAGAAAGACTTAAGACAAAAGAGCAAAGTGGACAAAGAGGGAAGTGGAGTAGTGAACAGAAAGTTATCAAATTATTAATTTAAAAATTAGTGACACCAGGCTGGAGAAAAGGCTCAGTGGTTAAGAGCACTATCTGCTCTTCCAAAGGACCTGGAATCGATTCCTAGCACCCACATGGCAGCTCACAACTTTATGTAACTCCAGTTCCAAGGGAACTGATACCCTCACACCAATGCACGTTAAATATTTTTAAGTGACACGGGGCTAAAGAAATGGCTCAGTGGTTAAAAGCACTGCCTGCTCTTCCAACGGACCCGGGTTCAATTCCCAGCACCTACATGGCAGATCACAACTGTCTGTAACCCCAAGATCTGACACCCTCACACCAATGCACATAGATTAAAATTATTTAAAAAATATTTTAAATGACACAACTTAATTTAACATCAACTAGTTGTTTTATTATACACAGCGCCAGCACTACAACCCTGGTTTCATAAGAGTTATATACTATTTCAAGTCTATCATCCCTGCATATATTTACTGAATCTACAGGCTTTAATTCTGACATTGGTAAACAGAATTGTGACTCTATAGGAAAGTATGTGGATGTTGTCAAAGTAACACTTTTTAAAAATTTTTTGTTATGGATACAGGATCCTTCCACAGTGCATGCCTACATGGCAGAAAAGGGCCCCAGGTCTCATTCTAGATGGTTGTGAGCCACCATCTATGATTGCTGGAAACTGAACTCAGGACCTTTGGAAGAACAGCCTGTGCTCTTAACCTCTGAGCCATCTTCTCCCGCCCCGAAAAAGTGATACTTTTAAATAGCGAGACTCCTGTGTTCTCTGCAAGCTTACAAAGGACAAAACGCAAAACCATGTGTTGACTTTGTACAAACTCTAAATATGAAATTGTCAAAAAGAAAACTGCCAAATTTCATATTCACAAAGCTTCGTCACTTTTACGCATGCCAAATTTCAGGTTCAAATCAAGAAATTAAAATGTAAAAGGAAGGAAGGAAAGAAGAAAGAGAAAAGAAAATTGTATAAACTTTTTCTTGTGTGGTTTACTATGTTATAGAATTGTTACAAAAAAGGAATGACCAAAAAAAAAAAAGCGAGAATCCTAATGAAACCAGAAAACTGTGAAAAAATTCATCCACAGAAGAGGAAAATATAAAAGCCTACTATGGATTCAAAAATATCAGATACACAAATAACAAGCTAAACTACTAACACAATCCCACTCCATGGGATTTTATATATTAGAGAACGAACAGTAGTGCTTATGCAGTATAAAGCTGGTAATCAGACAAGGACATAAAGCAAGTATCAATTTTTACTAATTTATTTCATACAAAACAGTAGCAATGTTGAATGTGGGGTTATCTTCTGCTGCCACACACGCAAATTGTGAACATTCCAAGCCAATGTACAGTTTAGAAGGAAGGCTAAACAACAGCATCAACCATGCTACTGAACATAGGAACTTTTTATTTAAAAAGATTAAAAATTAGATAGCAATGTCTTCTTAATATTGCTCTCATCATTGAAGACTTAAAAAAAATGACTTTATAGGTTTAAAAAAAGAGGGAAGAGGAGAAAGCAAGAGGCTGCTACAACACTGCCGTATGGTCAAACCCTCATACTTCTTGATAGCAGCAATATTTTTACTGAACCGTGTGCAGCTACATGTAAAAAACACAAACAAACAAACAACAACAAAAAAAAACAAAGCAAAATACTATGGCAGTTATTGATCAAGATCCAAAAGAAAGAAAACAAACAAAGTAACTCTAGGATGAATACACTGTAAAAAGAACATTTATGAAAAATGAATCAATATCTACATTCTTGGACTGTTCCATTCTGCCCCAATAAGAGTGTCAACTGTCAATTGTGCATTTTTGGCGGATCTGAGTTTTCCAGTTCTTATTCTACTGCATGCTTGGAACAAAGGTGATAATAAATCCTTCTACACAATGAGCTTTAAGTAGACAGCTGAAAATACATTTACTACTTGTAAACACACACAAAAAAAATACAATATTTTTATCTCCAATTAGTGCCTCCAAAAGCATGTTATCTTCGATAGCGGCCTCTCTCTCCTCGGTCTCTGTCCCGATCACATATTCTTTCTCTTTCTCTTTCTCGATCACGACCTCTGTCTCGCTCTCTGTCTCTTCTGTTATCTCTAGGGCGGTCTCGCTCTCGCTCCCGATCTCTTTCCCGGGGTCTACTTCTCCGACCACTGACAACAGCCTGTGTACGGCGAAGAAAATCATCCACCCTCATATCATAGTCATGCTAGGAAAAAAAGAGAAAGCGGATCAGCGAAGCAAAACTTTGTATGGAATTTATGAGTCCTTACAGTTGTCTGGTCAAAACAGAAATGAGAAAATACAACCATTAATTCATGGAAACTAAGTGTGGCACTTATCAGCACTAACTGGAACTTGTGTCTCTTCCTATAATTTCCTATTTAACATGAAGACTTTTCCATCTGATTCTTTAGTAAGACATAATAAAAAAACCGACTCCGTCAGAGCCATCAAACTGATCACTCACTCCATTCCTACAGGCTACACACTAGCAATTATGCTAAATATGTTCTTTTTTGCAACACATCTTTTCCGGTCTTTCAATTCTACAAAAGGAACAGCGAACGGCGAAACTAGGAAATCTTAGGCTCTATACTTTCTTACAATTTATTTATTGTTAATAGTAATTTGAGGAATTCAACAAAATACAATTTGAGAGTATGATAAATGCACACTAAAATCTATTGTGCCCAGATGTAAATCACCTACAGAAACTCTAAGCAGCCCCCTCACACCTCTGCCTTCTTGTGCACTTACTACTCGTTTATCTCTGTATCTTGCTTCATGTGGCACAGGATGGTGTCCTGAGTAAGGGGGGTGGGCTTGAGGAGGTGGAGCATGGTGCTGGTAGTAAGGATGGTGTGGGGGCTGTTCCATTCCCGGGTAAGGAGGCTAAAAGAGAAAGATTATCTACATAAAAATCTACCAAATATCCTCAGACAAATTCATTCTTAGAACCCATATTCTCAAATACAACCAATCCCAAGCAATTTCACCATTACCACTCATATACCTTGAAAACATTGTTTTCCAAAATAGCCTTATTGTTAAAGTGAAAATATGCATAGCAAAGGCGTACTCTAAGATCTAATGAGTTTCTCAATACTTTTATCATTTAAATTCTAACAGAAATTAAAAAAAAAAAAATAGGGTGCTTACTAAAACCAAAGAAAGCACTAATCCTAAGCATTTTATACTTATTTGGCATTTTATGTAGCAAATTTATATTAATCCTAAATTACAGAAAAGAAAGCCAGATTCCAAGAGGTTAAACAACTAGCCTACAGTCAGTCACACTATAGAAAGTGTCATAAAACAAGTGTACACATAGCTAAGATACAATTGCAGTGCCCTCGCCTCTAAAGTCAGTTAACTCTCAAATCTCTCTCCAAAATCAAGTACAAGAACTAATAAAACTTAAAAAACTGTCAGCGGTTGAGATGGTTCACCATGTAAAAACAGCAGCTGCCAGGCATGATGACCTGAGTTCAATCCCTAGGACTTGTACCTCTGTGTATGTCATGCATACGCCCACAGAAACACCAATAATTAAGTGTGATTGTAAAGTGCCATTATAAAATTAATAAAGGGCGCAAGATACATTACTTGAGTGTCAAGTTCATCTTCCTAATTCAGACTCAAAGAATTTTCAAATTTAAGCTGTATGTACAGGATCATGTAAAACTTGCTTCAAGTGGATCCAAAGGAAAGTTAAGTCCTAGGATCACTTAAAAATGAAATGGGGAAACAAGAAGCACAGAGGTGATTCCGCAACCAAGTTTCACTTCTTGGGATCTGTTTCCAGATAGTCTGGACATCTCAGAATATACCATAAGAACATCAAATTTCCTTGAAAACAGAAAAGGAAAACTCAGGATTCAATTCACTCTTATTTGAAATTTATACTAATTTTCACACAGGTACAATTAGAAACGTTACATGAATTTAGTCAATGTATCTTCTGCATGGCCCTACTAATCTGACACCTTTTGACTGAAGGTTAAACTATATGAAATAGACAGAATTGTTCATTTAGCAACATATATGCAAAGTAAGCACACTTCCTTATGCAAACTACTCAATATCTGTCTGATAAGCCAAAGAATAAAGGAATGGCCAGTGAACTTTATGAGTGAGGTAAACAGATGTTATCATGAAACTTGGTCCACGTGTTAAAGAAAGATGAGAGAAGAAATGTAAACACCCAGGGAAGAGCTTATACTAAACGCTACCATGGTATGCTTTATACTTATCTACGTTATGCCCTTAATTATTAGCATAAACAAAATTAACTAAATTCTTTCATCTTAACCAATTATTTTAAGTCTTTTCATGGATACAGTAATGCAGAAACAGAGCAATACAAACCATTCCTTGCCAAGGAGGTGGTGGTCCCATGTTATGAAATTCCCTCACATAATCATTGTAGGACTAAAATAAAAGATATTGTCAATAATTAATTAAAATGGATGGAATACAAAACAAATCAGACCCTAACTTTAAGTATGCAAAATTTAATGCTTACCCCATTTAAAAATACATCTCGGCGAACTCCTGAAAATCGTCTGTTGGGAATAAGATTTGTGAAACTAAATTCAGGTAATTCATAAACTAGCTCCAAGAATGCAATTCAAAGCTAAGCAAGAGTGAACCCAACTTACCTGTCAACTTCCTGGTATCGAGGATCCTTTAAATACCCTGTTCAAACATCAAGCATTTTAGTAAATCAAATTTTATGTTCTCACTATGGCATTATAATTAAACCTTCCTTACCCTTGTTTTAATTCTTCCCTTGACAAATATACTTTAAAGGATGTTATCCATCAACTACTACAGAGGCTTTTCCATGTATCATGGAAGTTATAGGCAGAAGATCAACTTGAGTGCAACATCTGAACTTGAGGACACTGAAGCAGAATGGCTTTAAACAATGTTTACCTTTCACCTTGACAACTTACAGCTAAGTTTTAGAACATGAAAACTCAAATGGACACAAAACTGTCAAAGCTGCAAAAATGAGCATATGTGTACTCCAAGAATCAAGTAACAAAACAGGTGTTTACTCCATATCTGGCTTCTTTAGGAAGGATACAACAAACTGCTATAATAAAAATGTCTGACTAGCCCTGTTTCTGGGGAAAGGTGCTTCCAAAAACCCATTTTGTTATAAAACACAAGAGTTATAATACTAAACAAAACCAATTACTAGAGTTTTACAGGTGTGTCAGTGATTGTAAATGAAATATACCCCCTTTTAATCCCTATGAACACACTAGCTGAAAATTTGCACTTGAATGACAAGCCAAGTGTTTACCATCGCATATCAAAATGGTGACTTTTTTTTAAAGGCCTAATTTCTATTTTGATTTTCAATTACTGTTGTATACTACGGGAAACCCTGCGCATCATTGGGAATAGAAAACACAACAAAACAGGTCACTCTTTTCCTACATCTTACACATGAACACATCAATTTCCAGTTTTGCAAAGCCAGCAATTTCAAGTAATTAATAAATTATGACTAACAACCTAAACACAGTAGGGGAAAAACTATTAACTATAACTAGTAATGATTTCCTACGGTTTAAAGTAATCATGTCCTAAATGTTCTTTACTTTTAAACCTACTAAAGCTTTTAGTTGTTTTAATGATTTTAAGTCAAATAATCTTCAGGATTATAAAATATTAACCTGGTCTCTGGTGAAACTCAGGGGGATAGTCAATCCTTGGTTTCTTTCTGCTGTTATGAATATCATAATCTTCTGGTCGACGCCTACACAAATTAGACACATTAGAAATTAAACGAAAAACAGCTGGTAAAACAAACAGCAAAGCAAGAGTTTTACAGAGTTGAGTACAAAGAATAGCCCAGGGCCTCCTTTTCAAAACAATTTATGTTTAAGCTCTTAAATATTCCTCAAAGGTAAACCTTACAAACTACTGGAATAGATCTCCCTGTAATTTCACACTATGAAACAACCTCAAGGATTATCTAAATCAAATTGCAAACCACTTTAGTAGTCTACACATATATGTGCAGTTCTGTAACAAGCCAGAGGTTCCTGAATGTCACCATTCTGGTGAAAACAGAAGGAAAACCATACCAGCAATTATACAATAGTTAAGTCTAAAATTTATATAGATACTGTAATTTTAGATTCAATCTAAACAAAATTAAGAATGCCTTAAAATGATGCCTCTGCTTTACACAAAACTGTATTTCATAATTATACAGAAAGTTTTCAATTTAATGAAGCTATGTTAACAAAGTTTTAAAACTGTTAGATATTTGAAAAACTAAATCTTCCAAACATTTATTCTTTAAATAACATTAGTAATTAAGGAAATTTTTTCTAGAGACAATGCCTTATAAAATGGCTCTCAGAATTGTCATATAATAAGTTAACATAAAACTAGCTCAAAGTTTAACTTTAGAAAGTGCTGTTAATTTGAGAGGGCTGCTCTTCACTGTCTTTCATAAACGTTGATAGCTAGTGTAACAATACAGCATAAAACACACTTTACTTAGCATTTAATAAGAACTAAACAAAATAAAAAGTTCCAAAACATTTAGGGAATAAACATAGGTTTTTTACTATTAGTTTCAAATAATAGTATATAATAACCTGGCATCAATAGTTTTTCAGCTATTTCTCTAAATATTGAATGTTTTCATTAACTTTTTATAACAAATCACTCAAACTGCAAAGCTAAATCCAACAAAACCAAGTACCGAGCCCCCCAACAGAACAAAACAGTTGCATCTACAATAAATAGTACTAAGAAAATTAAAAGCTGGTTTATAAAATAAACATACCGCTTTCTTGTAGTTTGGGGAGTGCATTTACGACCGGTATAAAACATGATAGTAACAGTTCATATAGTAGTCCAACTACTGACTGTAAGCCACAAACATATATGGAGGCCCTGGCAGGCTTGAGAGGAGGTGAGGTGGTGTTTTAAGTATAGTTTGCAGTCCATTGCAAAACTGAGGAAAAACTTCACTTGTATATACTGTATTGCACTGGAAACCTCTTAGCTTAAAACTTCAAAAGACATCTTGGTGATCAGTCCTTTTAGGCCAAAGTAAGGGGCTCTGCCAGGTTTCCTCCTACCTACTCGACAAAGTCCTTTTTAAGCTCAAAGAAATGGGACTCTTGTTGGATTATCTGTACCTACCACAGGTTGTTTCCACCAAAAGTAAACTTAACCAAAGGTTTCATCCCATCAACCACACATCCAATAGTCTTTAGTAGAATATTTTAGATTTAGCTGTATGCAAAGCTATACAGGGGAAGGTGTTGGGTAGAAGGGCTTAAATCAGTTCTTTTCAAAGACTTCTCTCCAATTCTGTAACAAGTTAAACCCCCTTTTCCTGGAAAATGCTGTTAAGTTCATAAGGTAGTGATCAATAAGCATGGCGATCCTCTAAAAAACACTTTAGTCCACAGGTACTGCCAGCATCTGGAAAAGTTGTAAACAGACACAGCAACAGCCCTTCGTTTTGGTTTGTTGCCGGGTCTCCCAGGGCCACTTGATCCCCTTTGGAAAGAACCTATTGTTTTCAGAAGCTCAGCAGGATGTATGAATTCACTGGGCACATGTTACAGAATATGTGGCAATGGGGTTAACACATCACGGTGATAAAATTGCAAACAGTCCCAAATAATGCTCCTCTTGAATATGAAATAACTTAAAACATTTTATCCTCTAAGTGAGGCGTCATCTTCTCAAAAAACATTAGTGATCCTTTATAAAAGTCCCATATGTGATAAGGCTTATCCAGAGACACACCTGAAAGAAAAGGCTTTTTATAAAATATTAACAATTTTTGCAAATAAAGACTTCCTCCTCTTCCTCTTTCTAGCCTGTTCTTAGCAACAAAATGCCTACCTCATTTCACTTGCGTACTGTATTCTCTGAGTACTATCTAGTCTAAACTGGTCATCACTTGTTAGTAAATTATTTTTTCTGCATTAGGAAAGATCCCCATTTTCCTCTTGAAAAAAATGACTGAGACCAAGGTGACCATGTGAAATCCTCAATGAAGCCACAAATTAGTCCATGCAGCTTGATTTGAGGATTTTCTCTTTCTTCTTTACCGCAGGACAAACTTTTGACGAATCACATTCCTCCATCATGTTATCCCGATACATGTGCCTATTATCAGTCCAAAGAACGTTTCTAACCTTCCCACATCCCGGACTGGTTCTCGACGGGATGGACGTCCTCTTGATCGAGGCTGAGAATGCATTCTTCTCTTGTGACGCATTTTATGAATGAGCTGATACAAGTCAATACTTTCATCAGGGGGAAACAGAAGACAAAGCTGAGTTCCACATTCAAGTTCAATTTCCTGGAATAGTAAAGCAACAATTAACAGACAAAACAGAATCTCTCAAAAGAACTAAACACTGATTTCTCAAAGACTTTTTCCCAAGGAGGTCAAACATGAGATTCTAATAATTTACAGGTTTACAGGAATCCTTCCAAAGTGAACAGTAGAAACAGGCTCTCATCCAAAGTGCAGCTGCTTAGAACACGTATTACCCTCTACTCTAGTCCATTCTATGAAAAGAAGTATTTGTGTAAAATACATACCTGTGTCATTCATCTTAAAACAATGAAGAAAGAGTATGTCTGAGAATCAGAATTGAAATACCTACAGAGGCAGTCTAACCTACAAGCTTATACAAAATTGTTACTTTTAACTATCGACACTTTTACTCATAAGTAATAGGAATAACATAGCTAACTGTTGGTACCAAATCACATAAAGAAGTTATAAGCACCGAAAGTTTGGATTTATTTTAAATCACTACACGTTTAATTTAATTTGCAGACTTTAAAAAGGTGTATACATCTGTTTTTTCAGTGAGCAATTTTCTATTCAGGAAAAAAAAACAGACACATTAATGCTAATTCTAAAACTATACCATAAATTCCAAAACTTTAAAAGAATTTATGAGTGCTTGCTTCATCAGCACATTTACTAAAATCAGAATGGTTTGGACAACAATATATACCCCTTGTGAAAGGAAGATGTAGATTTATGAAGCATTCCACATCTGAAATGAAAAACTACAAAAACAGGGCCATTAATCTTCTATTCCTTTCCCTTTGGTTTTATTAGTGAAAACACCATTTACCTGGATACCAATATTGTTAATAGGTATCTTACTAGTCAGTCACAATCACAGGATTCAGAAATTACCGAAAATATTCTCCATTTTTCACAAATTATATCTTCCAGACAAAGTGTTAAAGTATCCTTTAATGAAGGTCTATAAAAACAGCTGATTAATGTAGCTTAAAAATTAAACAGACCTGTCCATCACGTCCAATCTTTACTGGCTTATGTTCATTCCAAGGATTGGTGAGATGAGCTGACTTAGTGAAGGGTAGTTCACGCCTAAATATAAAACAGTGTATATTATTCTTCTGCAAAATCTTTTTCCAGTACTATTTCAGTAGTCAATAGATTACCTGTGAATGTGACAAAAATGTAAAGAACCACTTACACTCGTAGGGTGTAAAATCACCTACCGAGAGCTCATTTAAAACCTAGCTTTTTCTCCAAAAAAATCTAATACTCTGTTCTTGAAAATTCCAAAAGAACAAAAACAAAACAAAAAATTAATACAGGTTATTCTTTAGGTTAAGAAGAATTACAACTTTTGTGAATCCCTACATTGAAAATACTTTAAAGTCAAAAATACATTTACTACAATTTAACCTACCAAACACAGCTTATCAATAGATCACAATTATGGAATATGGGTTATTTATGAAACAAGCATGTGTCAGCTAGAAACAAAATATAAACCAGGTCTGGTGGTGTACACACACTCAGAGAGGCAGGGGCAGGTAGATGGTTATTGAGTTTGAGGCCAGCCTGGTCTACAAAGCGAATCCAAGTCAGCCAAGGCTAAATAGAGAAAACCCTGTCTCAAAAACAAAACAAAAGGAAAAAAGAAAAAAAGAAAATGTAAAGCACTGGTAAGACTTCAATTATCTGCCAGGCCTGGGGGTGCACGCCTTTAATGCCAGCAGTGCGGAGGCAGAGGCAGGTGGATCACTGTGAGTTCATGGCCAGCCTGGTCTACCTAAGCTAGTCCAGAACAGCCAAGCCTACACAGAGAAACCCTGTCCTGAAAAACGGGGGGGGGGGGAATTCCATTACCTGTCTCTAACAAATACCAAATTAATGAACCTACAATACAAATTTAAGTATCCAAAAGATAACCTACTGTTGGTGAAATAATTGGTATAGTACTACATGCTTAAACTTTGTTTCAGAAGTAGGTAGAGCTCCACTGATATCTGGCTTTATCCTTTTTATTTATTTATTTTATTTATCTTCCAAGTTATCAGTTTAAAACATTCACCAAGCCAGATAAAGAGGCACACGCCTGTAATCCTAGCTCTCAGGGAGGCAGAGGCAGGAGGATCTCTGTGAGTCAGAGGCTAGCTTGGTCTACAAAGTCCAGGACAGCCAAGGTTACACAAAGAAATCCTGTCTCAATAAACAAAGCAAAGCAAAACAAAAAAACAAATTCACAGAACTGAAATCCTAGAGCTAACAAAATACATTTACAGACCAGTTTCATTTTATCACCAAAGTATTAACAGCAGAATACCCAATATCCAAACTATTGGTCTTTACCAAAGCTGTCTCAATAAACAAAGCAAAGCAAAACAAAACAAATTCACAGACCTAAAATCCTAGTGCTAACAAAATACATCTACAAATTACTTTTATTTTTATCACTGGAAGTATTAATAGCAGAATACCCAATATCCAAAGTAAAGGTCTTTACCAAACCAAACATTATCATTTAAGGCTATGACTTTTTAGAATCATCAGCCATAATTAGACTGAAGAGACTACACATTGCTAGAACGTAACAGACAACTGTGATGCGCCATAGGAAAAAACAAAATTTAGCATGTATATAAATAACATCATCCTTGATCCATGCACCACACTACCTGCTCAACCAGCTACAGAATAGGGATCTAATCATTTTTTAAACAAATAAGCTATGAAAGGTGTTCATAGATGGCATTGTCAATGTTCAGCGCACCAGAAAATATGGAAGAGAAGTCCCTCTGTAGGGGACAAATTCAACAGAATATAAAACAGTGAAGCCTTTTATGTGATAACATTTGGCTATTAATGCTAGAAAACACAAGTAAGTTATTTGGAATAAATGACAAAGAATTGAAAACACAAGCAGGTTACTGGCAATAGATGATAAAGAGCTGGATAAATGGGCATTTCACAGATTACAGTGTTATTCTGAGCTTATTCCAGGTGGCAACATGGTCACTTTAACATTCCTCCTTTCTTATTTGTAAAAAGCAGTCATTCTGTTCCAATTTCCATATGCCTGTTACGTGACTGAGTTACTTGGGATTCAACAAACTTACAATGAATTTCAGGACTAAGTATTTTTAGCTGAGAGTCTAATGTGAATCTCATTTGTTTTTGTTTTTCATGACAGGATTTCTCTGGCTGTCCTAGACTCACTCTGTAGACTAAGCTGGCCTCCAACCGATCTCTGCCTCTGCCTGAGTGCTGGGATTAAAGGCGTATGCCACCACCCACGGCTGAAAGTAACTTAAAAAAAAAAATCTGTGTCAACTAAAACAATAATCTGTCATCCAATTTTCACAGCATGTGTGCATGTATGTGCATGTGTCCTAGAGTTCAAACTAGGTCCTTCGTTTCATAACATGTACATGCTGAGACATCTCACCAAAATTTTAAAGTTTGTATTATAACTTAAGTAAATTATTTTCTAAATAACTACATACGTGTAAACTAGGGAGGGAGAAAGAGTTACCAATATCACCACTAGTCTCATTTCAAAGCACTGTAATTATAATTTTTAATTTACTGTTTCTACATGTTATGGCATGGACATTTTGCAAAACAATGTATGTAAGAGACAAAACTTACTTTACTTAACCAATTTTATATTTATTTAACAAAATTTAAATGCCTTTTAATTTTAACTATAGAAAGTAATCAAAGTCGTGGGCTGGAGAGATGATCCAGTGTTCAAAGTCGTGGGCTGGAGAGATGACCCAGTGTTGAGAGACATTCTGAGTTCAGTTCCCAGCATCCAGAGTAGCCGGCTCATAGCCAGCTTAACTCCAGCTCCAGGGAAACTGATGCTCTTCTGGACTCTGGCACCTGCACTCACACGTGTACGTGTACACGTACACACACACACACACACACACACACACACACACACAAATTTTAAGAAATATGAGTCAGGTGTGATAGTGCCTGTCTTTAACTCTAACACTTGTTATGCAGAGTCAGAAGGATCGCTCTGAATTTCAAGGCCAGCCTTGTCTACATACTGAGTTCTAGGATAGCCAGAACTATATATAAATCCTGTCTTAAAATAACAAACAAAATCAAACAATTAAAATTTTTAAGTCTTTGAAACAAAAGCTATTTGTATAGCCTTTTTGTTTCTCTATTTAAATTCAAATAAATACAGTATTTCCACTTAGTTTCATGAAGTCCTGGCTAGCACATATGCAGTGCAGGACAGGATGCAGAACATGTGCAGTGCGGTACAGGATGCAGTGCATGTGCAGTGCATGACAGGATGCAATGCATGTGCAGTGCTGGACAGGATGCGGTGGATGTGTAGTTCATGACAGGATGCAGCGCATGTGCGGTGCCTGACAGGATGCAGCGCATGTGCAATGCAGGACAGGATACGGTGCATGTACAGTGAATGACAGGATTAAGCACGTGTACAGTGCAGGACAGGTTGGAGCACATGTGCAGTGCGGGACAGGATGCGGTGCATGTGCAATGAATGACAGGATACAGAGCATGTGCCGTGGGGGAGAGGATGCAGTGCACGAGCAGGGCATGACAGGATGCAGCGCATGTACAGTGCAGCACAGGATCCGGCGCGTGTGCAGTATGTGACAGGTTGCAGCGAATGCGCAGTGCGGGACAGGATGCAATGCTCACATAACATCATGGCGTATTTCCATGTGCCTCCTTTTGCCAGTCTACTTTCATGAACAGAAACAGTTTTCCCTCTTCATTTGGTTTTCTCAGTCTCAACTTAATATGAAGTTTGACCCAGCCCTTAATTCAGTGATGTTCCTGCCTGAGCCCCACAGACCTGTGCCACCAAGCTTAAGTTTCCTTATTTTTACCAATGCTGCTAATTCCTTTGATTTCTAACAAAATGAAGCTATAAACATAATCCATATAGTCCATTTCAGATATTTAATGTTAAATGTAATAAATGACTTTTTCACTTGGTTAATTAGCCTTTTCTGTACAATGACTCGATTTGGTATGAGACTAAAAGTAGTGGTAATAATTTATAATGTAAAAATTCATCACTTTTCCTAATAAACATAGTTAAGTTTTTTGGGTTTTGTTGTTGTTGATTGGCTGGTTTGGCTTTCCAACACAAGATTTCTTTGTGGAGTTCTGGCTGGCCCCCAATGCAGAGATCTATCTGCCTCTGCCTCCCCGTGTGCTGGGATTACAGGTGTGTACCACCAAGCCCTGCTGCATAGCTAAGTCTTAATGCTATTTAAAACATACCACAAAGCAGATTATAAACAGTCCCCAAAATTGCTAAGACAACTATTTTGTAATGAAATAAATATATCAGATCTTCCTAGCAAGCACATTTCTCCTCTTAGCATCCTATATTAGCTTATAAAGGCAATGAACTGGTAAGGTACATGGTTTTTATTTAAAACACAGTAATGCCTAGAACGCAAGGAGGTCTAAGAATAAGGAACCCTACCACTCTGCCCTCCCCCAAAAGAGTACAAGAGTCAGAGAGTATCAAACTACTACAGAACTCTTACATTATTCTCAATCATTGAAAACATAACAACTTTCTCTATACTAATGTAATTTACCTGCAAATCCAGTCAATTTTAAAGACGCCTCCAAGCATTTTTGCACTCATTCCTGCCGGAAGCACCCAATGTATAGGAGATCCGCCATGGTGTGATTCTGAAGACAATCTGGCAAAACCTAAGAGAACCACAATATCACAAAATAATTTATTAAGTGTTACTGCAATTATTTTTATATACCCAAAATAACAAATTACTTTTATTCTTACCTTGAAATTTTCCACTTTCTCTGACAGAAAATATTAAGATAACACTCCTTGCAGATCTGAATGCCAGATTTAATTTCTTCTCATTTACAGGCAATGTAGACCATACACCCTATAGAAATAATGCAAATATAAAATTAAATACAAATCTGTTAACTACAGTGATTAAAAAAAGTAAACATTACTATGTTGGTGTTTGAAATTTAAGAAACCCGTAACAGAAAAGTCTTTTTTCCTCTTTTTGGTTTTTTCAGACAGGGTTCTCTTGTAGTCCCGGCTGTCCTGGACTCACACTGTAGACCAGGCTGGCCTCAAACTCACAGAGAGCCGCCTGCCTCTGCTTCCCGAGTGTTGAGATTAAAGGCATCACTACCATGCCTGACTCAGGAAAATGCTGTCAAATGTAAAAATAATTTGGATGTACTTATCTGATAAAATATGAAGAAATAATCAATTTTACAGAACTTAAACAAAGGAAATTGTCGGGAAAATCTTCTACAATTACTCTAAAATCAAAATGATTTAGGTATGTGTTACTGAAAAGTGAATCATAGCTTCTGTCTTCCTAAATTGAATAGGTGTGCCCAACCACTTTTTTTTGTTGTTGTTGGTTTTTTCCAGAGACAGTGTTCTCTGTGTAGCCTTGGTGTCTTGGACTCACTTTGTAAACCAGGCTGGCCTCAAACTCAGAGATCCACCACCTCTCTGTGCCTCCCAGAGTGCTGAGTGCTGAGATTACAGATGTGCACCACCACGCCCGGCTCTAATCACATAACTTAAAATGGCTTATCAGCAGTAAAACTATAAATGAACAATGTCAAAATTCTAATTTTTCTAATTCAAAATTTTTTTATGTAAGTTGAAGAGTTTCGGTTTGGGTTTTGTTTTGTTTTGTTTTTGTTTTACAAGACAGGGTCTCTCTTCTATGTAGCCTTGGCTGTCCTGGAGTTGCTTTGTAGACCAAGCTGTCCTCAAACTCACAGCAATCAGCCTGCCTCTACCTACCGAGTGCTGGGATTAAAGATGTGTGTCACCACACCCAGCAAAGAGATCTTTATTTAACTAGAGCTGGAGTACAATCATTGGACTCCTAAACTAGCTTCAACCATTTAAAAAAAAAAAAAAGACTAAAGACAAAAGTAAGTTAAGGCAAAGCAGCTTTCATTTTCTGGGAGCAATCTGTAGTCTTTTCCGTGTCAGGGCTTCACTGCATCAGCTAAACCCACTTCAGCTAAAGATCAGTATAAATAACTGGCTAAGCTACCCGCTGACTGTTACTTTCTCTTTGTAGTTTTATAAGTAATCACTGACCCAAGTTAGAAAATATTTAATACCAACTGAAATATGGGTAGGGTTGTGCACATTCTGATAAGTTGAAAATATTACTTGATTCAAACCAAGAATTTGAAACTATTATAGTAACTGGTATAAAACACAAATGTACTTTTTTTTATTCAGTATCCTCCAGCAACTGATAAACCTTCTGGTGAAAATTGAGAGTCGTCTTTTAAAGGTATGGCTTTCCCTTCTTTCTAAATACAGGTGACTGTACTTAATACAGTAATAGCTCAATACAAAAGGAAATATTAACAAACACATCTATCACAGTATAAATGTAAATATTACAGCATAAAAACAATCTTCAACACTGTACTATGATTTCTAGAATAAAATAAAAAAGTAAATTCATGCCACCACCAGGTTTCCTTATTTGCCACAAACCAGATTTGCAGTGGCAACTGGGGAACTCAAAGAGCATCTTAGGCTACTGGAGGGAACTTTCATTTGTAACTGCATTTCATCCTTTCAGGATTAGGACTGTTTCAATAGGGCTAATACCTTAGCTTTGGCAAGAGACACGTTCTCATGGTTGTTACTCTTTATGAGGAAAAATCTTGCATCCTGAAGCACATACTTGAGTTTACTGGTTTGATCTGAAAAAAAAAAAAAAAAAAAAGAAGAAATCCATTTTTATTAACCATGGACAGTACTACATATAAATGTGCCAATTATAAGAAATTAGCCCTCCAAACCCAGCTAAACAGGAAAAACTTCAGTCACCCAGTCAGCCTAGAAAGCTCAGGCACAACAGAATAAAGCAAAGGTAATGAGAGAGAGCCAGCACTCTGCAGGGCAGCTTCACCCAGCAATGTTCCGGTATATCAGACCTATGCTAAAGTATGACAATAGCTTTAAGTTCTATAAACTTTTATCAGATTCATTTAAAGATTGATCATAGACTATCATGCTGTTAAACATACATCCAAATATGTGCCAATCATTACATTAGAAACCAAAATGGTTCTGCCTACAATTATTAAAGATAGGCAATAGAAAGCAGACACAAAGATTTCTTTCAAGTTTATAATCTTTTCTCCCTTAACACGATGTATCGGAACATGATCACATTAAAAACAACTATTAATGGAGAACCAATAAGATAAAATAATGGCTTTATGGAGCATGCAATGAAAACAATTTCAAATTTAAATGATACCTTTTCGGACAGCACGAACGGAAGATGATAATTTCTCATGCTTCTTTTCTGAACCTGTATTTAGCCAAAGTACATTTGTTCAGATTGAGCTTTAATAGATGAAGACAAAATTTCTACAGTCTTGTCACATAAAATTCTCATTCAAGACAAATTAATTCTTCCTGGGGCACCCACACACAAAAAAAATATTTCTCAATGTGTACGAGTGTTTTGCTTTTTTAGCTGATTTTTTTTTCTTTTTTCTTTCTTTTTTTTCTTTTTCTTTTTTTGGGATATTTGAACAGTTTCCCACTCAGAAAACTAGTCACTGAATCATCATCTTCCAAGAGAAAAAAAATGTGAAAATTGAAAATTTCACTGAAGCAGTAACAGAACAGATTTAAAATAAGAAAAAGCTTAGTCTCTCCTAGAATTATTACACTAAACATGCCAAAAATTCAGTACTAATGAAAGTCAATAATTCACACTGAACTACAGCCTCCATACTTCCTATAGCAAGTTACAGTCTCATCTACGATGCTAAAATTAAGTGGGATTACCTGCATATGACTCTGACGCAGAACTGCCACTTCTATCAAAAACAATGGGTGATATGCCTCGAGCTCTCTTCCTTTCCTTCTTTTTCTCATCTAAAACAAAAACCCAGACAAGTTTTTAAAATATCACAATACAAAAGAAGCTAGCATGGGTATTTCAAACGAGAACTTGTCCTGGATCTAGTCTTATTATCCAGCTCTTAAATATGAGTCATGTTTCTTTATCTTCCCACTGGTCAACTTCCTGTCTCATTAAAACAAAAACAGAAAAAAAAAAAAAAACAACAACAACAAAAAAACTGCTAAAAAGTATGTTTGACCCTGTCACACATTTCAAACAATAAAAGCACATAAACAGAAATCAGGTCCTTATTCATCAACTGCTTTATGAAAAAGTTTTATGCAAGAGAGGGAAATTTGTAAAGAAAATAATTTTCTTCAATAAAACCTAGTATATATTGTGTATGTGTCAGGCAGAGCTGTACTAAATCCTGCTAATTGTTTGAACTACACTACCATCGTCATCAGAAGTCTTATTGTGATGTACTCAAACAATTGTTCCGACTGGAAAACACACGCACATGAACATAACCAGAAATTGATTCCCCATGTCTGTGTTTTCAATTCCATTTCACCGCTGGCATTCTAGATCGTTCTTTTTGTATGCCACTAAGGTCTTAATGGTAGTCCATGTATTTACTTAAGAGAATGGGGGGGTATATTCAGTACACAAAAAAGGGTTCAGGTTATATATTATATTAAGAATTACATCAAGCTTAATTAGGAACGTTATAAATGCATGAGAACTGAAACTGAATTAGCTCGCATGTCCTTTGTCACTGCGGTCATTACTGGGAGATAAGGAATATAAAAAGAATAAAATATTTTTGTAAAAACAATGGAAATCTTAAAAAAATTATCAATGGTCACACTATATATCAGTTAACTACTTTAAAAAACTAAATTCTTTTCTCTCTTAATTCTTAGAGCAGACTCATTAAGATTTACAAATAGGAAACCTTGACAAAAACAAACAATAAACAAGCAATACTGAAGTCCCACATTTCCTTAGTTGCAAGACACAGTTTGAAAGGCAGGCCTTCAATCTAGAGAATCCAAGAATACAAGACCTATGCTCTGTTCTTCCTGGCAAATGAAAAAGAGATTTTTATAGATTTTTGTTGTTTTCTGATAGCATTAATACTTACTATGATGTGCTGTAATACAAGTGTTGCAGATTGCCCATGACACTTTTATTAATGTATGAAGCAAGAACATTCTGGCAATTTTTTAGTAATGGCACCACGAACTTGAAAGCCAGGTGGGTCATTCTAGGACTGGCTAAACTTCTGCGGTGGGGGGTTAGGGGAGGAGTGTTTTAATTATTACTACTACACCTTTTTCCAAAGCTGTAGTATGTTTTTAAATTTTTCTTCCCTAAACATTTCAAGAGTAATTCCTTAGCCTGAAAGAGCAATGTCTCTTATAGCTGAAAATCACTCACAGAGATAATGTGGTGATGGTGGTGGGGCAATCAATGCAGAACATCTTGCCCAGCTGAATTTGTAGCATAATGAAAATCTCTTAGGAAAATAAAGTTGTTTTTTTTTTAATCAACCAGTGAGTTCTTTTATAAATTACTAAAAATTCTGAGAAAAGGTAAATTGGATAAAGTAGAATCTAGAAAAGTAGTGATACTAAAACTAAATGTGGCCTGATATTTAAAAACTAGCATATCTGGGCTGGAGAGATGGCTCAGAGGTTAAGACTTCTGACTGTTCTTCCAGAGGTCCTGAGTTCAATTCCCAGCAGCCAAAAGGTGGCTCACAACCATCTATAATGTGATCTGATGCCCTCTTCTCACTTGCGGGCATAATACAACTATCATATCCAAATAAAAAACTTTCATAGTGACCCCATTTTTCTTTCAAGCAATTAAAAAACAAAACAAACAAAAAACCCTACTAAAAAAATTACCTATGTATCATGTCTTAAGTAGATCCCAATAAGCAATTTTCAGAATTCAAGGTAGCTCTTTTAAAACAGTGTATTAATAAAAATTACTGACTTGTAAACTGATCCTCTACCCTTTCAATTTAAAATTTTAATGCAAGGTAATATGAAGTACTTGGACTACAGTAACAGGTTCATGTAAGAATGTAAAAATTAAAAATATTTCAGGTCCTAACCTTTTCAACAACCACATTATTTGATCAATACCCCAAACATACAATTCCTTTAAGAAAATTTCCTCTAGTCCTAGCTACATGCGGTTTAACCCATCTCCAAAATAACTGAAGATTCTTCACATCAACACTTTTTGGTTTTGCTTTTGAGACAGTGTCTCCTCAAACCCCTGATCTTCCTGCCTTACCTTCCCAAGTACCTAAGATCACAGGCTATCTCAGTCAACTCATATGCATAGAATAAAAAGATAATCTTGTGCTTCAGAAAAAAAGATTGTTTTGGCTCTACTGCCACATGTTGGCAATTAAAGGGCATTCTACCTAGTAGAAAAGTATCATGTGAATATACATCAAAGGCCTAAGTTGATTGTTTCCAATGATAAATGTTTCCAATGTTAAAACCTGTACAAATAAATACTTTTATATATACTAAAACAATTCACAGCCAGGAAACACCCTAACTGAAGTTTGTGAATGTTATTCTAAATTATTAAAATTCAGGGACCCATAACCAACTATAAAAAATGAAAAAAAAAAAAAACCCTTATCATGTCCAAGCCCCCTAAAAGGGGAAGACAAACTGTCTCATGAAAACATAGTACCTGATCCATCCGTTCCTGAGCCAGATCTGACAGATCCATCTGTGAAGGAAACAGACTCAGAACCAGAATCACTGGCCTCACTTCGGGTGTCGTAATCATTCCCCTCTTCCTTCTGATCTCTCTCATCCTGTTCATAGTCTTCCTCTTCCTCCTCCTCCTCATCTTCCTCCTCCTCCTCTTCCTCCTCCTCTTCCTCTGCCTCTTCATCCACTTCCTCATCATCATCTACATCATCGTCTACATCTTCATCTTCATCTACATCTTCTTCCACTCCTTCCTCTTCGTTCTCCGTGTTGTTGCCCTGTTCGTCAGAAGAACCACTGCTCCCTGTCTCGTGGTCAGACCCATAGTCTTCAGAGTTCACCTCGTCCTTTGAAGACTGGCTGGATCTGCTTGCACGTCTATCAACTTCAAGCCCAATTCTCTGATGTTTAAAGAAAAAGGGAATCAGCAGTCATTAACAGACAAGGTCAAGATGAATAGAGTTCAAAGCCTCAAAAAGAACTGCTTTATTATCTGCAATAACATTTACTACCTCAGAACCATCTGGTGTAGGAGACTTGGCCCTTCTTTCAGAATCCCTTTTCCGTAGACAAGTTTTTTCTGGTTGACTCTTGTATGGGTCTCGAGAGGAACTGCTTGACAGACGTATTTTTCGATCAGCATCTAGACGCTTGTTCCTTTCAGATCTTTGATACTCTTCATTTTTATATTCTGGAACTGACTTTGCTTTTGTACTAACTATTCTTTTATTATTGCTAACAGATGAACTTAGTGGCTTAGAAATCAATTGTCTTGAATGGATGGAAGGTTTTTGTCGCTTGGTATCAGTAGATTCCAATCTTTCACTTTTTCTTTTTGATCCTTTAAAACACAATTTAAAAAGACGTGCAAAAGTATTTGTATTATTCCATTCATTTCACCAAGATTTAAAAATAACATGTATCAGGTACAGCAAGAAAAAAAAAGCAAACCAAAAAAATTCATAAAATAATTTTTACTCCAGAACAAATTTAAGCAAACGTCTTTCCAACTGCTGAACTTAAAACCCATTATTTAAAAGGTTTTAAATATTATTTTTATTATTGTACGTGCTTTCTGCCTACATGTACCTCAAGATGTGTCTGTGCCAGCAGAGATCAGAAGTGGGTGTGGGGTCCCATCTTAATTGTGAGCTGCCATGGGAGCACTAGGACTGACCTTAATTCTCTGCAAAAACAAGTGCTCTTAAAATGCTAAATCATTCTCCCATTCTTTCATCCTGTCTGTTTCCCCTCCCCTTACCCCCCAAGACAGGGTTTCTCTGTCTGGCCTTGGCCTCACAGTAATCCACCTGCCTCTGCCTCCCTGAGGGCTGCTATTCCAAGAGTGCACCACCTCACCCTGTATGTAGCCTCTTACTAGAGTACTTTTACTCACACCCATTGGGGTCTATTATGCTGAACAGTGTATTATGGGGCTTTTTGGTACAAAGTGCCAAGGTCCAAGTACAAAAACAAAGATTTTTCCTAACAAATTAAATCTCCTTTATTTAAACTGTAAATTCTAATAAAAAATAATAGAATTCTTACCTTTTTTCTCATTTTTATCTTGTTCACTCTCTGGATTATACAGTTCATCATCCTGTTCTGGCACCTCAGTCAAAATATCATCTAAAACATTAAGTTCCCCATCTGTAAACAAATATAAAAATTATCATTAACCATTTTTTTAGTACTTATTAAAAAGCATTTCAGTAATTAAGAGTGTTCATAACCTTCAAAGGGGTTTACTCAAGGACCAAACCCACTAAACCAGAGTAATCAAAGTATTAATAGGATGACACAAAACCTCCAAATACGGCCCACTTAGAAATGTGTAGTATTTTTGTGATATATACAAATTGGCAAAATATGTTTGTTTTTTATGAAACACAAAAAACTACTTCACATTATATGAAACAAGACAGATGAAATTTAGCCGTATTGGAGGCTTAACTGGAAAAGACATATCTTTCTTACTCGTAACAAATAAACAGTTGAAGAAAAAAAATGGGTCTGCATGCATATACCCACAAGGTCACTGAAGACAGATCAACTTGAAGGTAGAATAAGTGCCAGAGAGAAAATGAGAATGACAAAAGACCAACATGACAAATGATAAAAATTATAGAACGCAGTTAGGTATAAAAAGATCCTGTGTACTACTTCTGTAACTCCTTTGTCTGAAATTGTCATCAAAATAAGAATTAAAACTACTGAGACTGAGCAGGGGGTTCTCAAACTCCAGAACCAAGCCTGGCATACACAGCAAAATAAATGTTGTGCTACAGTCTAAACATTTGCAGCCTGGTAATAAAAGAGATTATTTACTTGTTCAGAAAGTAAGCTCTATCTAAATTGGCATAGTCCATGATCCCCAAAATTTAGAATTCAATTTTGTCTTCTTATCCTCAATTCAATAGGGAAATAAATCTTGAAATACATAGAAATACCAACTTAAATCAAGTATGCAGTATATGTCACAGCTCATAGCAAACACTACATCTTCCAGTATAAAAATATCTTTGCAAATTTACACTGGTAAGGAATTGTACAGCATCATAACATGATGAAACAATTACAGTAAAAACAAAGCCCAAAGCACAGTAACGTTAATAATTTCAAGTCCATATATAAAGTATGACTCCCTATCAGTCATACTGTAACACTTAACACAATAAACAAGAAAGCAAGGTTACACAGAAAACAAAAATGTTGTCTATTTATAAAATATCAGAAAATTAGTTATTGATATAATATTTGACTTCTCTGGGTACTTTGAGTATGTAGCTGGTACTTTACTTTTCTAAAATGAAGAGATGAGTTGTATTTCTTCACCTACTTGGTGAAAATCAAAGTATGTTGAGTAAAAAGGATGTCGTCATGAATGATGACAAGCACCATTTTAGACTCTATATATGGTATGAGTTAGCGGCTGGAGAGATGATCAGTGGTTAAGAGCATGTGTTAAGGACCTGTGTTCAGTTCCCAGGACCTATGATGGCTCACAATCATCCCTAAGTCCAGTTCCAGGGGAGCAAACACAACCTTCTGGCCTTTGTGAACAACAGGTACACTTGAGGTGCAGACACACAAAACACCTATACACATAAAATATAAAATGTATAACAACTGATTGGCAAATGTTTAACCATTACTGCCCAAAGCTCTTTAACAGGTCTTGAAAAGACGAAATACATTCATAGAAAACAGTAAAAATTATCGGGGGGGGGAGGGGTTGGGAGTGAGGGCCACAGATCAGTGAAAATAGGCAAATCTTTCCATCAAATAACTAATTTCAATGAGAAATAACCCCCAAAACCAGCATCACACCTCGTGTGCTTAACCTAAATATAAAAACAAAAACTATATAAATTTAGATTTCAACAGCACACCTACATCATGACTCTTTATATAAAGTAATGTTATAGTGTAACTTTTTTAAGAAACTCGAGATTGGGTACTGACTGCTGTTTTAGAAAATGTATACAAACTTTTCCAAGATATTAACCAATGCCTACTTAACATCTTACAGCTAGCATGTTAGCACTTTCATTTCTATGACAATACAAAACAATAGACAGCATGTTTTCTCATCAGGCCTTTACAGTTAAATTAGAAGCTCCGGGCTAGATAGGTGCCTCAGTAGCTAACAGCACCTACAGAGGACCAGGATTCAGTTCCCAGAACCCACATAGAGACTTAAAACATTCCTTGACTCCAGTTCCAGGTTAACTGATGCCTCTTCTGATCTCCACAGGCATAAGGCAGGCACAGACTTCCATACAGGCAAAAACAGTACTATATATAATATAAAACAAACAAATCTTTAAAAAAATAAAAAGGAAACCTGATCAAAAGTACTTTAGTGCAGATGGGTGAGTCTGAAGTTCAAGCTTTCTAAACCTACAGTTAGATGGAGACCACAACACAATACAAGTACCTTAGAATTAAATAGTAGTATGAATTTCAATTTAATGTGTCCTAAGCCTTTGCTCTGTATACCCAGCAACATTTACAACTACTTAATATAGAATACTAATCTTCTAAATGTGTTATCATTTTATTTGTTCTATAGTAATAAGCTAAGTATACAGTCTTATCAAGATATGTAACCATTGTTGTGGCTCACAAAGCCTATCCATTAATAAAATGTTTTGCTATTCCTTGGTATAAGTAACATTTTATTTTCTCTATCACTGAAGCCACTAACGTATTCACTGAAATAAGATGTATAGGAAAGAGGCTAGGAGATGAAGAAATCAGCTTATCCATCCTATGGTAACTAGGAATTGGGAAATCCAGTTTTCTGAGCTCTAACTTTTTTCACCTTTAACCAGGCGTTAATAACACACACACAATAATCTAAATAAAAATTTGAAACATACATGTGACATAAAAGAGGACAAGATGGAGGGAGCACTATAAGGACCAATGAGGTAGGGAAGACAACACACAAATAATCATTGTGTAAAGAAAAAGAAATATACTTAAACTCCTAATGAGCGTTGCAACCTATAAGCTTTTCTTACCATAGTGAGATCTTTCTTTTTTTAATTAATTTATTCAAGTTACATCTCAATTGTTTTCCCCTCACTTGTATCCTCCTGTTCCTCCCCACCTCTCTCTTTCACCCTGTTCCCCTCCGGTAGGTCTGTGACAGAAGGGGACCTCCTTCCCCACCATATGGTCAGAGCCTATCAAGTCTCAGCCTGGTGGCCTGCCTATCCTTCCTAAGTGCCACCAGGCCTCCATAAACCTTACCCACATCAACTCTTTTATAGTAACACCACAGGCTCCATCATATGTAAAGCCTGGTTCAGAGCATCAAATCTCTCAGTAAGTGTATATATGCCCCAATGGAATATGATATTGTAAGACAACATTTTTCATTATTGCTCATGTTTCTAGAGGACCACATGGGGTCTTTCCAATGTTTGGAATATGATAATAGCTGAGGCTACAAGGGTCTTAAGAATGGCTCATGGGCTGGAGAGATGGCTCAGCTGTTAAAGGCTAGATTCACAACCAAAAATCTAACAATGGCCAAAATACTTTTGGCTAAATAACATCCTGAGAAAACCCAAAATAAGCAAAGCTTTCTTGGGTCTTCTTCCACACTCACTCCCCTTTATGGCAGCTCCAGTGTGGGCTAGAGCTCTCAGTGTATCCTGTCCCAAAACACCAAGTACTAGACAAACTCAGCAACACCATCTCAGCATTTTTAGAGACAACCAATAAAAGCCTACCCAAGTTTGTAGAGAGGAAACATAACCTTTACTGCTGAGAGAAATTACAAGTTGAAGATGTTTTCGAAACTACTAAATATTTTTCATTTTACTTCCAGCAATTTTAAAAGTTACAGCTTAACAAAAAACTGGCTTAAAAAACAAAACACAATGAGCAGTGAAGTGCAGAGGCAGAGGCAGGTGGATCTCTGTGAGTGAGGCCAGCCTGGCCTACCAAGTGAGTCCAGAACAGCCATGGCTACACAGAGAAACCTTATCTCAGGAAAAACAAAACAAAACAAAACAAACAAACAACAACAAAAAACCCAAAAATCAATGAGCTTATAACAATAGGTATTATATAATAATTTCATCTGATTCTTCTGGTGACTTCATTCAACTTGTTATAAAAAGTATACTGTGCATACATTTCATTTTTCAATTTATAAGGAACTAGTTATAAAGGACTCATATTGCCTCTGGCATTTGGTGGTAAAGAAATAATTATCTCCTTATGTGATTAGAGAATAAACATATTAACTTTAGGGCTACTTTCTCTAAGGTTAATACACTTCCTATCACTCTGTCTTGACGCTTGACGTTACGTGTCAACCTGGTAACCGTGTGGGGTGAAGATACTTTCTTGTAGAAAATGAAGACATTTTCATACAGATATTCCTCAATAGGTTAATATCAAATGCATCTTTAGATTGTAATAGAATATCTGACTTTTAAAATTGCCGTTTGAGCAGGGTACAGCAGCACTCACCTGTAACCTCAGCGGAGGCAGAGGCAAGCAGATCTCTGTGAGGCCAGCCTGGTCTACAAAGCAAGCACAGGACAGCCAAGGCTACACAGAGAAACCCTGTCTCAAAATGACCCAAAAAAACAAACAAGCAAACAACCAAAAAAAAGTGCTGTTTGAATTGAGTTTTGCAGCAACAAATGTTAAGTGAAGCTTAGTTTGAGATTAAAAAGGATTTCCAACAATGTCTGAAATAACCTTAAAGCAATACAGACTTATGTGAAATGGAAAAGATATTCAACCACCTCTATTATCAAATACTCAACCAAGGTTTAATTCTTTATGTAAAACTAAAAAGAACATAGCTTTTCTCATTAGTATGCAAATGTTTTTCTTTAACAGTAAAATTACATAATAATTATTTATAAATATTTGAAACATATCTATTTTGTATACCTATATATCTAGAATCACATTAAGACTTTTTGATGAAGGTGGTCACAAGTGGTAAAAGTTTAAAAAGCCCTTTCTTACATACATTGAATATATGATGATAGCAGGACTCACCTAAGACTACTTACAGTAAAAGAAACATAGGTTGCTAGAACACCAGGTTAAAAGCTCTATAGACCTCTAATTCATGTACTGTAGAATAATCCTAATTTCTATATGATTGTGTGATTAAAGCAAACTTTTTTCACTGGGGAGTGGGAATTTGAGGCCAGCCTACTCTACACTACTGAGCTCAGCAATGCCAGGACTACACAGAGAAAACTTGTCTCAAGAAAACCAAACCAACCAACCAAACAAACAAAAAACCAAAAACCACAAACTTGTTTTCCTTTGATACATACATAGAAAACTACAGACCTAAAAATAGTTTTAAGGCATCTAAATCTATTTCAAAATTAAACTATCACAAAACATTTTATGTCAAAATATAGGCAGTGCAATAAAATTAGCTCAACAAAACTGACTTCATTCAATAATATTTCTATTTAGAACTAAGGTTCAAATTTATTCAAAGGCTATATATTAAGTCAATAAAATGAAGTGGGTTACTGTATGCTTTGTTTTTAAAAAGGCCAAGTATTTTACATAAAAACATACTTTATTTTTGTTTTTTGAAGGACTATCATTAGGGGCCCAGGTTCTCTCACCTGAAAACAACCAGCTGGAGCAGTCTTGGCAATCTTCTGTTAAAACAGAGAAGGTAACACGTCAAGACTTTTCAAGAGGTGTTCTGGGTTGTTGGTAATGAAACTACTAATACTGTCTAAACACAGGCCATGCTGGTATTTCTAATGACAAGAGCAGTATTGTCATCTGCCTTATTCTAGTATGAATATATGCTGGCAACTTATAATGCTGATGCAAAAGTCTTAAGGTTCAGTTCCGTTGGCATCAAGGCACAGAGGAACCAAAGTTTTGGTTGAGTTTATAGTCATGTATCAATGAGGTTACGTCCTGAGCAATGTGCAGCAATCCCTACATGGTTTCGGCATCTTGTAAACATCTTAACAAAATTTAAGTATCAGCGATCATTATCTTGCAAATTTTCAACATTTGCAAACTCAAATTTTATTTAAGTCAGTGTTAAGTTTAAAGGTTGCCTCAATTTTCTTAAAAAAAAAAAACTTTTTAAAGAACAAGTTAGTGATGCAGGTGCCATGGCAGGAGCCTGTAAATCCCAGCACTCTGGAGGCAGGTGGATCCTCTGAGTTTGAGGCCAGCCTGGTCTACAAAGGGGGTCCAGGTCCAGGTCAGCCACGGCTACACAGAGAAACCCTGTCTAGAAAAACAGAACAATAACAACAAAACGAATTAATTACCTCTACAGAAGGAGTCATCTGCTAATGTTTTGTATTTACATTATTTTTCATATATGAAATCACTGTTTGACAAATTGCCAGTAAACTGAGTTTTAAAGTAAAGGTACAATTTCTAGGTACAGGAAGTAAATCAAATTAACACAAACTGGAATCACCATAGAGTCTTGTCTTCACCTCAAAGAGATATTAAAAGCAACAAGGCTAATAAGCCCGCTTGTTGTAGCACTTTAGACAGAAAAAGAAGCGAGATTTTCAAATGAGCTTAGCCTTAGATGATTATGTTTTATAATAACTCTAAAGCTTGGGCGTGGTGGTGCACGCCTTTAATCCCAGCACGCAGGAGGCAGAGGCAAGCAGATCGCTGTGAGTTCGAGGCCAGCCTGGTCTACAGGGTGAGTCCAGGACAGCCAAGGCTACACAGAGAAACTGTCTCGAAAAACAAAAAACAAAAGAGTAACTCTAAACTGAAATCCAAAGAATGTAAATGACTGAACCAAAAATCTCACATCTCTACATAACTCCAGAGAGACTGGCGTGGCAGAGCAGCCTCTATCTGGGACACACACGTGACCACACAAGACTGAAGATCAAGCAGTACTATTTACTTCAGCGCTCAGCATCAGATCAAGACTTAAAGAAAACTGAGTTGTTAAATACACATTTTCAAACCTGTGCAAGGAACCACTTACTTTTTCTTCAATTTTCTTACTGCAGTTTCTACGGGGTAAAACCAAGCAACAGGATGTCCTGCAGCCACCCCCCCCCCTTTCTGCTATCATGCAAAGCACATTTATTCACAGTAGGGTAATTCCTCAAACATATTTTAGTCATTAAAAGACACTATTCTTCTAAATGTGTCAAGATTGTTTTGCCCACGTGTATGTGCACCAGGAGCAGGCCGGGCACAGGTCAGACATCGGATCCTGGAATTGGAGCTAACAACATTTGTAAGCTGACATGTGCGTTCCGGGAACCAAACTTGGGTTCTCACAAGTGGACTGAAGTGCCCTTCGCTGCTGAGCCTTCCCTCCCAGCCTGCAAACTATTACGTCCCTAAATGATGTCCAGGGACTTGGAGAGCCTTCCCATCAGTATTTTCCACCCTCCATACCACCTCATGATAGTATCTTATTACTTTACATCTCCTTCTACTACAGGAGATCCAAAATGGAGGAAGGGGATGTATACTGAATCCATACTTTTACAGAGCCTCTCCTCAGGTAACTAGCTCACAATAGTGCCAGCCACAGCATTCATATAAGTGTATACAAGCTATATACACAGCTATTTGTGTGTATATATGTGTACTACTAAAACTAAGCTATAGATTTTATACTGCCCGTGCTCAGTTATTTAAAGAGTTCAACCATGTAAATACTTAAGGCACAGAGGACACAATTACTTTAAAAGACACCTTTAAACACACCCTTAAAAAAACAAGTCTTGGGCTGATGACATGGCTCAGAGGTTAAGAGCATTGGCTGCTCTTCCAGAAGTCTTGAGTTCAATTCCCACAATCATCTTTATGAACTAGTGTCGGACTGCAGGTATACACGCAAGTGGAGCACTCATATACGTTAAATAAATAAATAAATCTTTTTTTTAAAGTCTTAGAAAACAAGAAAATTGTAATTTCTGAGTGTTACAGAATGAATTTTAAGTAGTCTCAGGAATTCCTAATGTAGTGGGCTTTGTAACAAGCACTTTAATTTCTGTAATGTTTCAGTTAACCCTCTCCACCTGGGCAAACTGCCCGTTCCCTGCTCTCGCATACTCCTTGCCCTCTTGAAGCTCCAAGTCTAGAATGTAGAAAGTTACTTACGAAATTCATATACACTTTGAGTTAACTATTCTTTGTAGAAGACACTGCAGGAGCTCCAATAAAATTCATGCAAAATGTTTACTTTAACAGAAAAGATGTGCATTCCTTCATCCTACAGAAAAATGCAGACCTGGGGCTGTGGTTCCATACTACTGTGCCTGTAAGAGACACATAACGCACAGTGTTTACCAGTATTATCAAAAAACAAACAAAAAGTCAATTGTGAAGCTTCAAACTTACTTTCTGGACAAATCATCAACACAGGAAGAGCAGAGAGCTGGTAATTTGTCCAGGTATAGAGGATTAACTGAAGCATTACAGGGACTAATGTGTTCACTACAAAGTAATACACCAAGAATTCCTGAGGCTCTTTAAAATTCATTCTGTGATTAACACACAGGAGCTGCAATTTTGTTTTCTGGCACTTGTTTAATCAAGAACTTCCAAAAATTACAGATTTATTAAAGGTCTAACTTTTTGCATGACTAAGACGGAGGTGGTTCTAGACAGGGTTTCTCTTGTGTACCCGAGCTGTCCTTGGAACACATTTTGTAGACCAGGCTTGCCTCGAACTCCAGAGACCCACCTGCCTTGCCTTAGAGGGTAACAGCTTTGTAATTTCCTGGTAAAAACATAATAAATGGTACTTAAGTTACTTAACATACTCACTTTTCCTTGTTCAACTGTTAATCGTTTTAATTCTGCCTATCAGTCATAGGTATGTGACAACGGTCAAGTGACATTAGGCACTTCCAGTAGATACTTACTAGCCCCTTGTACAGAGAGATAACCTTCATTTTAACTATAACAAAGAATCATTTGTACCAGAGAATTTAAATAAAGAAGCATAGCTAAAAAAAAAAAAAAAAAGAGCTGAGAAAGATCTCACTCAAGGCAGCAGCATCAATATCGAGATCACTCTCTAGGTTCAAGTACTGATCTGGAGCCTACAGAGGCATTTGTCCAGTCTGGAAAGTCAGTATTTCAGAAGAAATAACATTTTGTCAACTTTATCTCTCTAGGTCTCTATAATCTGCACCTATGCATTCCTGGCTGAACCTTTTGAGAGCTATGAACTCTTCTCGGAGATCAGTTACCAGAACTGGGTTTTTTTGGGGGGGGTGGGGAGTGGACGCGTTTTGTCAAGCATCTTCCTTTCCTTAGTACTCGAATAAAAAGGGGCGACGACTCTTACCTTATCCAAAAGAACAGTTAGAAGTTACTTATATGTATTTCTCGCGATTACTATTCCACCCGTATGACGTAAGCTAGTGTATCAACGCTGACTGTGGGAGGTTATTTTTCGAAAAAGTAAATCCGGAAAGTGAGTTGAGAAAATACGCATTACAGCCGCATAATCTCACCAGGAAACACGCCTGGGGAAACAGGTTAACGCATAGCAGGCCCTCTCCCAATCGCTCTCGGGGCGTCAAGTCCCGGCCGAACCAAAAGCCTTGGCCGAGAGGTTACCAGGCCCCGTGGAAGGGAGGACGCCAGGCCAGGCCAGGCCTGTCTCAGGGAGCGGGTCCCGGCGCGGCCGCCCGCCCGCCCGGCGCGAGACGCTAACCTCCAGCAGCCCCGCCCGCAGGCCACGGCTACCGGGTCTTCCCCGTCGCCCGGCCGCCCCGGGGCCCCGTCCTCTGCACTCACCTTTTTCCTCCCGGCTGTCGGCCGCCATGGCTGCCCTCCGGCTTCCGCCGCCGCCGCCGCCGGGACGCGAGTCGCGCGGTCGCCGCAGCCGCGGCCGCAGGCGCACGAGTCCGTCCGTCAGTCCGTCCGGCGGGCCGCGCGCTCCGACCTGACCCGCTCCACTCAGCTCCTTGCGCGCGCAGCCCCCCTTTCCTCCCGTCCTCGGTTTCCCTTCCCGCCTTTGCGCTCCGGCCTCCGCCTGGCCCGGGGCTTCAGCCCTTCCTTGTTGGGGGCTCCGCCACCACAGGGACAAGGGGGGGGGGAGGAGGAAAGAAACAGATGGCGACGGCGGGCGGCGCTAAAATGGAGCCTGCTTCCTGCGCGAAACAATCCCGCTCCCGAAATGCCTTGCGCTGTTTACGCTCCGTGCCTCACGCGGAACGTCACAGTGCGGAGAAGAACGGGGGGGGGGGGGAGGGAAGCGGGACGGGAGGGGGCGTGGCTTCAGCACGTCGTCCCGCCCCGCGCAGCCTGGACGTCCGGGGAACCACCCTCCTTCCGGATGCGGAAGGACAAATGATATCCTGTGTTTACTATGTCCCGGGGTTGCAGATTTACCAACGGAAATGTTTGGTAGGCCTTGCATGGTTAATGTAAAACAAAATTAAAAAGACTGCTATGTAAGTTTCGTTAAGTAGCAGTGTCTCCTGTTTCTCCTTAAAAATGGTCTTAGAGGCTGGTGATGGTGGCGCACACCTTTAATCCCAGCACTTGGGAGGCAGAGGCAGGTGGATCACTGAATTCGAGGCCAACCTGGTCTACAAAGTGAGTCTAGGACAGTCAAGGCTACACAGAGAAACCCTGTCTCGAAAAACAAAAACAAGCAAACAAAAAAAAAATTTTTCTAGGACCAGGAGTTAATATGTTTAGAGCCAGGAAGGAGGTGGTGGCCCTCCCCTCTGATCCCAGCACTCAGAAGGCAGAGGCAGAGCATCTTTGTGAGTTTGAGGCCAGCTGGGTCTACAGAGCGAATTCTAGGACTGCCAAGGCTACACAGAGAAACCCTGTCTTGGGGGGAGGGAGGGGAAGAATGTTTAGAACCTGTTCTGTGCCTTCAAGGAAGTCTGAGTCTATTTCTAGTTAAGGCAGCCAACCAAGGCTCTTTATCAGAAGATGATGGAGAACATTGAAACAAAAGATACTTCCAGAAAATAACAATGCCAAAATCTAGACTATAACCAGATCTCCGGGTACAGAAGTCAGCATTTGAATACACAATGCACAAAAGCATCCTCCAGCAGCCCAGCACTTGAGAAACAGAGGCAGGGAGATTGCTTGATTTTAGCCCACCTGGTCTACAAAGCAAGTTCCAGGATAGCTAGGGCTACACAGAGAAACAACAACAAAAAATAACAGTGGTTCAAGGTCTTCAGGGGACATAAATGGAGTGAGCCTCCTGGAAAATAGGGAGTGAAAACACCTTTGGTATTCCAAAGGGCCACTCCTATACAGTGTAAAAGCAAGCTTACACAAGTTTAAAGAGTCACACTCAGCAGATGACGGGCTCTAGTCTACGAAACACTACACATATCTGCTAACCATCACACTTTCCTCAATCCCACAACTAGAGATGTGTGTGTGTGTGTGTGTGTGTGTGTGTGTGTGTGTGTTGTGTTGTGTTTATTCCGGTCTTGTAAGAAGTGATCATCAGATCGGAGTGTGCACTCTCCTCAAATTTGTCTCTACTACTCCCTCTCACTCAGCCGTGGCCAATTTCACTGTTCCTCAACATACCCATCGAGTATGTGGATTTGTAGGGAAAAAAAATATAGTTGCCTTATCCTACCCTAAGAAGATTATGTCTGAGTCTTAAGTATCAGTATATAAAGGAGAAGCAAATGTATAATAGCTTAGAATTACCTCCTCATGCCAGATAGCTAATAAACGGTGGTTTTCAACCTTCCTAATGCTACAGCCCTTTAATACAGTTCTTCTTGTGGTCCCCAGCCATAAAATTATTTTTGTTGCTACTTCATAACTGCTATTTTGTTACAGTTATGAATCATAATGTAAATATTTTTGGAGATAGAGGGTGGCCACAGTAGTCATGATCTACAGGTTGAGAACCACTGGCTAATGAAAACTGAATTAAAGTGCCTCTGTTGCCAACTTGGGCTGTTTTGAGCAGCTGTAAAGATAAAGGTGTGTTGGTTGAAAGACATAAAATATGTTTCAAGCTATGAAATCACTGTAGTTCATTAAACCCTTTGGATGGTAATAGAAAACCAGCCACTCATTTTTATCACCTTTTATTTGTTTTGGTTTTCGGTAACGGACCTCTCTTTCTCAAAAAGTGTATGCTTGACTATCCTGAACCCCCATGATCTTCCTGCCTCTACCTCACAAGTGTTGGGCATGTACTAGCATGCTGGAGTTCATAACGCTTTGATAGAAATGATCACTTAAGCCGGGCGTGGTGGGGCACACCTTTAATCCCAGCACTCGGGAGATAGAGGCAGGTGGATCGATCGATGTGAGTTCAAGGCCAGCCTGATCTACAAAGTGAGTCTAGGACAGCCAAGGCTACACAGAGAAACCCTGTCTCAGGAAAAAAAGAAAGAAAGAAAGAAAGAAAGAAAGAAAGAAAGAAAGAAAGAAAGGATCACTTATCTTCTCTTTGCAATTCAAATTATACCTTAGGGATACCAAACAAGTAATTGGTAAAGCAAATGTCTAATAGTCAAAGAACCATATAACTAAGACATTACCATTTTACCATCACTAATGAAATAAACATAATGTAATTAGCTATGTGTAATATATTACATATTGAGAGGTCTGGTTATAGAAGTCTAGCAAAGGCCTCAGTTTCTGTTAGCTCACAGCAGGCCTGGGCCTCTATTCTTCAGAGGTGGGTTCAGCAGTCGCTGGAAATGCTGCAAAGAGTGAGCAGCCAACCAGAGACCGCCATGACCTGCCCAGAAAGAAAGATCAATTTAAAAATAGTTTTTGGGCTGGAGAGACGGCTCAGAGGTTAAGAGCACCACCTGCTCTTCCAAAGGTCCTGAGTTCAATTCCCAGCAACCACATGGTGGCTCACAACCATCTATAATGTGATCTGATGCCCCCTTCTGGCTTGCAGGTGTACATGCAGGCAGAACACTGTATACATAATAATTTTTTTTTTAAAAGACTTTCTTTAAAATAAAAATAAAAATAAAAATAAAAATAAAAAGGTTTTTACTGCTGGTGTAATTGGTTAAGAAAGATATACTGCCGATCTCGAAATCTTCTGTCTCATGATAAACTCATGACCTGGCCAGAGTAGCCTGTGCGCTTACTCAGTTTGCCTAGGATTTCTAGTTTAAATTATTATTTAAAAGCTGAGTAGTGTTCCATATGTACCACAGTTTCTTTATCCATTCTTCTACTGAGGGACACTTAGGCTGTTTCCATGTTCGGGCTATTATGAGTAAGGCTGCTATGAACATGGTTGAGCAAATTTTCTTGTTGTGTGCTGGAGCATCTTCTGGGTATATTCCAAGGAGTGGAATAGCTGGGTCCTGAGGAAGTCCTATTCCCAGTTTTCTGAGATGAGTGGGGTATGACTTTCACACGTACTCTGGTGCCTCATATTTGACCATGTCCCCTGGATGGGGAGACCTGGTGGCACTCAGAGGAAAGATAGCAAGGCTACCAAGAAGAGACTTGATACCCTATGAGCATATACAGGGGGAGGAGGTCCCCATCAGGAACAGTCATAGGGGAGGGGAATAAGGGGAAAATGGGAGGGAGGGAAGAATGGGAGGATACAAGGGATGGGATAACCATTGAGATGTAACAAGAGTAAATTAATAAAAAAAATTTTAAATGATTATTTAAGCCCCTTTTGGAATTTAAATGCTAGCACAAAGAGCCTATGTGCTCCCGAGCTCAGCAGGGGTTGCCATCCTGTCTGAGTGGTGATCCCAGCATGCTAATGATTACCTAGCGCCCCCCCCTCCCTTAGGAATTCTCCTAAAAGCCTTTAAAAAGAGCCTACAAGCTCACGTGGGGGATGCTGTATGAATGGTCACCCCAACATGTTGCATCCTGTAGAATACACACTCTTTGTTCAAAGTTTGCATTGTATTTGAGTCTGGGGTCTTTTCATCAGCATGTTCTGGACTCTAGCAATATAGTAAATAAAATAACACACTGGGTATGGTAGCACACGACTTTAAATCCCAGCACTCAGGAGGCAGAGGGAAGCAGATCTCTGAGGCCAGCATGGTCTACATAGTGAGTTCCAGAACAGCCAGAGAAACCCTGTCTCAAAAACCCAAAAAGAAAAAGAAAGAAAGAAAACAGAGACAGGAGATAGCAGATAAGCAAGAAGGAAGGGAAGAGCACTAGGCAGGGGGGCGGGGCAAGGGTGTTAGTCCCAAAAGGACAAAGAACTGCCTCTAGGTAGATAGCAAACAGACATTGGCCCATAGGCAAAAGGCGGGTTATAAAGGCAAAAGGAGAAACCCCACTTAGGATGGGGTGTTCAGTTTTAATTGGGCATGTTAATTACGTGAGCCAAAGGGGCTTTCCATTACTGGACTTCAATACTTTGATAGCTGGACCTCGGTGGTCAGCCTCAGGAGGAGGAAGTAGCCAAATAAAGGAATAGACGTTAGCGGCTAGTTTTCGGAATATGATCTAATGGTTTTTTTTAGAAAGGCAAAGGGAATTCTGGAGAAGGGCGAGGCCTGCCACAGCCACATGCCGGTGTCCCTTCAGGTGTGTCTTTGAGGTGTTGTGTAAGTGCCCTCTCCTATTGAAATGTTCCATCCTGCAGAGACATTCTGTAAGCGGGAGAAGTAAACAACTCAAACTAGCTTCAGGAAGTCATGAACCTGACCAGGTTCACTAGCTCACCTCCCCCACACCCCTTACCCCTGCCTGCAATAAAAGAGAAAGCAATATAAGCTGAGATTCACTCTTAGAAGCCAAGCTGCAAAGAAGACTCTCAGACCAGACCAGCTGCCTGGAAGAGGTTCAGACCAACTGTTGAGCTGCCTACAGCTTGTGCATTGTGTCTCAGGTTCCCAGCTTTTGTGAGTTGTCAGCCATGCTGGGGTGGGCCTTTGGTAAAAATGTAGCTGTCTTTGAGTCACTTCTGCTCCTGTAATTAACCCTTCCCCCATATCCAGTAGGGAAACCCAATGAAAGTCATTGGTTGACCAAGTTGAACTTTGGTAGTGTCTTTACTTTCTTTGGGCTCCTGGAGGTTAATAGACCTGTATACTATATTTCCCCAAGAAAAGTTTATCATATACCATGAGGGTAACTTGAAAAGATTTACTAGGAAGGAAAGAGACCCCTTATATCTGAGTGGCCCCACCACTCATGGCCAATCAGGACTGCATCTCAAGACCCTGTCTCAAAATGAAAAGGGCTCTCACTGCAGTGATAAACTATTTTTTTTCCCCACATTTTCTTTCCTGTCAGAGATTATAATTACATCATTTCTCCCTTCCGTTTCCTCCCTCCAAACCCCTCCTCGTGCTTTCAAATTCAGGTCGTTTTTTTCATGAATAGTCATGACATGACATGCATCTGTGTATATGTATAGACAAATATGTTCCCACATATAAAACCTATACAATGTTCCTCATGTTCATATTTCCAGAACGGACTGTTTGGTATTGAGCAAACAATCGGTGCGCGCTTCCCCCCAGAGAAGACTGTTCTTCCCTGCTCTCAGCATTCCTTGGTTGCCTATGGTTCTCTGAGTAGAGCGGAGGCCTCGTGGATTGCCCTATCTACTTTGGCATGTCTGTTCTTGTGCCCTTTCTCCTCATGTTTAGGCAGTCATGTTGGTGAGCTTCCAGGTGCAGCTTCCGACATTAAGAGATACAGTCTCGTTGCAAATTCCCTGCTCCCCTGGCTCACACAAGCCTCTCCACCCACCACCTCTTCCCCTTTGTTCCGCCGAGCCTTAAGTGTGAGGCTATTTTGTAGATGTAGCCATTGGCACCGATGGATTAATTGATAAGGTGAGAGGAGACGCCACTTCTAAGATATGATTTCTAGCACTGCTTCTCATTGAGCTAAACATCTGTGTTACTTAGCTAAAGGCCATGAAGTAAATAAGTCCACTTTTGTTTACAAGAGTTGAGCATGCCTCCTAACTATGATACTTTCTTGTAGTTTGCTTTTAATTTCAACAATTCAGCGTGACAACTATGATATTTGCATTAAAATTATTATCTACACACACATACACACACACACACACACACACCACAGTCTGCTGCCAGAAATCAATGCCCCCTCTGCAGTTCCTCACTCTTTTCCTCTTGCAGAGACTGGTCTGTAGCTACTTACATACATGGCTATTTAGATTTATACCTCTCTTTCCAAACTTCTGGCCCTATCTGGTGAGCAATAATTACAATGGCTAATCTTTATGGTCAAATTGTCTGGACTGAGAACAGTCCCCGGGTGGTAGTGGCACATGCCTTTTGTTGGGGGGTCAAGCAGAAGGAGCAGCAAACAGCTCTAGAATTCATGGAATACAGTCCACCAGTTAGCACACCCATGATGAGCATGTCTCAGCAAGGCAGAAGCCCAAGAACTGCGTGTCCTAAGGACTTCATGCGGCTATGGAGCACAGCTCTGCTTCTTAACTTTGCAGTTCTTATAATTCCCTTAATGTATGGATTGTGTGAGTACTATAAAGGGGGCTTCCAGCCCATCACTGGGCAGTATCACTGGCAGACGCAGTAACAACGCTTGATCTCTTCCAGGTGTTGCTGCTGGAGCAGATTAGTGATTTAACCATCACCCTTGAAAAGAACCTGCAGATGTAGATTGCTAGCAGTAACCACTGTCCTAGGAAAGAATTTGGAAAAATAAGTTGTTTAGCAAGGTTAGATAAAGTTGTTTTTGCTAGTGGGTCTGATGTAGAAAATCTTAGGGAAAAATAGACTGTTCAGCAAAGTTAGGTAAAGATGTTTTTGCTATTGGCCCTGATGCAGGAAATCTTAGGGGACAATTGAAGTTAAGGAAAAACACATTCTTAATAGTAAAGCTAGGGACTTTTTGTGGTTGGTGAGCGAAGACAATACCTCAGTTAGCACTAGCTAACGTGGCTCTTCTCACTGAAGCTAGGCTTCACCGTGACTAACAACTTATACGTATTTTTGCCCTTCGTTTCCTGATATGATTTAATAAAACATATTGAGTATATGAGCACCTTTAGGATTTAAAGTAGGAATGGCTTATTTTTATATAGAAGCTTAGATTTGTGATTCTTTTATGCTTTTTATTAGATGACTTTTTAAGATAATTGACTATTTATAACCACAAATTGCAGCCTGCCAGTAAAGAAAGGCTGGCTAAGAATTTACCTTGCTGGCTTAGTCTCTGTTAATTTATAACAAGTTTCTCAGTTGCAACTGTATGTGGGTTCTTGGAAATGACTTGGTTTTTTGTTTGTTTCTCACCCATAATACATAAAGCATTTGATCATGCGCAGGTCTTGTTTTTGCGAAGAACATATTTTTCTTACATACACTCATAGTAATCACTCACTTAAAGAGAAACGGAATATAAACACCTTGTGGTTTTTGTTCTGCTTAAAAGATCTTGCTGGGACATATAAGGTGTGGGAGAAATAAGGAAGTTGTTGGAATCTTTTTCCACCCACAAAGATGTGTGTATATGTATATGTGTATAGGCATGTGAATAAGGTTGTTGGAATCCATTTCCATCCACCATGTGGATGTGTGTGTGTGTGTGTGTGTATGTGTGTGTGTGTGTGTGTGTGTGTGTGTGTGTGTGTGTGTGTGTGTGTGTGTGTGTAAAGTAAGAGAAGCTTAAAAAGAGAAGTTTGTTGGAGCCTACCTACTGAAGTCTCTCTTACTACATCAGCAAGTGTGTGTGTGTGTGTGTGTGTGTGTGTGTGTGTGTGTGTGTGTGGTTCTTTTCACTCCTTTTTCTTTTTTAAATGCTTGCCACCACCAATGGAAGCCCCCACAGGAGCCATTCACCCTAGTGCTTGCTTACGTGGTAGCTGTAAGGCCCTGCCAAGAAGCTATCAACACTGGCCTGCCACCAGCAATTGAATTCTGGCCCCTTTGTCCACCACTATCAGTGGAAGCCTTTGCTTCCATCAGTTCTAGCCTAGAAAGTTGGCCTCAGAGAAAGGCTGCAGGGAACCCAGGCAGCAGCAAGATGCACACCCTCCCTCGGTTTTCCTAGTTGATGTCAATGCTGGACTTCAGTATTCTTCGGTAGCCTTTAATCCCAGTACTCAGGAGGCAGAGGGAGGCAGATCTCAGTGATTTCAAGGCCATCCTGCTCTACAAAGTGAGTTCAGGACAGCCAAGGCTACACAGAGAAACCCTTTCTCGAAAACCAAAGAGAGGGAGAGAAGGAGAGATCTTGGTGCATTTGTGAAAGTCATTTCTAGGAAGGATTAACTCAGGAGGGAAGGCCTACCCTGATCATGGGCAACACCACCTTATAGGCTAGGGGCTTGACTAGACTAAATGGGAGAAAGAAAAAGGCAGCTAGTAAACTGTTCCTTCATATGACTGGCCAAGTTTAGTTTCCACAGAGTAGTGGAGCCCCTACTGGAAAGGTCCCCAGTTCCAAATCGGGCAGAAACAACAATTTACTGCTTGTAGTGGCACCCACTTTAACCCCAGTGCTTGAGAGGTAGAGGCAGGAGGGTCTCTGTGAGTTTGAGACAGAATTACATAGCTTTCATCGCGTCTCCTTTTTTTCACAGCTAGCTTTTCTCTTTTCCTATATAGTCTGTCAAGGCCCCTAGCCTAAGCGCTGGTGTTGCCCATGTTCAACCTTACCCTGTTACAACAACTTGTTATAAGAACTTTGTGTTGTAAATAAGATATGTTTTTGTCCTTTACAATCAAAAATAAATAAATAAACATGAAGCAAAAACTGAAATACCAAAATTAGTTTAATAATAGTATAGTACAAAGTGAGAAATGTTCAGTTTCTCCACTTAAAAATGCAAATAAAGAACTCTGCACTGTTTGGTAGATAGTGAGCATTAGACTAACTATATGAACACTTTTCTGAAAAAATATTACAATCAAAATAGTTACTCCTATTGTGATGTGTTTGTGGATTTAACTGCTCCTCATTATTATAAACAAGAAAACAACATGGGAATCATATTATCTACTACATAGAATCATTGTGCAAAATTAGCATTACAAATTACACACACACACACACACACACACACACACACACACATACACACACACAATCTGGAAAGGAGTACTAGCAAATGGTAAAAAAAATATGGTGACTGTGACAATAGTAATCACACTTGTGTTCTTAGTATTATTACATTCCCCCAATTAAAGGAAGTCAAGACAGGGACTCAAGCAGGGCAGGAGCTGGAGGCAGGAGCTGATGCAGAAGCCATGGATGGGTGCTGTTCACTGGCTTGCTCCACATGGTTTGCTCAGCCTGCTTTGTATAGAGTCCAGGACCATCAGCCCAGGAGTGATACACACAGGAGTGGCTGGGCCCTCCCCCACTGATCCCTCATTGAGAAAAATGCCTTACACTTGGGTCTTGTTGAACCATTTTCCCAACTGAGGCTTCTTCCTCTCTGATGACTCCAGTTTGTGTCAAGTTGACACACAAAACCAGCCAGCACAACTGACTCCTTGTCAACTTGACACACAAACGCATCACTGTTAAGCCATAAACTTTCCCTTTTTTTGTTCATCACCAAGACCACACATTAAAAATATAAACAACTTTAAAAGTCACACAGTCTTTTCTAAATTTAAACGTAATTTTAGTCCATTTAAAATAGCCAATCTCTTCTAAAATCTAAAATATTTTTAAAATTCAAAAGTCTCTCAACTGTGGGCTCCAGAAAAATGCATTCTTTCTTCAAGAGATTTAAAAAAAAAATTCAGAGCTGTGGGACCTGGAAACTATGTGGGGGAGAGGGGCACAGCCTGGGACAAGAGGGAGGTTGAGGTATATCCAAACAATGAAAATCCCATCTTGAGACCAGCAGGGATAGGACATTTCCCTCCCTTCCTTGGGCCTGTAGCCACCCTTGAGGTAGTCACATAGCCTGGTGGCCAGGTTATAGGTTAAACTTCCTCTCTCCTTATACGACCATGCCTAGCAAGTACCTGGAATTCCTCTTCATGAAAGCAAAGCACTCCTAGCACCTTGGCCTCAGCCAGTGATGTACATTCAACCGCCAAAGCCTCTGTCCACTCCCCAAAGGTTTAAATGGCCTTTGTCCTCCCCCCCCCCAATTAAATGAGCTGTCTCACCGAAACTGTCTTCCGAGAAGGCTGTTTCTCGAGTTCTCAGCACCAACTGAGATCCTGCATTGCATCCAGCTAAACTTCCCTCCCTCCAGGCCTCGCTTTGTGCACAATGAGCCTGGATATCCCAAGGGGGAAGCAGACCCAGGGCATGGTCACAATCAAACAAAGCAAAAGCAAGCTCAGCTGTTCAATGTCTGGGATGCATTCATGATCTTCTGGGCTCCTCCAAAGTGCTTAGATCACGTCCCCAGCTTTGCCCTCTGTAGCACAGCTTGCCTTGTAGGCTCCAGCTCGCTCTACTCCACTGCTGTTGCTGTTCTTGGTGATCATTCCATGGTATTGGCATCTTCAAAAGGCTAGGGTCTTCTGGGGCAACTTGGGCTGCATTTTCACCAATAGCCTCTCAGAGGCTCCCTTCATGGTGCCAAGCCTCAACTTCTCTGCATGACCCTTCAATCCTGGGCCTTCCACTGCCACTGAGGCTGCACCTTCACCACTGGCCTTTCCTGGTTTCTCACAGTGCCAAGCCTCAGCTGCTGTCCACACCCCCTTCATGTTTTCAATACTGAAACCACCTGAGTAACTCTTATGATATCAAGTCTGGATGCCAACATGAGGTACAACTGTGGCTGCCTCTGGAACACAGCTCTGTCCTCTCAAGAAACACCTCCCAAAAGATTTCACCTCAGTGATGCTGGTCTTTTCTTCCTCTTCTTCCTCCTTCTTTTTGTCTTTTTCCTCCTCCCTTCTTTCTTCTCTTCTTTTTCTTCTCCCCCTCCTTTTCTTCTTCTTCTTCTTCTTCTTCTTCTTCTTCTTCTTCTTCTTCTTCTTCTTCTTTTCTCCTTCTTACATTTCTTAGAGGTATTTATTTATTTAATCTCTTGTTGATCTCTTCTTAATCACCACTAATTTCTTAGCTCTACCAAAGGTTTCAATGGTGCTGGTCTCTTGTTAATCGTGGCTGACTCTTCATCTCTAGTTGACCAGAATGACAGAATCTTTATTTAAAGTAGCAAATGGCTCTGATAGAGTCATTACATTTCCTGCTTCAATTTCACAAGCCAGGTTTCCATTTCTGTACTCCTCTCAACATTCTTATCTTCCAAGCTTCTAAAGAACGCCCACTGAGGTCTCAACACTCAAATCGTTATTCTAACCCAAAGCTCCAAAGTCTTTCCACAATACTGTCAAAAACATGGTCAGGCCTATCACTGCAATACCAACTTCTGTCCTAGGGGTTACTATGGCTGTGAAGAGATACCATGACCTCCATAACTTTTATAAAGGGAAAAAAAATCAGCTGGGGCAGGCTTACAGTTCAGAGGTTTTGTCTGTTATCCTTGTTGTCATGGTGGGAAGCATGGCATTATTCAAGTACACATGACACTGGAGAAAGAGCTGAGAGTTCTACAGCTGGATCCAGAGGCAGCAGCAAGAGAGTCCCACTAAACCCAGCTTGAACCTTCTGAGACCTCAAAGCCCACCCTTTAGTGACACACCTCCTTCACCAAAGTCATACCTACTCTAACAAAGCCACACCTTATAAGCCCCCTTCCTATGGGCCTATGGAGGCCATCTTATTCCAACCACCAAAGCATGATTTCTCTAATAGTCTGGGCTCCACTCTTCCTCTAAAGCTCCCCTTCCTTCCATCATATGGTTGCTTTAATGCTCTGTGGCCACCTCCATGTTGGTTTAACTTAGAAGACATGGCTCTTTTTCCTTCACATCTTCTTCTCCCTTTCCCTGGCAGCAGGTGAGATTTGTATCTTGCTTACCCTGGGGTTTTTCTTTTAAACCTTATTAAAGTTACCCTCCACCTTTATTTTTGACTTGGCTCTTAAATTCTTTTATTAATGAGACCAAGAACCCCAAGAGGGGACTCCAATTTCACTTATAATATGAGGCACTCGTGTGACTCTCCAAATTTTCTAATAACAGTTCTTTCTCAAAATAAGTGATCTTACTTTTTTTTTTAATTAGGAATGTTTTTTATTTGTATAAAGCCTTAAAATCTTCTCAACAGTTTCTAGTCACTTTCAACAAACTCTTCACGGTATTCCCTAGACTAATTAACAGTGTCCAACTATATTTTATGGCCTGTAAACCTCAAGTGCTCAACTAAAATAAAATAAAGAGCTTGGAGCATGGAATGGGGATAAAGGAAAGGCCAACAGATACTTTTGAAGCCACATTGGTGGTGACTGTGCTGCCAGATTTCTGATGACCAAATGTTTACGTTTAGGTTCAGAAGTGTTTTTGCAATTCTTTTTAAAAGACAGGAGATTGCAATGAAAGAATCCGAGGAACGTGCACAATCATTCTGTACAGTCAAACAGGGTGACCAGGATCAAAGCCCCATTTTCCCCCTGAGCCTTTAGTGCCTCTGTGACCTGGAGCACAGCAGGCACCATGGAACTTACTACTTAGTAGGAGGAGCAGTTCGGAGATGGAATCAAAAGCTAGCCAGCCAGCCAGATACTTAACTAGTATCAAACTTGTTAGTTATTCAGAGTCCCTTATACTGAAAAGTCATAACCTCCAGACTGCTGAAGCAAGACAGGATCTGCTTACTGAGATGCTCTGACTCTGACTCTGATCACTTGGGTCAGGTTTCATCTTGGTCTCAGGTACCCAGGCTTAAGACTTGCTGTGACTTGCAGGGAAAGGCTTCACATAAGCACATCTCAGGGTGGCCACTTCTGCTGTCCACAGTCTTCTACTTCCTTTTCCGTCTGCTAGTCCTCCTCCAGTCTGGTTCATCATCTCCTTTCCTGCTCTTGCCTTGCTCTTCTGATCTGCTGTTGTCCTTCTTTTGCTCAGAAGCTTCCTTCTTGCCTTTCTGCTCCTGCCTGTATGCCTGCAGGCTGAGTTGACCCTTCCGCAGGGGTTGCATATCAGATATCACTTACACGAGTGTCCATAACAGTAGCAAAATCACAGTTACGAAGTAGCAATGAAGATAATTTGTGGTTTGGGGGGGGGGCGTGTCACAACACAAGGGACTGCAGCATTAGAAAGGTTGAGAACCACTGTTAGAGCTTCCTTCAGTGGTTAATGAACCATTGGAATTCCATCTCTTTTACAGCCAACAGCACATTCCTGGCATTGAGAGTCTGTGCCTCCCTTTCATACAGAACAAAGATGATGGGAGATGTCAGTCTGGGCCTTCTTGGAGACATTGACAAAACCCTGGGGTGCCTCCTCGAGGATCTTCAACATTGGGCAAGTTCAGGTCCCTCTGCCTTTCTGCCATTGACCCCTCTGGGAGCCAGGCCACCTCTGCCTGCCTAGTCCTCCTCTTCAGACAGCTCTGTCCTTACCTTTCTTTTTTGTTTGTTTCTTTGTTTTGTTCTGTTCTGTTTTCGGAGACAGGCTTTCTCTTTGTAGCCTTGGCTGCCCTGGACTCACTTTGTAAACCAGGCTGGCCTCGAACTCACAGCGATCCGCCTGCCTCTGCCTCCGGAGTGCTGGGATTAAAGGCGTGTGCCACCATGCCCAGCTCTGACCTTACCTTTCTTTGACCTTTATTCATGCTCTTTTTCACAAAGATGTTCACAAATAACAGGCTGTGATGAACTCTTTAGCCTTGTGTAATAGATGGAGGAGGAGAAAAAAGAAGAGGAGGAAAAAAGGAAAGAAAGAAGCAGAACAGAACAAAACAAAATGACAAAAAACCCAGCCTCTACCTAGCAACTGAGCTGAGCAAGACTGTTGGCTGCTTCTTTTGCAGTCAATTCTGAGTGCTAGGTCACGCAAGTAATTGCTCCAATATTAAAAACAACAACAACAAAAACAAAAACATCTAACCCACAGTTCCATTTCCATTCCCAAAACAGGTGGGACAGTTGAAACCATGAGGAAGGTAGGTGCACGCCTTTAATCCCAGCACTCGGGAGGCAGAGGCAGGCAGATCTCTGTGAGTTCGAGGCCAGCCTGGTCTACAAAGTGAGTCCAGGACAGACAAGGCTACACAGAGAAACCCTGTCTCGAAGGAAAAAAAAAAAAAGGGAGAGGGGGGAGTGTGGTCAGAGAGTCTACAGTGGACATGATCTTGAGCCATGTAAGGGAAGGGAAGAGGGGAAAGCCAGACCAAGAAGCCAAGAGGGGAAATTGTAGAAGAAAAGAGCAGGGAACCAAAATGGCTGGATTAAATAGAGAAAGGCATCTGGGGAAAGAGAGGGCAGCCCAGACCCTGGGCTGGAGAAGTATAGGGTAGGGGCAGGGTGTGCAGACAAGGAGACCCTATAACAGGTAGGAAGAGAGGGATGCTGGGAGAAGCTGCTGACCCAGTCTGCTTTGGTATGCTAAATAGGCACCTCAGCCTTTTGTCTAAGGCTCCAGACCACTTAACAGAAAGCACATTTTTTTAAAAAAATTGCTTTTGAGGGAAATCGGACAATATAAACGGAAAATCATAGTTAAGCTAAGGTGGGAAATTATTTTTAAGGGTTCTGAGCTACTGTTTTTGCACCAAAAAATACAGGCTCCTTGTGAAGAGAATAGTTACAGAATAAATAGCGATTGATAAGTTATAAATCATTAAATTAATAAATGAGTTAATTAGAACTTGGGAGTGTTAGCCAGGTGGTGGCGGCGGGGCATGCTTTAATCCCAGCACTCAAGAGGCGGAGGCAGGTGGATCTCTTGAGTTCAAGGCCAGCCTGGTCTGCAGAGTGAGTTCCAGGACAGCCAGGGCTACACAGAGAGACAGTAGTACAGGTATAGTACAGGTAGCTTATCGGGTATGGTACAGTGGCAGACCGTTCCTTGAACAGGAATAAAGATATATTAGTGGGTTATTGGATGTTGGACAAACTATTTGGAATTGTCAAAACAGCCACTGTGTAATCTAGAAAGAACCTCTGCTCGCCCCCCCCCGCCCCCAATCACAGCGGGCAGTTTAAGAAGCAAAACATAAACTGAAGCAGGCAAACCTTCAAATTAGAGGCCAAGGCATACTAATCTGCCTAACAAAACAATCAGAACCCAGCTTCACAGCATCGAACAGCGCGCCAACCTGTGGCATCTGATTGGAGAAGGCAACCGCTAGTGTATCTGGGAAATGTAGTTTTTAACCTCCCACCCTCCAAGGGCCTGAGAACAGAGATAGGTTTTAAACTCCTTCCTGTAATTCCAGCTCTGAGGAGACCTAACCTGCAGAATTAGTGGAAATTCAAAATCAGACTATGTCTCAAAATCAATCAGTCATTCTTAAAACCTGATAAAAAGTGGATCATATTAAAAAAAAAATAACAACAGAGCAACATATTGTGTCATTTAGCCATTTGAATTTTAGAGTTTCAGGATTTTGCACATTTTTTTCTGTCATAATACAATAGATTCTACACAGATTCTCGATCGAAATAATTCAAGTTATTTTTTTATATCACAATTGGAATATTGTCCTCTTGAAAACACCTCTATGTGTATGTTCTACCCAGCTATGCTTGTTCCATACTGTCAGTCATGATTAATAGGATTTTCAGACGGGATAAGGCATTGAGACATTGCTGAAAGGCCTGTGGCAGAAGTTGCATACAGGCACTGGCTGTGCTATCCAACCTCAGTTGGAGTCATCTAACAGGATGTTCCTGGCTCTGGAAAGACCTCGGAAAAAACCTGAGCCAATCAGCCACCAATGTGACCATATATGGGTCTGGACTGTAACGCTGGTGGCTATTCGGCCCCAGCCTATCAGCGTATGCCCCTTGTGATTACTCCTTAGTCCATGCAATCAAATTAGAAGACAGTGCACCCTCTTAGAAGTCTCCTAGTTCCCCATCAAAAGGCCTGCAGGTCTAAACCTGGGTCACAGTCATTTTGTACGGTTGGCTGACCCCTGCATGCAAGCTGTTTCTGCAGAACAAACACAATTTGGTTTTACATGCTTTTGGAGTCTGGGGTCTTCTTCCTTCATCGACTTCTTAGACCTTTACAGAATGTTTAAAAAAAAAACTTTGAGAGGGCAAGGCGCGGTGGTGCATGCCTGTGATCCCAGCACTCAGGGAGGCAGAGGCAGGCAGACAGATTGCTGTGAGTTCGAGGCCAGCCTGGTCTACAAAGTGAGTCCAGGATGAAAGATCCAACCTAACTCTGTTTTTAAAGGAGGGTCAGAAAAAAAGACAGGCCTTGAGAAATTCCACCCTGCAGAGCCGACAGGTTTAGCTTGTACAAACAGGAACGTATCCCACTTGCCCCCACCCCAAGACAATTACCTCCATAGTTTCAGAACCACCCAATAGAATTAAAGGTCATTGTTACAAATCTGCCTTCAAAAAAGCATAAAGCTCAGTGCTTTTGTTACTTGGGGTTGCCTCTCCCTTGGGTGCAAGCGGACCGGTAAACTTCCTCTTGCATCTGCATCGAACCGGCCTCTGCTTCTCATTTGGTTGTTTCCTGGAATAGACTCTCCCGATCAGAGTCTCACAAGGACAGCCAAGGCTACACAGAGAAACTCTGCCCCCAAAAGGCAACAAAACAAAACAACCAAACAAAAACTTTGAGAGGCTTGCAAAATGGCTCAACTGTTAAGACACTTGCCGCCAAGCCTAAGCACCTGAGATGGATCCTCAGACCCCACAGTGGTAAGAGAGAACACAGCGCAAGGAGACGTCAAGTTGCTTCTGACCTCCATATGCATGGTAGTTCACAGCCACCCCTCTTTACTAGTGAATATATGTAAAATAAATTAAAATAAAATTTGAGCTTCTTTTGCTAGTGAGTTGAACATTTTTTTCATTAATTTATTTACTTACAGAGTTGAACATTTTAATTCTCAGCATAAGTGATCTATGGTTAAATCTCAAACCTATTTCTCTGTCTCTTCCTCGCTCCTTTCTTCCCTCCCTTCCTCCCTTCCTCCCTCTCATTCTCCCCACAGTCTCTCTACATACCCCTGGCTGTCTTGGAATTCATTCTATAAACCAGGCTGGTCTTGAATTTTGCCTGCTCTCTACCTCCAGAGTGTGCTGGGATTAAAGAGACCCCATCACCAGCCCTTGTTAGAGACAATGTAGCCCTGGCTGTCTTCTAGTTTGCTATGTAGATAAGGATGCATTCCTTGATCTACTGATCCTCCTGTTTCAACATCAAGTATTACTATGGGGCTAAAAACCTCCTTGTGCCTTTTATCGTTAGTGTAATAGAGGCGGCATGGGGAAAGGCTTGTTTTGTTCAATAATATATTTAGGCTTTTCGCCAGACAGGGTTTCTCTGTGTAGCCTTGGCTGTCCTGGACTTGCTTTGTAGACCAGGCTGGCCTCAAACTCACAGTGATCTGTCTGCCTCTGCCTCCCGAGTGCTGGGATTAAAGGCGTGCACCACTGCACCCAGCTTTGTTACTTATATTTAGTAACTTACAGGAAATAAACTTGTGTAGGACAGATAAACATGTTTTTGTGTTGATGCCCAGTGTGAGTTTGGTTACAGACTAGTGAGAGAGCAGGATGTTTATCCCCTTAGAAGCTGAACCACTTCATGGGGGAGCTTAGATGTTGGCAGCTGAAAACATCCTAGTAGATGTATAAGCCCAAAACAAGAGGCTTGGGAGACAGGACTTGGTATTGTTTTGGCTGCTCAACAACACTTCCAGGGGCCTCAGCTACTGTTCCGAGTTCCAGCAGCCACCTTGCTTGAATTGCAGGTTTGCTGAGGTTCTGCTGACTATGCCGGGAAAATCGTTCCTCAGAACTGATATCCTTAAGATTATTGTGTTCTTTATTCTCATTTTCATATTGTTTGGGTTAGTTGGCTTGCAATTTAGGTACGCTCTGTCAGTGAGTTCATAATAAAATATAATTGTTAAGAAAACTGAGTCTACAAACTTGTTCTGCATTCACTTTTGAAATTAGAGTATTAATATCTCAACAGATTAAGGCAAAACCTTGCTCACGAGCGTCACACTTGAACAGCTGCATTTAGAGGCTAGTTCCACTAGGTGGCAACCTGTCACCACTCTCCACCTAGTGGCAACAGAGGCTTATCGAAAGCAAGCCCTTAAAAATAGTCTCAGGGGTTTCCAGGAATTTAATGACAGGCGGATCTGGGTCCTGGGGTCCTCCTCAAACTAAGGCACCAGCCAAGGAGAATATAGGCAGTAAACTTCGAACCCCTACCCAGACCTAGCCGATGAACAGGATAGTCTCCACCGTTGAGTGGAGAGTGAGATCTGACTCTCACAGGAACTCTGGTGCCCCTTTTCTGACCATGTAGTTCCCTGGATGGGGAGGCCTGGCAGCACTCAGAGGAAGGATAGCAAGTTACCAAGAAGAGACTCACAGAGCATATATAGGGGGAGGAGGTCTCCATCAATCACAGACATAGGGGAGGGGAGAAGGGGGGAAGTGGGAGGGAGGGAGGAATAGATGGGTACAAGGGAAGGGCTAACAATTGAGATGTAATATGAATAAATTAATAAAAAAAGAGAAAAAATAGTCTCAGGGGAAGAAAAAAAGTAGTCTGAGGGATAGTGGCCCACATATTTAAAAGGAAATAAGTAAATCTTATAGGGCCAGTTAAGTGTCAACTTTGTTCTGTTAAACTATAATAAAATAAACTTCCTGTGTAAAATAAAGTGTAGATGTAATTTGCTGCAATGTTAAGTAATGAAAGGAAAGGGATTCCTATTCTAGCTAGTGAACAAACTACTCTAGAAACGTCATAAATTATTGTCCTAGCTGCCTGCTTAGCTCAGTTGTTTAGAGGGTGGTGCAAATGTTGATCGTCTTGAAAACTTTTGTGATATCAATAAATGCATCTTTAAGCTAGGCATGGTGGTGCACACCTTTGACCCCAGCAGAGGCCGAGGCCGGAGGATCTCTGAGAGTTCAAGACTGCTGAAATTGGTTCCTAAATGTGCCCTTTATGCCAGGGTTGTGGGTACATCTGTGCTAGGCAAGGCTACTGGGGGGGGGGACATGAAAAGGGGCGCTAAGGTAGCCTCCATTAATCATGGATATGGTATTGTATCTGTATTTTACTAATGGATACGATCACGTATACTGGCTGAATATTAACTCTAATGTAACACAATCTAGCCACAGAAAAATAAACACTGCATGATCTCACTTAAATGGGCTCTAAGAATGCAGACCTCATACTACTCAAGAGAATAATAGCAGATACTAGAAACAGTGCAATGTAGAAGGAAGAAAGATACGGTCACTAACAAGGAGAAAAAAGTTCTGGAGTTCTGTGACAGGGTAGAGCTTAAGAAAGTAACTGCATTGTATAGCACACAATAGTTTAAAAGGATTTTGAAAGAATTCCTTCACAAATGATAAAGATTTAAGAAAATGGGTATCCCACGAGTTGACCCAATTATGTTGTTTATTCACTTTACATCCCCTGCCGCTAACCCCTCTCTCCTCTCCTCCCAGTCCCTCCCTCTTACCCTCTTCCGACCCATCTGCCCTTCCATCTGCTCTCCATCCACCTCCCGCCCTTCTCCACAAATACAGGAGTCCTCCCACGGATGTCAGCCAGCCTTGGCGTATCAAGTTGCAGTACGTCCAGGGGCATCCTCTTCTACTGAGGCTAGACAAGGCAGCCCAGTTAGGGGAGAGGGATCCAAAGGCAGGCAGTGTAGTCAGAGACAGCCCTGCCGCGCCCAGCCCTCTGCTTTGGGTGTCCCGCATCGAGGCCCAGCTGCACAACTGTTAGGTATGTGCAGACGGTCTATGTCTCTTCCCACGCACGCCCACTGATTGGCAGTTAGGCTTCTATGAGCCTCTATAGGCCCAGGTTAGTTGATTCTGCCGGTTTTCTTGTGGTGGCCTTGACCCCCCTGGCTCCTTCAATCCTTCCTCCCCCTCTTCCACAGGATTCCCCTAGCTCTGCCTACTCTGCGTCAGTTTCCATCAGGTGCTGGGTGAAGCCTCTCTGATGACAGTTTTGCTAGGCTCCTGCCTGCAAGTATGGCAGAGCATCCTTCATAGTGTCAAGGGTGGGCTCCCTCTCAAGTCACGGGTCTCAAGCTGGGCCAGTCACTGGTTGACCCTTCCCTCAGATTCTGCTCCGTCTTTTACCCTTGTACATTTTGTAGGCAGGACACATTGTGGATCTAAGGTTTTTGTGGCTCGGTTGGTGTCCCAATCCCTTTCCAATTGGAAGTCTTGCCTGGTTACAGGAGATGCCCAGTGCAGGCTCCATAACCCCCCATTTGCTAAGAGTCTTAGCTAGCGTCACCCTCATAGATTCCTGGGAGTTTCCATTGTCTTAGGGTTCTAGCTTGTCCTAGAGTTGCTCCCCCCCCCCCCCCCCCCCGTCAATTTGTCTCTTCTGGTACTCTCTACCTCCATCCTCCCACACCACGCTATCCCTCCTGTTCCCATCCCCACCCCTCCTCCACCCAGCCCCCTCCCTTCTTCTACTCCATGCCTAATCTATTTCCCTTTAAACTTCATGAGATTCAAGCATCCTTCCTTGGGTCCTCTGTGTCACTTCGCTTCTTTGGGTCAGTAGATTGTAGCATGGTTATCCTGTACTTTATAGCTACTATCCACTTATAAGTGAGTACATGCCATCGGTGTCTTTCTGGGTCTGGGTTGCCCCTCCTCCCCCAGGACGATCTTTTACTAGTTTCACCCATTCGCCTTCAAATTTCATGATGTCATTGTTTTTAATGGCTGAGTAACACTCCACTGTGTAAATGAGGTACGTTTTCTTCATCCATTCTTTGATTGAGGGGCATCTAGGTTGTTTCCATTTTCTGACTACTCTAATAAAGCTACTGTGAACATAGTGGTATGGTGCAGCTTCTTTTGGGTATATGCGCAGGAGTGGTATGTTGGGTTTTGAGGTAGATCTATTCCCAATTTTCTGAGAAACTGCTTCTGTAAGTAACATTAGCTTTAGCAAATTCCTAGGCAACTCATGTTGGTGGCCAGTTACTAATTTTTTTGTTTTGTTTCATTTTTATTTTTCTAAGACAGGGTTTCTCTGTGTAGCCTGGCTGTCCTGGAACTCACTTTGTAGACCAGGCAGCCTTGAACTCACAGAGATCTACCTGCCTCTGCCTCTCTGAGTGCTGGGATTAAAGACATGCACCATCTGAAAGAGTTTTGAAATTAGACATTGGCTTGCTTTACATTATTGCTCTGCTTAAAAGTTATAGCACACTGCATGGAACAGCGGCTTTTCCAATGTGTGACTGTTGTGAGTGCAGATGCTGAGACAGAATGACGCTTAGCTTTTTTTGTTTGTTTGTTTGTTTGTTTTTTGTTTTTTTGTTTGTTTTTTTGAGACAGGGTTTCTCTGTGTAGCCTTGGCTGTCCTGGACTCGCTTTGTAGACCAGGCTGGCCTCGAACTCACAGCGATCCGCCTGCCTCTGCCTCCCGAGTGCTGGGATTAAAGGCGTGCGCCACCACGCCTGGCTATGACGCTTAGTTTTGCTTGTGAAGTTAACAACCATCACTTGCTCATCATAGACAATAAGTCACAGACAGGTAAGTAACTTGTCCATGACTGCAATGAATCACTACCTATGAGCTGATTAGTGTGGACTGGAGACCTGGACATATCTCAAACATCAGACACCAGAAGAGCCCCTGTGACTTAACAAAGGATGCAACAACACCCAGAATAGATCACACAAAAGGAGAGTCACATAACACTGGGGTGTGGTGGTACCCACAGACATGAGTCTTAGGAACAGCAGGCAGTGAACTTCAGCTCAGCACAGCCCCCGTCACTTGAGACCGCCCCCTCCAACTGCTCAATCCTTCGTGTAGTTCCAGGCTTATAACCTTAGCTTAGCCTTGAGCCAGCTCTGCTTTGAAAACTGTTTTGGGGTACCTTGAACAAGTTTGGCCTTTGCTTGGGGGGGGTCGTCATAAAGAACACAACACAGTAAGTTAAGGGAAAAGCATGGCATTTCACTTGAAAAATTGAAAGTAAAATTAAAGTCTGTTGGTTGCTATCTTAGTACTTATTTCATTACTAGTCACTGTTAGGCTTAGGTTTCAAGCCTGCACAAACGCACTGAGGTGCCTACTTAACATAAAGTCAACCTGGCCACCAGGTTCTCCCAGCATCCTGACTGGCATGCCACCCCAGCGCTAAACTTCTCCAGCCCAGGGCCTGGGCTGCTCTTCCTCCAGATGCTCTTCCCTGTATAATCCAGGCTTTTGGGTTACCCTTCCTCTTTGTGTCTTCTGGTTGCTGCTCCTTCCTCCCCACCTCTCTATAGCTCAGAGTCATGTCTATTCTGGACTTTCCCAGATGTTTCTGCCTCTGCCTGTGTCCCCTTTTTCCTCCACTATATCTACGACCAGTCATGTCCTTTCGTTTTTTCATTCATCTGGTACTGAAACCCAGGACCAGTCATGTCCTTTTCTTTTATTTATTTTTCATTCAGTCACAAAAGAAGAAGAAGAAGAAGAAGAAGAAGAAGAAGAAGAAGAAGAAGAAGAAGAAGAAAAGAAAAGAAAAGAAAAAGAAAGAAAGAAAGAAAGAAAGAAAAAATCCTTCAGCTAATTTTTTATTTTGGTAAAATTTTCCAAAAACAAGACTTGAAAATATTTTAGTTGCATGTATGTAAACTGCTTTTCAAGGGCTGGGATTAAACATTTGCCATGGGCTGGAGAAGAGATGGCTCAGAGGTTAAAAGCACTGGCTACTCTTTCAAAAGTCCTGAGTTCTATCCCCAGCAACCACGTGGTGGCTCACAGGCATCTATAATGAGAGATGGTGCCCTCTGCAGGTAGGACAATGTGTATACAATAAATAAATAAATCTTATAAAAAAAATGCCACCATGTCTGGCTCCTTAATTTCTAGCTCATATTAAATTTCCAATATCTCATTCGATATTGCTAGGATGATAAAATTGTACTTCCTCTTTCTAGTCCAAACCTTATAGCCTCTCTTATCCAACAGAGGATGGCATACTCCATTTTTGCAAAATGCACCATAGAAGTATTTCGTAAAATATTCATTGCCAAATGGCCCCGACACCTCCACTTGTGGATATGCAAAATTTCCTTAAGCATGCTTTGATATTTCCTTACTGTCCCTGGACAAAGAAAGTATCTTAAGTGATTTTAATATTCAAGAAAGAACATCGGTTTAGAGCAAGAGGATAGGCATGAGAGTTTTCATGTCTTTATTTACATAATGCTCCGTCATCCTCTGACTTCAATGTAGTGGACTTTAGTGTATAGTGGACCAGAACAACCCTGGCTCACTTTGTCTTGGCTGTTACTGTCCTCATTTGGTTTTGTGTGTTAATCCTCCTTAGTGATCCCCAGACCTGAGGCAGGCACCTCCTACCCCCACCATATTCCGGGGACAGCAGCTAGTTTGGCAAAGGCGGTGTTCTTTTTAGACCTCTATACTAAAGCACATAAGCTACACATGTAAGCACACAAGCAGACCAGGATGACAACAAGCCGAGAATTACTCTCATTTCCCCAGGACTTCCATGATTTCATTCTTAAAATATTTCCTAAATTATGTGTACTCATTTGGCACATTTGAGAAGAGGAAAAAGAAAAGTAGACGGAGTGAAGATGGACGGCAGTTAACAGGAAGGCGGACTCCACACTGCTTAGGAAATAAAAACGAGAAGAAATCTTGTTTAATAGAAGGAATTCTGGGGTAGAGTTACAGAGGGTGACCAGAGAAGAACAGCAGCTGAAGCAGAAAGCAGAGAAGGAGAGAAAACTGCAAGTAAGGCAAGGCTAGAAACTTTTCTGTTTTGTTTTGGTTTGTTTTTCGATCAGGGTTTCTTTATGTAGCCTTGGCTGTCTTGGACTCACTGTTTAGACTAGGCTACTCACAGTGATCCACCTGCCTCTGCCTCCCATGTGCTAGGATTAAAGGTGTGGGCCACCACCTCCCAGCTTTAGAAACTCTTTTTTTTAATTTTAATTTTATTAATTTATTCAGATTACAACTCAGTTGTTATCCCATCACTTGTATCCTCCCGTTCCTCCCTCCCTCCTGCTTTCACCCTATTCCCCTCCCCTAGGTCTATGACTGAGGGGGACCTCCTCACCCACTATATGGCCATAGGCTATCAAGTCTCATCTTGGTAGCCTGCTTATTCTTTCTTTGAGTGCCACCAGGCCTCCTCACTAAGGGAGGTGGTCAAATACGGAGCACCAGAGTTCATGTCAAAGTCACTCTCCACATAACTGTGGAGAATTCTCAACAGAGGAATATTGAATGGCTGAGAAACACTTAGAAAAGAAATGCTCAACGTCTTTAGTCATCAAAGAAATGCAAATCAAAACAACTCTGAGATTCCATCTTACACCCATCAGAATGGCTAAGATAAAAAATTCAAGTGACACCGCATGCTGGCGAGGATGTGGAGAAAGAGGAACACTCCTTCATTGCTGGTGGGCCGGCTTTAGAAACTCTTAAACTCTACCCTAGTGACTTACTTCCTCTAGCAAGGCTCCACCTCCTACTCAAATGGCACCACTGAGAACCAAGTGCTCAATTCCATGGCAGGTGGGGTGGGGTGGGGCGGGAGTGCAGTCTCCCATTCAAATCACCACAGCCAGGGATTAGTTTGTGTGCGCACATATCTGGGGTACACATACTTTAGACTATGGATGAAACTGTGACATAGAAGACCAGGATGGGCTGGAATCTCCCTTCCATCTCTCGTAACTGACAAACCAATGTCCTATGTCTCCTTTGTCCCCTTTCAGGAAAGTCAGACTCCCTAACATGTTAGATTTTGTTTTGTTTTGTTTTGTTTTGTTTTTCAAGACAGGGTTTCTATGTGTAACAGCCCTGGCTGTCCTGGGCTTTCTTTGTAGACCAGGCTGGCCCTGAACTCAGAGATCTGCCTGCCTCTGCCTGCCGAGTCCTGGGATTAAAGGCGTGCACCACCACGCTCCATGTAAATGTCCTGCTTTTGACTAAGGAATTCTACAGAAGATTGTACACAATCCAGAAAGGAATAATTTTGAAATGTCATTAAGCTGATTTTAAAAATCTCCCTTTTATTTCCATCTTCTTACATCTCTCATAAACATCTTTTTTCCCTTTTCTTTGTTTCCTATAATGTCAAAGATAGTACAAGAATATAGATATATCTTTTAAAACATGCTCATCTTAACCAAGTAAAACATATGTTTCTGTTCCCTCAGTAGGAACGTAAATGGAGTCTAATATATGTATGTTTACATGCAACATTTTAGGATTATTTATGTCATATATATTGACTCAAAGCACAAGACCCCAGTGCTAGGCACCTACAATAGAGGATACTTTAGAAATAGATATTTGTCACATGAAATAATGTACAAACCAACAGCTTACACTGTTCTGGCTTATATATTGACCTTTGAATGATTGATTTCATTTAATCATTGAGAGAATAATAGAGAGCATAGCCTGATATAAAGGAACCTGTCAGCCTCATTACAGACTTCAGGTCATAAACTGCCCAGACTCAGGAAATCAGGTAAAATCTGTCTCCCAAATCCGACCCTCACGGAGATAAGGAGTGCATTTGTACATCTTCTGTATACAGTCTTTGAAATTAATTACGTCACATTGTGATACAAAAGTGACATTTTCCAAATTTCAAATATTATCCACAAATACCACGAAGGGAGTGATGGTGGGCAACTTCATTTGTTGATACTTCATAAGGTCATTGACTTAAGGAACTTTGTGAAGGAGTTCATACTGCAATAAGTGTGTATGTCTGATTAAAGCTGATTCTCAGATTAGTCAGAATTTTCAGAGATGCATAGAAGCTGCTGCTTTGCTAATTAACATTTATGTATCAACTAATTTGTTTTTAAAAATTGATTATACTTCAAATTTTTTAATTATCAAATTCAAAATTAACATTACCTATTTAGAGAAAATAATTGCCCTTCCCTTTCAGCGTGTAGGCAATAGATTAGTAGATCCCAAAGTGGAATTATACTTCATTATGGGAAACATAAAGCAAAGATGGAAGAGTAGGGACAATGCTGTCATTTTCATTGTTCTGTCATTATAATGCATTATGATCTACAGACTTGCATGCAGACATATCCTCATCCTATGCAGCTACGCCTTTAGAACACACAGTTCTAAAGATTGGCTAAGTTAACGATGAATCAGTATTACGGATTTCCGCCCCCCCCCAAACTCAACGTATTTTTATTTGTTTATATATTCATTTGTTGTGGTGGTGGGTGCTCAAGCTACAAGCATGTGTTTGGAGGTCAGAGAACTCTGTTCACCTGGCTTGTGTGGCAAGCAAGCAATTTCCCATTTCCACTGAGCCATTTCCCTGGCTGTGAAATTAGAGTTTTAATCCCTCGGCACAGTAATTCTTACGCTCTCTCGTTGAATCATCATTTGGTTTCGTACTCTCCTCTTGCAGAAGGCCCTTCCTAACGTGAGTAATATGAGGAAGGTACAGTAATATCCAGCCTATGATAAAGTATGTAGGAGAGCAATTGTCAACACCAGAAGATTAACTGGCAATACTTGCTTTAATGAAATGAGCTAAAGCTGAGAGGTCACAATTTGATATCAAAACGTGAGAACCAGGACCAACCAACTGAGTAACACTAAATAGAAAGAATGAAATTCAAACAATGGCCAACGTGGAGGATGGCCAGGGTAGAATAAGTTACATAGAGAAGTCTTCTTAGCGCTGATAGCGTGAATCATGAACTCCAGCCAGAAACACATTGACCCTGATGGAGTCTAAGAGTTCAGGGCTGAGATGTGAAGTTACTCTGGCAGGGCCAGAGTCTGGGAGTCCCTCTGGTGCCCACTTAGTGTCCATCTCTCTTAAAGTACTTTGCACCTTGTGCTATTTTATATAACAGTCAACAGTCCCTCAATATTAGGTCTCTGCCTTGTATTTACCTGTCTTCAGAACCTGGTACCCATCTTCAGAGTTTCAGTTCCAACCGGCCAAGCACCGGATGGCCTTGCTGACTTGTCTTACTATGCCTCCCTACACTTTGATAGCTGGAATCCAACTGGTCCCCAGATGCTATTTGTCCTGGATAGTGGATTCACTTTCTCTGAGCACATCTTATGCATAGTGATGACTGTCTCTCTACACACCTCCAATAATAGCTGATATTGGATGTGTGTTTCAGACTGTCCCAGTGGCTTTAAAAATACTTTTTTGCATTCCATGTCATTTATTGAATCATTCGTCTATCTCCTACCCTTCTGCCCATTTTACTACTGTCCTGTGTTAAAGGCTTGAGTTGTGATGAGAGAGAAAACCATGGAAGGATACAGGAATTCGCATCCCTGCTGAAGGGAGCATAGGTGAAATGGAAAAGTCATAAGCCCCACTCCCAACTGATAGCTTAGTCTATTTCTATGAAGATTATTGTTTTTTCATTTGCTTTATTGGCTTATTTACATCTATTAAAATATTGTGTAGAATGTGCAAAATCAGTGATCTATGGACATTGCTTATAGTTATGTTTCATAACTAGAAAGCAGATTTTAAAAATCAGTCACATATGGAAACAGATGCAGAGACCTACCTCTAAACCTTAGGTAGAGCTCAGGTTAACTCTGCTCAAGAAGGGGATGAAGAGTTGTAGGAGGCAGAGGAATCGAGGACATCACAAGAAAACACACAAATCAACTAACCCGGGCTCACAGGGCCTCACAGGGCCTCACAGAGACTGAATGGACATTCAAGGAGCCTGCATGGCTCTGACCCCGGCAGTCTGCCTGTGTGTAATGTTTATATATCTTGGTCTTCCTGTGAGGCTCCCACTAGTGGGAGCAGGGTCTGTCTCTGACTCTTTTGCCTGTTTTTGGATCCTTTTGCTTCCACTGGGTCACCTTAACATAATGGGGAGGGATGCCTGGTCTTATTGCAGCTTTGATACGCTTGGTTGGTATCCAGGGAGGCTTTGCCCTTTTCTGAAGGAAACTGGAGGAGGAGAGAATGGAGAGGAGGAGGTGGGAAGGGGAGGTGTGTGGAGGGGGGAGGGGTGGAGAGACGGGAGGGGAGACACTGGGAAGGAGGCGAGGAGGGAGGGGAAATTGTGGTTAGGATGTAATATATGAGAAAAGAATAAAAAAAAAATAAATCATATGAACACAGCGGATTCTTTCTGGAACTAACCAAACATGAAAGTTTTCAATGCTTCCTGTGTTTTCCATCTGACAGACTTCTCACCTCTCCGATATTTCACAGTTGGGTTCATAAAGATTCTCTAGAAAATCATGAGCACCATAATTCATGGGTATGAGGGTCCCTGCCATCTCCTTAGGTTATTTAGTTCCTCTCATGTAGAAGAGCTATAAAGTATAACATAATTTATGGTTGTGAGCCTAGGCTTTAACAGCTGAGCCATCTCTCCAGCCCAAAGTAGAACATTATGATAGGCAGATTTGGGCACAGGGGTCCCGCTCAAACTAAGGCACCAGCCAAGGACAATACAGGCGGTAAACTTTAAACCCCTACCCAGATCTAGCCAATGGTCAGAACAGTCTCTACACTTGAGTGGAGAGTGGGATATGATTTTCTCATATACTCTGGTGCCTCACATTTGACCATGTCCTCTGGAGGGGGAGACCTGGTGGCACTCAGAGGAAGGACAGCAGGTTACCAAGAAGAGATTTGATACCCTATGAGCATACACAGGGGGAGTTAATCCCCCTCAGGAACAGTCATAGGGGAGGGGAATAAGGGAAAAATGGGAGGGAGGGAAGAATGGGAGGATACAAGGGATGGGATAACCATTGAGATGTAACAAGAATAAATTAATAAAAAAAGTATAACATAAGTATCTTACACACACCCTGTAAGAGATTTTACTTTCTGATAAAGCTCACGCTCAGTCCTGAACCAGAGCACAGCAGATCCTTCCAAAATAAAAACAAGAGCAGAAATTTGTTGCCACCGTTCTACAATTCACGTGTAATTCTATTACAGATATATCCAAATTACTCATATGGCTTGTAACTGTGACAGCAAATAAAAGTGCAAGGTTTAAGAGTTAAGGGCTAGCGAGATGGCCTCCTCACCTTGCTGACCAACAGCGCGCTACCTTTATGGCTGTAATTGATTGTCAGGCCTAGACTCTCCCCCTAACCAACCTCAGCTGGAGCTTCTCCAACTGCTACTTGGGGATGCTGCTCCTGGATTCACAGGGGTTGCTAACTTGAATGTAAACAGAAGTCCACACCAATAATAAGAAATGACTTAAGGAAGATAGTTATGGCAGCTGTCTTTAATGTCAGGAGCCAGGCATGATGGCACACGCCTTTAATCCCAGCACTTGGGAGGCAGAGGCAAGCGGATCGCTGTGAGTTCGAGGCCAGCCTGGTCTACAAAGCAAGAAATGACCAGCCATACGAGGAAGCTCCTAGTCCACTCTCCATTTAAAAGGAGACACTGTTGTTGAAAACCAGCTCATTGGTGATTTTGAATGAGAATTTTTGTTTGTTTGGTTGGTTGGTTTTATTTTTGGAGACAGGGTTTCTCTGTGTTGTCCTGGCTGTTCTGGCATTTCCTCTGTAGATCAGGCTGGCCCTGAACTCAGTTACCCACCTGCCTCTGCCTCCCTGGCCACTAGGACTAGAGGCAGGCGCCACTGTGCCTGTCAGCAAAAGAATTCGTAGGAAAAAAAATTTCAACACTGACAAGTGATTCTTTCTTGGTTTCTTCTTCTTCTTCTTTTCTTCTTCTTCTTCTTCTTTTCTTCTTCTTCTTCTTCTTCTTCTTCTTCTTCTTCTTCTTCTTCTTCTTCTTCTTCTTTGTACTGTTATAGATAAACGAAATATGTCTACGGACCTCCATGAAACTACAAGGTGCTGGCTTCTGGGCTGGCTGGTAGCTGCTATTGGCAGCACTGCTTGCTGCTTCTAGAACTCATTACTCTACTAAATTTCCTGCTTGGCACCCAGGACACTTCAATATAGCATATGCCAACACACACATGTGTTCATACACATACACAAGTACACATACCCAGAGTGCCATGAATACAAATCATATTTATACCAGAGGAAAACCCCTATTTTCTCTATTGCTGGTATATGGCCCACTCCAAAGAGTCATTGGTTCACCCAGGTGAGTCTTTAAAAACCTTTTCTGTAGATGAGAGGGTTTTTATTATGGTCCCCGTGTTTTACATCAACTCCAGTACAGTTTCCTTTTGTGAACAACAGTTCCCAGAGAGAAGCTGCACCTTCATATGGGAACCCTTTGAAAGGCTGATGAGCTGTGGCTGTGATGAAGTTAGGATGTTGCAAATCCAGAGTCGGAGGATGTCGGTCCGTGTCTGGTCCTCTTAGTGGCCATTTATTGCCCTACCTGGTACCTGACCTAGCAGCCTTGTCAATCACTTGGAGTGTAGAAACAGAGGGCCAGTTTCCCTTGGCAATGTGTTTAACTCGAGTAGACTTCTGCTTCCACCAACCCAAAGTGAAATGTGATACCAGACAGCATCTGAGGCCTAAAACAGAGCTTTCCCCATTCTACTGCGACCCGCCTCTCTGATGTTTTAACTAATGTATTTGAAAAGGGTCTTGATTTATGACTGAACTGCTTTTATGTTGGAACGTGGAGTTTGGGGTGACCTAAATCTATGTTCCTCGGGCCTTGGTCAGTCTTTTGTGGCACCAGAATAAGCCTCTGTTTTATCCTCTTTGCTGTGAGAGTTGTGTTTTTGCATTGACACTTTCAGTCTTTCCTTCAGGATGGGACAAAGGGAAGTTACTGCTGCACGGGTGGATCTCTTACCTTGTCCTTACCAGAAGCAAACACAGTCACAAGAATAAAACAGGACAGGGGGAAGAGGGCAGTGGTGTAGAATGCTGACTGCCAGGCACCAGCTGACTGTTGCATTCTTGAATCAATAGCACCTGTGACTACCTGCACAAGCTGTAGGTAGATATGAGCTCATTAGCACCTTGTCATGGAGTGGGGAGGGGCTCATGAGGCCTCCCACCTCCATGAGGGCTTAGTCTCAATTACTGGTTGATGGGGAGAGAGAAACGTATTCAGTGCGGTCACTGGTACGGTGCCCATGCTGCTGGAAACAAACTGTCTCTCATATTCCTGTTACCAACCAGGATGAAACCCATTGGGTCATCAGAACATAGAGACAGGAAGACACAGGGAGGGTTATGTTTAAAGAGGAAGGGGATCTGTGAGAGTGGGAGAGGGACAAGAGAAAGTAAATGGAACGAATATGATCAAAATAGATAATATGCGTGGATGAAACCATCATACTGAAGCATTTTATGTATAGTTAATATATGTTAAAACTCCCCAAATTCATAAACTACTAAGAGTATGCTGAATCCACATGTAAGAGAAGCTGTCTGGGAGCCTGGCATCGCTGTCCTCTTAAGAGGCTTCATGCCACAGTGGATGGAGACAGATGTAGAGACCCACAGCCAAGCAATAGGTGGAGTTTGGGGAGTCTTGTGGAATAAAGGAAGGAAGGATTGAGGGAGCCAGAGGGGTCAAGGACACCACAGATGTCCAGAGTCAACTAACCTGGGCCCATGGAGGCTCACAGCACATACATGTGCTGGACCTAGGCCTCCTACACATATGTAGCAGATGTGCAGTTTGTTCTTCATGTGGGTCCCCTAAAATTGGAGTGGGGAGATGTCTGACTCTATTGTCTGCCTCTGGATTCTTTTCACATACCTGGGCTGCCTTGTCAGGTCTCAGTGGGAGACAAAGCCTTGCTGAGACTTGACATACCAGGGTGAGTTGGTAACCATGGAGGGGCCTCCCCTTTCTCTGAGGAGAAGGGGAGGGGAGAATGGGGGTACGTAAAGGTGGAACTAGGAGGAGAGGAGGGAGGGGACTGAGATCAGGCTGTAAAGTGATTAAATAAATAAATAAGACATAAATAAATTGAAGCTGTCTGTAGATTGATGAAGTTTTGCCTTATTGATAAATTAAGTTTATATTGCTAAGCATAACATCTTATTTATTTTTAGTTATCATCATGATCATCATTATTATTATTAATCATTGTTCCTTGAGACATGGTTTCTCTGTGTAGCCTCAGCTGTCCTGGAACTCTCTCTGTAGTCTAGGCTGGCCTTGAACTCAGAGATCTGCCTGCCTCTGCCTCCCAATTGCTGGGAATAAAGGTGTGCACACCAACCACTGGCTTAATTTTTATTTTATGTGTTTGAGTGTTTTGCACTCACAAGCATGCCTAGGCCCAGGTTGGCCAGAAGAGGGTACCTGATTCCCTGTAGTAGGAATTCAAGATAGTTGTGAGTCACTGTATGGGTGCCAGCTGGACTTGGGACCTCTATAAGAGTAGCAAGGGCTCCTAACTGCACAGTCATCTCTCTAGCCCTATAAACAAAACATTTTAGCCCAACAAGAGGCACTGTAGTTGGTGACTACTCTTGCGTATTGTGTGTGTGTGTGTGTGGGGTTGTAGGACTAATGATGCTTTTGTGAGTGAGTAGATAGGGACACACTCAATCTCCACACTAGAATGCAGAAGATTCCATAGGACATTCCTGTTGGAACCCTCTCCTAACTAAAAAACTTAAAGTTTGCTCTGCAAAAGGAAATAATCACAGAGGGTTAAACTGTTTAAGTAAGTTGTCTGCAAAGCTATATTAAATTGGAAGTCCCCCTCAGGAACAGTCATAGGGGAGGGGAGTAAGGGGGAAATGGGAGAGATGGAAGAATGGGAGGTTACAAGGGATGGGATAACCATTGAGATGTAACAAGAATAAATTAATAAAAAATATATTCACTTAAAAAAAAAGAAATCATCCTGGTGTAGAGAAAAATTCATGAAATGTAATGTGCATTTCATCTTTACTATTCATTTAACTATTTGACTCCTTGTAACTTATACTGCTTAGAACTGAAAAGTCAAATAAACAACAATTTTGTCTCAAAAAAATAAATAAATTGACTTTTAGATCAGATCAACAAAATGAGGCAATAATTTAGCTCAAAAAATAAAACAAATTTGAAAAGTGAACAACTCAGCAAAACATGTGACTGGCCAGACTTAAGGCAGAGGCAATCAGAGTCTGAATGACTGACATCACCAGGAAGAAGCATGCATTGGGGAAAAGGCAAATGGGCCACCTGAAGTCTCCAAGCAACTTAGCAGGTAGATATCTACTGTGGAGGAAGATGTATCAGGCATATTAGAACTGCATAATTAGTGTCTGTGTTTTTATGCTTACTAAGATATATGCTGATATTTGCTTTTCCAGTAGACTTGTCTACCAAGAGAAAAATGTATTGGATAATCTGAAAATTATAGCTCATTTTACTAAATCAACAATATTTATCACTCCAAATTGATGGATAAATTTTCTGGTTCTATACTTTAGTTGCACAAATATGTTATGTAATTGCATTGTATAATAGATGCATTGAGAAGCCTGTATATATTTTATAGACTCAATTAGGATTTGGTGATTTGACTTTAGATAGACATTTATACATGGCAATATTGACATACTAAGATATTACTTTATGCAGTCAACAAAATTTTAACATTCATAGGCTAAAATATTTATCAAATTATCTTTTATGATTAAATGAATTTCATCATTCTCATTTGCATGGAGAAGAAAAAATGTGTTTTTATTGATAATTTGCTGTGACTTTGTTCCTTAAGTATATTATATCATCTGTCTTGAACAATAATTCCTTTAATTTATTTAAAATAGAAATAAGTGGGGCTGGAGAGATGCTCAGCAGTTAAGAGCACTGGCTGCTCTTCCAAAGGTCCTGAGTTCAAATCCCAGCAACCACATGGTGGCTCACAACCATCTATAATGTAATCTAATGCCCTCTTCTGCTGTGCAGGTATACACGAAGGTAGAACACTGTATACATAATAATAAGTAAATCTTAAAAAAAACCATTTATTTATTTATTATGTATACAATGTTCTGCCTGCATGTGCACCTGCCCACCAGAAGAGGCAGCAGATCTCATTATAGATGGTTGTGAGTCACCATGTGGTTGCTGGGAATTGAACTCAGGACCTCTGGAAGAGCAGTCAGTGTTCTTAACCTCTAAGCCATCTCTCTAGCCCAATAAATAAATCTTAAAAAAAAAAAAAAAAAGCTTAGGCAAGTTTAGTAAAACTTTCCCTGAGCCTCATACGGAGTAAACTGCAGTGTTAGCATTTAATTCCAAGTGTAGATAACTTGTATTCACTGTGACTTCTCATGGGATATTGCAGCCTTAAGCACTCAAGAATGTAGAGTCAGGCACACCACTAAAGCTTTAAATTGGCCTTCACGTCACCTAGATTTAAGCAGGTGAATGAGCCAAATTGGGAGAGGCCATGACTCAAACCTGGCAACCATGAGGCTGGTAAAAGGATGGGCTTTGTGATGGAAATCAGGCCAGAGACAAAGAGATTTCAATTTAAAGCCTAAGAGATCTTTCATGTGAGGAAGAAGAAACTGAGGAAAACGACTAAGAAGTAAGCATATTAATCAAAGGAACATGTTGGGTGCAGCTTCCAAAGAACCTAGAGTGGCAGAGAAAATAGTGGTGGTTTTTAGGCCTAGGGGGCGATTGGCAGGAGGCTCAGGCAGAAGAGCAGCCACATTGCCATCTGAAGCAAAGCTAAACGCAACTTCACACTTAACGTTAACCTCGACTCAGGCAGAACTAAAAACCAAGACCTCCAAGTTCTCCGCTTAGTGTTATTCCCGCATGGGAAGTTTTCATCTCATAGATCTGGTATATATGGAGCTAGAATGAGAAGTGTATACTTGTGTTTTAGGAGAAATTAATTAGATGTATATGAACAAAGGTATGTGAAGAGTATCTCTTTTTTCTTTTCCTTTCTTTCTTTCTTTCTTTCTTTCTTTCTTTCTTTCTTTCTTTCTTCCTTCCCTAGCCAGGGTTTCTCTATGTAGCTTTGACTGTTCTGGACTCACTTTCTAGACCAGGCTGGCCCCGAACTGACAGCAATCTGCCTGCCTCTGCCTCCCAAGTGCTGGGATTAAAAGCGTGCGCCATCACATCCGGCTAGGCACACATTTTTAGTTGTTACATCTATGGATTTGTAAATAATAACTCTGCAGATAAGTCCTCCTTGAAGGCTTCCTCTTTTGTTGTTCCTTGCATTTCTTGTTGGGACCTTGATCAGAAGCACGTGGAAATTGGTCATGCAACCAGACTGTGTTATGGTGGAGCCTTACATTAGCATGTACTGGTGTGCACAGAGGGGGGCTTATGAACATAAGGTGTGAACTGAAGGTCATTGAGTTCCTGACATTTTGTGTGTGTGTGTGTGTGTGTGTGTGTGTGTGTGATTTTATGTAATTTCTGATTGAGAACAGGGGAGTGTTTTGGTAGTACATGGATGATTATTGGTGGGGATGTTTTTAGAATGCATGTATGTCTTTGGGTAGGTAAGTGTTAGTTAATTCAAGAAACCGTTATACTATTAGCTATGGTTGTATTTTATGTGGTTTTTTTTTTTCATAAAATAATCTGGATTAGGATCCTTCACATTCAGCAGCACTATCTCACCATCACAGAGGAGATAACAGAACACAAAACTGACTTGCTTTTCCTGAAACATAAAAGGGTACATGTTCTAGGATACTGACAAAACATTGACCTTTACAAAGGCAACAATTGATGCTGGAGGGATGGCTCAGCAATTACATCCTTTGTGCTTGCAGAGGACCGTGGTTTGGTTCCCAGTATCCACATGGTACCTTAAAGCCACCCATAAATCCAGTTCCTGGGAATTTGATGCCTTCTTCTATCCTTCCATGGCACCACATATGGACATGGTTTATATACACACATGGAAACAATACACTCACACAATAAAATAAAATAAAAAATCTGAAAAAGAAGCTCACAGTGAGGAAGTGATAGAAGTTTAGAATACTCATTTCCAATATTTATGGTATAATCATGTTCTTTTTGGTAAAATAAGTATTTTAACAATCCTTACTTATGTAACTTAAAATACAGCTGAACTTTTTTTTTTTTTTACATTTTCTTCACCATATTGGGAATCCTAAACAACAGAAGTGCTATAGTCAAAAAATATTCTTTATTTTCTATAGATAATTTTAACCTTAATCTGGCAATGCAACATTCTCTTTGACAGCCAATCAAAGATAATCTATTAACATGACATACCAAGGCTAAAATCCATAAACGGAAGTTTTCAAAAGCCACCTTTTCTTCTAATAGCCGGAGTGCCTGTTCCTTTGTGAGTTGTTACTTTCTTAACTTTTGGAGTGACGCATACATATGTCAGGAAAACAATCATGACAAATCTCCTGTGATGGCGACCTCCCTTTGCAGGGAACTCAGTGAGGAGGAACTTCTCATCGTATCTTGTATCATGTGAAAAATTTGTTCTAGTATTAAATTATGGTAACCTTTTCCAGAGCTAGGCAATAGTGTGCAAGGTTGTGAACGAATAAGAATAAAGTGCTATATTTGTGTTAGACCACTGACTTAGGTAAATGATTTTGAGCATATGGATATTATCTTATTTATATGATTATTTAATGAAAAGTGTAGATGTGCATCAACGTTCTTGGAAATGGAATGGCCACATGTATTACACCGGTTTTATTAGACTAGACTGGAGCTGACAAATTCATATTGCATGGCACTATAGCTGTCATGACACCACAGCTATATAGTGATGTCAGTGAAACATTATTTACATGCTTGTGGTGATGTCTGAGTTAGCAAAGCTATTGCACTTCCAGTTGAATGATAGCAAATCGCACACAATCATGAGCAGCACGCAGAATTTGCTACTGACTTATATTTTTTAATACACTGGATTTTTGTAATTATTTTAGACTATACTCTTACTAAAAATGTTTGCTATAAAATAATTATGTTGTGTTATGCCATTTGTAGCCTCATAGATGTGTTTTCAACGTCTCTGAATTCCACGAGGAGGCCACCATGAGGGACTGATCATGGTTTATATATGTCCATGCTATAATGTTTACACAGTAATAAAACTGCCTAATGATATATTTCTGAAGAAGAAAAAAAAGAACGGATAGAAAGAGATTTATAACTCTATTGGTACTGAGACTGTGTCTTTAATGGATATACCATAAAAATCTTTATTATAATCCTGAACAGATGGCTCAGTGGTTAAGTGAACTTGCTGCCCTTCCAGAGGATTAGAGTTTGGTTCCTAGTACCCATATCAGACAGCTCACAACAGTCTGTAGCTACAGCTTCAAGGAATCCAACCTTCTTCCGTGTGGTGTATATGTTCTCTCTCTCTCTCTCTCTCTCTCTCTCTCTCTCTCTCTCTCTCCCCGTCCCATCCCCACAAATTTAAAGAATCAAAAAGAATGTTTTGATATAAACATTGGGATTGCTAGGAAGACACAGGCACACAGTTAAATACTACAAATGGATTTAAAGGAGGATACAGAATTGGATTTATTGACCTAAAAAGATGTTCACAGTGTGAAACCAAGTGGATTAAAATAATACACTATATAGGTGTCAGATAATTTGGGTAGCATGTAAAAGATCCAATTCAAAGTGAGTTAAGGTGAGTCCTCTATTTTTATACTAATTAACACAGTACGGAAGTGAGGTGCAGTGAGCTTCAAGATTGGTTAATTTGGGGGTTCCACAATGACATCAAGAAGCAAGGCTCTTTTCGTCCCCCTATTCTGTTGACTCAAATATCACTTCAACTAAAGGCTAGTCCTACAAACAGCTAAAACTTTGGTTCCGGGTGCAACTGTGCATAACTGCATGCTTTCTTACTCATATGCTGAAGGAGGCAATTTTTCAGCTGAGAAAAGCTAAGGAAATGGGATAAGTTTTAGATGTGTCAGATTTGCTCTCAGCTAAGGTTAATTTCAAGATTCAATGTATTGCCCGCTAATGGAGAAGAAGGCATGATACATTGCTATAGTCATACACAACCAAACATGTATCTGCCTAATCTGTACTTATTAATGGATGTTCTAGAAAATTATACTGCAATATCTGAACTCTCAAATTGCACTTCTTACAGACATTTTAGTCTCTAGCCATCTTTATCTACAGAGAGCTAGAAAACTAATGCTGTAATATGCTGCTATTAGACAATGCATCATGTGTGCTTTAAAACTGTGCCATTTGTTTATATGTATATTATATTCCTTAGCATATCAGCAGACATTGTTTAATTTTTTATCATGAAATTTTTAACTAAATTAAAGAAAAATGAAGGCACTAGTTAAGGGAACCCCACCATACACATCTGCCAACTTCAACAATTACCAAGTTTTTGGCAAATCTTGCTTTAAGTAGTTCATAGTAAGGAATAACTGTTGATTTTAGCTGAAAAGAAATTAAGCTCTAGTCACTTGTTAGTATTTTCTCATTCACAGAATATACCTCAGGCAAATCAATAACACTTAGCTGAGGTTAGCCTGATGTTTTTCCTCTCAGTTGTACAAGGCTCTTTTCAAACTGAACTTAGTGTGTTTCTTGGAAGGCTTAGTTTTGTTCAATTTCTTTATCTGTGTGTCTCAAGAATTTCTATAGTGCAACAAGCCGAATCTCCAAGAGAGCAGGTGCTGCTTTGCTGTGTGAGCCTGGGTGCTGGAAGCATGATTCATTTTATGTCTGAAATGTCTGGGATATGTGAAGTTTTCAGCTTACCTGTGACGGTAATAGAAAGTTTCAGACACACTTACCACTGGGCAAATTTGATGAGACTGTGAGACGATCCATGTTAAGCCTGCAGCTTCTTGTTTTCTGAGGTACCCTGACAAACACTCCTGTGAATACAAGGTCCCCAGGTTAAGAGGCACAGCCTAGAAACGTCGCCCCCACCCACCCACCCCGACTTAAAGCTACAGCCTTCTCCTTTGGTTTTGAAGCCTCCTTCTTTTTGACGGCTTTGGCCTTTTGCTTTTCTACTCTGGATGTCCTCTGGTAGCACACTCCACTCTAGGGACTGATTTAAACTTTCCCCACCTAACGGATACTTGACCTCGTTTTCCCTAGCTCAGTGCCCTGGCTGGAGAATCATAGACCCTGTGGTGGTTTGAATGACATCATCCCAGATTGGTCTTGTGCATTTGAAGACTCGGTCCCCAAGCTGATGGGTCTATTTGGGAGATTTAGGAGGTGTGGCCTTATTGGAGGAAGGATGTCACAGCGGTCAGGTTTTGAGAGCTTAAAGACTGGCGCCATTTCAAATTAGCCTTTTCTCTTTCCTGCTTGCAGTTTAAGGTGTGAGTTCTCAGCCGTTCTGCTGCCATAGCTGCAGCTTGCTGCCACAATTCCAGGCCGAGATGGACCCTTGCTTTCTTATAACCATAAGCACAAATAAACCCTTCTGTTTATTAAGTTGTCTGGCTATGGTGTTTTACACAACAATACAAAAGTAACTAATACAGGCTCAGAACCCCGTGTCAAATTATTTGTTTAAGAAATCATTACTGTGTGCCAACTATGGTTGTGAGATGTAGAAAAGCCTTGGGGTTACTGTGTCTAGAAGGGTCACAGTCCCTGACTTTAAGGAGAGAAAATGCTAGGAAAGACACACGTTAAATGTGAACTTGACTAGTAAGTGCTACATTGTGTAAAGTCCTACTGGGTATGAAACATAAAATGAGTTCCTTTTGTAGACTGAGAGAACTCTCCCAGGAATATGGTGCTTCCACTATATAAGACAAGGAAGGAGTGGCAATTCCCCATCCACAGAAAGAGTAAAAACTTTCCCGTATTCAGCCATCAAATACCGATTTCCCGTAAACAAAGTGATTGCTAAGACTGCGTTTGAAGTGGGAGCTTCTTACACATCAGAGTTTGATAATGTGGACCTATGGAAAATAAATGTGTTCCTTTCACAGAACTGTGGTATTCTGTCAGGCAAAAACCACTTTCTACTTCTGTCTATTTAGCCCTTTGTTTATGCAAGTAAGTGGAAAATCCATATTGCCTTCCAGCTGCATAAAAAAAAATTAACTGTTCTTCCTCTTAACCTCAGAACCCTCTATAGTACTTATCACATTGGCCATTCAATGGTTACGGATTAAATTGCTTAAATTTTAATTTATTTTATGATTTAATTGATTATTGTGATTACTTTATTATTCAAGGACTCCTGTGGGGCCAGCATTCAAAAGGCTTTTTTTTCCTCCTATTCTGATTATCAATAAGAGAATGAGGTAGTGACGACATTTGTCTTGAAAGGTAAGATGTGAGGTGGGACTCCTTTCATAATTCAGAAACAGACACACCCAGTCACCAAGAGACTCTTCTGAGGTGGCGATAGAGGAAACACAGCTAATCAGGGCTGAGTAATAGGGAATAATAGGATGTCAGATGAAGAAGAGCTGTGTTCATATACGTTAGCCATCCCTGTTAGTGGCATGCGGCTCTGCAGCTCTGCATTTCAAGTTATCTCATCAAAAGAACTCTGGACACTCATCTTGGTTTTTCTATTCTAACTTCAAGCACATTTCAGGCATTAAAAATGCTACAAAGTGTGATTCCTTATATAAGGCATGTGCCAGAATAAGAACACGGGTCAGCAGAAGAGAACTTGTTTAGCAAGCCTAAGACCATTGTTTAATCTCTCAGAACTGTAGGGGCGGGGGGGGGGGGGGGGGGAGACACTTCTGGATCACACAAGCAGAGTTGGGTATGGGTTCCATTTATGGAGTGGGCCTTAAGTCAAATCAGATGTTGGTTGGTAACTCCCCCAAGTTTTGTGCCGCTATTGAACTAGTGCATCTTGCAGGCAGGACCCCACTGTAGACAGAAGTGTCTGTAGCTGGGTTGGTATTTATGTTTCTCCTTGGTGGCTTTCGGAGTGAGCGCCTGATGTTGTGGAATACCTTCCTGTGCGAGGGAATGCTAGTCAGGATTAGTGGAGGCTCTAGGTAGGCAACGGTTCACACCTGACTTCTAAATGTTCGGTGAGCTTTGTAGGTGTTGTCTTCAGCAAGTTTGTGGAGAGAAACCTATAGTCTTGGCAGTTGTCTGGGATGTTTTAGGATTCCTGTTGGATATAACCCAATGTCAGCACTGAAAGCTTTTGTTTGGTGACAAGAGATGACCAGTTGAGGTTCTGTCTCCCCTGTTTTTTGTGATTTCCCTTAGACTACCTTCATATATGTATATATATTTTAAGACGATTCTGTTACATTAGGTTTCCACACAACACTTCAAATGGTCCTTGATTTTAGCTGTCCCTCCTTGTATTGTCTCCCTCGTCCCCTCCATCGCAACTTGGTCCTTCTGTTCTAGCTCCCTCCGATTCAATAATCGTCGATTTTATTTCCTTCTTCTAACAAGATGCGTCACATCTAGTCACTTACTCTATACCTAACTTATGAGATTCTACAGATTGGTTCTATAACTTGGTTTTATTGACTTAACAGCTAATATCCACATGTAAATGTGTAACATTACCATATTTGTCTTTCTGGGTCTGGTTACCTCACTCAAGCTATTGTTTTTCTAGTTCCATCTGCTTTGGGAAAAGCACCTGAGACTAAGCAGCCCAGGGACCAAGGGTAAAACCAAATATCATTGTTCTGCTAAAGGATCACAGCAAAAAAAAAAAAAAAAAAAAAAAGGCTTCTAATAGCATTCTGCTATACTTATAGATCAGTGCCTTGCTCAGCCATCATCTGAGAAACTTCCTCTTGCAGCAGATAGGAATGAACACAGAGACCCACAGTCAGACAGTATACAAAGAAAGAGAGACTTCGGAATGCCCCAGCCATAAATAGGATGTCTCCATCAAATCCCTCCCTATTGGGCTCAGGGAACTCTGCAGAAGAGGAAACTGAAATAGTGTAAGAGCAAGAGGGGATGAAGGACATCAAGGAAACAAGGCTTTCTAAACACAACAGGATCAACCTACACACGAACTCACAGAATTGAGGCAGTGTGCACAAGATGGGCCTGCAGAGGTCTGCACCAGATGGGCTCCCAGAGCTGAAAGGAGAAGTGGACACACATTCTGTCCTAATTAGGGTTACTGTTGCTGTGAAAAGTACCACGGGCAAAGCAGTTTGTGGAAGTAAGAGTTTATATTTGATCTATGCTTCCACATTACTGTTTATCACTGAAGGAAGTCAGGACAGGAACACAAGCAGGGCAGGAACTTGGAAGCAGGAACTGACACAGAGGCCATGAAGGAATGCTGCCTGCTGGCTTGCTCCCCATGGCTTCTTCAGCCTGCTTTCTTATAGCATTCAGGACCATATTTCCGGGGATGGCAGAATGCATATGGGCCAGGTCTTCCTACGTCGATCATCAACTAAGAAATTGTCCTACAGGTTTGCCTACACCCCTGTTCCATGGAAGCATTCTCTCAGTTGAGGCTCCCTCCTCTTCAGTGACTCCATCTTGTGGCAACTTGATAGAAAACAACCCATCCCACGCCCTTATCCCTAACACAGAAGCTATCTACAGTTGATAACCAAAAGAAAATTTAGTTTTCTACAAGGGAGTCTCACTGGGGAAACAAACTGCTCTTAGTGGTGAACCACAGGCCTAGCAGTAGATGACCACAAGGAAACAAATTCAATGTCATCTTTACAGGTTTCTTATTTCATAATGTCATGTTAGGGCTCCTTTTTATTTTTTATATCTATTTTACTCTATTTTTTTCATTTTAACCATATAGGTCCTTTGTATATATATTAATTGTGTGTGTATGTGTGTGTGTGTGTGTGTGTGTGTGTGTGTGTGTGTGTGTGTGTGTGTGTGTGTTTTATGGGATTCCTGAGTGTGCAAATTAGTGGCTGTCTATGTCTATATCTATTTCATGTGCCTTTTGTTGGGCTCTTTTCCTTCTGTTTGTTTTGTTCTATTCCAATGTGTTTATTTTTACCTCATTATAATACATTTTATCGTATTATTATCCCTTTGAAGTCTGTTTGTTTTGTTCTATTTTTATCTCATTATAATACATTTTATCGTATTATTATCCCTTTGAAGTCTGTTTGTTTTGTAATGAGGTACAGAAAAGAATCTTACGCAGGTAAGAGGGGAGGAACTGAGAGGAACAGAGGAAGTGGAAACCACAATCAGGATATAGTATAAGAAAAACATCTACTTTCTTTTTAAAAATTAAAAAAGATTTATTTATTTATTACCTACAGTGTGCTGCCTGCACGTGTGCCTGCTCACCAGAAGAGGGCACCAGATCGCATTATAGATGGTTGTGAGCCACCATGTGGTTGCTGCGAATTGAACTCAGGACTTCTAGAAGAGCAGACAGTGCTCTTAACCACTAAGCTGTCTCTCCAGCCCGAAAAACATCTACTTTCAATAAAAGAAAATAAAAAGGACATACCTATTTTGGCAGCCTCTTTCAGGACTCTGCTTTTGACAACCTGTGCCCATAGATCCTGTAGTAACTAGGCCATGCCTTATTAATATTTGTCTATCTCATTATAACTTTACTAGACATAGACAAACCAAGAGGTGCTCATAGGTTCTGGGAAACATTTTTGTAGTGACCCAGAGTTTGCAGTACTGATAGAAAGTTATGACCTATACTGATCAAAATAGCTTTGTTTGTAAGCTTGGAGGAAAACCAAAAAGGTATTCACTTATGACCAGCTTTAAGCCTGCATGACAACATATTTTGCAGGAATATTTTGGTAACCGTATAAAAACCGTTATTTTAGACAGGCACACTATTTAACCTAGGCTGGCTTTTCAAGCCTGACCTTCCTCTTCATACTCTCTAAGATCTGAAATTACAGTGGGCAACATCACACCTGGGTTCCCACAAATACTGTTGAATGCCTCTGCTCTACTAGACACTGCGTGTTATATGCTATCACAAATAAAAGACAAATGAGAATAAGGTTCTGTTTCTTTTTTTTTTTTTTTTTTTTTAAGGTTCTGTTTCTTAACATCTATTAGATTTTACCTTTATTGCAATCAAAATCACTTTATAAAGCCAAGCATATGCATCAGACACAAATCGCTAGAATTTACTTTAATAATTAATGATAAGTTTTACAGTTCAAGTCCAACGAATTTAATATTACCCAATTTAGGCATTAAAAATATCTTATTTATTCTTTGAGGATTTCATACAATGTATTTTGTTCATATTCATTCTTAGTCTTTGCTCCAGGTCCTTCAATATCTATGCCAACTTCCCTTTGTCCCCTATATTTCTTTCTTTTTTCCTCCTCCTCTTCCTCTCCTTCCCTTCCTTCTCTTTCTTTTCATCCTTCTTCCTCCTCTTTCTTCTTTATTTTTCTTCTCCTTTCTTCCCAGTCTCCCCTTTTCTCCTTTCCCTCATCTTTATCAGCATCATCTTCTTCCAGTTTATGCTCCCATGTACTCCAGGTGTGGAGCCATCTGCTGGAGTGTGCTCAGTGCAGGAGAACCCAAACCCTTACAGAAAAATGAGCCCCGGCTCCCAGAAGCCATCAGCTGTTCACGGGTTAGTCATCAGGCATGGGGGATTATAATGTAAAAAAAAATGACTTTAAACTGTTGTGTATTAAATCATCACTATTTGAAAAGGTATACTCATTTCTCTTTTTCAGGACAAGACTTTGTGTAAACTTTAGGTAAATAGTTTTTTTTCTCTCTTTTTGTTTTTCGAGAAAAATACATTTTATAAAGATAGCAAGTAAGATTTTGTAGCAGCGAATCTTGACTAGTTAATGCATCCTGATACCGGTAGCAATTTACACATATTTGCCTTCTACACTCAACACGTTGTGCTCTTCCACTTTCACTGAAGAAGACCACTCTCATTTCCTAATGTACTGAAGTACCAATCTCTTTCTTAATGCCCATGCATTAAGTCTTTCTTAGACCCAACTCTGTACTACATTGTGTCTATGTTTTGCCTTATAAAAGTGATGTTCTTAGATTTAGACTGAAAGCGCTTTAAAGCAGGAAGGCCGTTGATTTAGAAATGGTACATGCAGTATGACGACACAGTTAACAGTTTATGTTACAAACTAAAGTTTAGCTCTAATCACAGCAAGTCTGTAAACCATTGTGCAACCTGGGGTAACTCTTGTCTCTGTTACTTATTTATTTTTTTAACCAGCAGGGAGATGACAACATTAACAACACCTACTGTGTAAGATCATGGTGAAGATTAGGCAAACAAATACATGGGAAGTGCTAAAAAGAGGGCACGACAAGATATTAGCTCCGTAAGAGTTACTTATTCCCACCGTGCTGGAATGTGGAGGCTTGCTATCCAATTGCACAGGTAGTCTTATGTCGCTCCAGGAATAGACTGCACGCAAAGAAGCATGCAACAAATAATTTTCTTTTTGTGTGAGGCTGAGGCCTGAACCTCATATATTGTACAGGGTTAGGCAATCATTCTATTGTTTAGCTGCATCTCTACCATCAAAACAAGTACTTTCTTTTCTTGATGCATTTATGTCAGGTACTGTCTACATTTTGGGTACAGACCCGAGGAAGAATAGATGCAGCTTCCAGTTTGAAGGGAACTGCATCCCACGGAAGTAAACTATATGTACTATACTAATATACATATATGTGTCAATAACCTTGTAGAAGAGAAAACGAACTGTAGAAATGGAAATTAACGGGAAATACAGATGTTTGTCTATTTAGAACAGTGTTTACATCTCTAAAATCCCACTAAAAATTAAAAATACTGAGGGAGAATGTACCTAAGACACGCGAACTACCAAGCATTACAGCCTAGAAATTTCCCATGCTTTCAGAAAAAACATCAATCTTCATGACTGCCTCCCTGACTCAAGGCTGTGACCAATTTCAGCTTCAGTTGTAGTCTTAAATATTTTGAATTAAGTATAAGAAATGTTTTATTTTAAATTCTACAGTTTTTGCAAACATATTCCTGGTAGTATTCAACACATCGATGAATATGAGAAATTCCTTTATCAGCTACATGACAGGAATTTTTTCCTTTGGTGTTTTTTTTTCTTTTCAACAGTGAGAACTATGTAACGTTGTTTCTCATGCTATTCTTGCTCCCAAGGAACATTTGCTCTATCAAAGCAAATGTCTTAAAGCAGATCTATAGCACATTTGCTTTTCCACTTTTTCTTACATTTACTGACTATTTGACTAAGTTGACATGTATTTTGGAGGAGTGTCTCTCTTCCCTGAGGATCAAGCTCAAGTCATCAGGCTTGGTGGCAAATGTCTTTACCTGCTGAGCCATTTTGCCTACTCTGAGTGCTTAATTTTAATGAATTATATATACATATATATATATACATTTATATATATGTATATATATACACAAACACACATACACACACACACATCAAAGAGATTTGATTCACAAATGGCAGCATCTTTGCTTACCCAGATAGCTAATTCACTCCCTAGTTTAATGATATTGGTCAATCTGTAATATACATCCCAATAAACTGACCAATAAAAAGCATTGCTTTACCATTAGTGTGATATAACTGCAAGATAATTTTAAAGGTTTCCAAAAATTAGTCATATTATTGTAGGCATCCATGTATTATCTAGCATTAAAGAACCTAGTACTTTAATGCTAGGGAATATTTAAAGCTAAGGGGGTATTTAAGCAGTGATAAAAATCACCGCTGACTAGCCACAGTGGCACTACACCTCTGAAGCTTGTGGCACCAGACGGCCATTGTTGTAAAACTGCTAAGTGTATAGAAAAACAATGTAACAATTTGTTGGCTGATAAAAATTCCTGTGGTCAGGTTGCTAACCTAACTTTTCTTGTTATGCAATGCAATATACCTACCATGGGCTTACAAGAAACTCAACTGCACAGACATTCTCTCGACCCTGCTTTCACTGCTGCACAGACGGCGACAATTATAAGTGATTCACGCCTAGGGTAAAAGGTTTTGCTCTCAACATTTTGTTCATACCATGGCTTAGAATGTAGGGGTGGAATGGTTTTTAAAAAGACAAAGAAAAAGGTGTTTGCATGAAAAATCAAATTTTTCTCTAAGAAACCTTTTTTTTTTTTTGGTCTTAGATAATTTTGAAGTGATAAAGATAGGTTTTATATCCTACAACTCTAAATGTAACTATTAAAAATGCCCAAATTCATGAATTCTGCACACAGTGAAGCCTTGGAGTCTAACATTTTAATTTCTCCCCTTTCCTTGTCATTTTCAAGTTTCTACTAACCTGTTAATTAACTATGTCATGAAACTTTATTTAATACACTGTTATGGCTTTGGTGTGTGAGTGTGTGTGTAAGTTGACCTCTGCCTCTAGAAGCCAGAGGCCAACAAGTGTTCTCTTCCTCCATAGCTGTCCACCTTATTTTTTTGAGGGAGGGTCTCTCAATATACTGGAACATACCAATTTGCTAGACTGGCCAGTTACCAAACACCAGGGATCTTTCTGTCTCTATTATGCGCCCTCCCACCCCCCCCCCTGCGTCCCCCCCGACTGGTCTGGGGTAACATGCAGGACACTACTTAGTTTTTATTGTGGGTGTTAGAGATCAGAATTCAGGTCCCACTGAACCATCTTCTCAGGCTTTTGGGTGGCTTGAACACAGGACAAACGTCCCTATCTTTAAACAGATACCGTTTTAAGTCTGTTTACCTACCCATAAAGCCTAATTTTGTAGAAGCCTGTTCTCATGGAGTTTCCTCTCATTTTCTGTATTTTTATCTCTACGTATACATATAACCATCTATATAAAACTTTAGAGACATATACATCATTTTTTTGAATTTGAAATGTAGGGGTTTTTTTGGTGTGTGAGGGAACAAAAGAAGTCGTGGGATGGTGTTGGGCAAGCCTGTCTCTGGGTTCATCTGTGCGTTAATCCTTCTCTGTATCAAAGGCCTTGTTTTCTCGGCGTCTTCCTCCATGCCCTCTGTCTCTTACACGTGTTCAACCTCCTCTTCTTCAGGGTTCCCTGAGCTCAAATGGGAGGGAGTTGAAAAATACTTCATCGCTGAAGACCCAAAGGCAGTTTGCCCGGCTTAGAGGTTCCTAGCAATGCTACTAGAGGGCCTCCAACCCCCTTCCTCATCGTCAGTCCCTGCTTCTGGGCCTGCCGCTGAGCCCTGGCGTAACTAGTTACGCAGTACAACCAAGCAGGGTCTGTCCTTTCCATATACAGTTTTACGAGTCTGTGCACGCTACAACAGATTCCTTTCTGCTAAAACTTTATAACTGAGGAGAGTGAAAGACAATAAACACAGCGGTGAGCGGCACATCAGCTTTATGGGGATTAGAGAAAACAGTTTGCAGGTGATGTCTCAAGCAAACGCGCAGACATTTACGTTCCGTTTACAAGTACACACTGACCAATCTCTAAAATAAATGAAATAGTGAGTTAGGCAATGTGCTGGATTCTGATAAAATGAAAGAAAGAGACTGTCTTAATTGGGGATTAGCATTTATAAATGTCTGGACTTTTCTATGGCAACAATGACACATAGTTTTAAGATGTTAATGTGTCTGTAATAGCTGATGTATTTTCAGCACCTGGCTTATAGTTAATTCCGAAGGGAAACTTTCATTTATATGCTTGACTGAGTAGAAAATGTGTCAGCCTAGTTTTAAAAAAATATTGGTGTTAGTCCTTGTCTGGCGGTTCATTTAACTTAATTAATCTTGAGTTTTTCCACGGGGCACTCGAGGAGGCTGAGAAGGAAAACTCTTAATTTTGCTTAAAAAAAATAGATTTAAATAAACATCCTAAAAATTCCATCGTGTTCATACTTTAAAAGTAGCTCTGGCGACAGCTTCTGAGCCCTTACTCCCTAGAAAGTGCTTACAAATTATTCTTGTTGGTTGTTCCCTATAAAACGTGCCTTTGTCACACTAGTCACATAAACAGTCTCCACGCTAGCCAGGACTTGTCAGACTGGTTCTCTATGGATCATCAGTGACTTCTTTCTTCACCTCACTTTAGCCTACAAAGAAAGCCACCAGTGAGCTGATGAACAGACTCAGTTGTCGACCCATCACCACAGGACTTGAATCTTGCTAGTCAGCAATGTATCGGTGAGTTCCCGTCGCCTTTGTGCCTAGTAACTTGTAGTCTGCAGTGGTCTAAGGTACCCTAGAGCTTGTGGACCTTCAGTTGACTTTATTTAATATGGAGAATCACTTTTGAGGTTTTACATGATATTGTGTCAAGCAGTTTTTTGTTCTTTCCATAGGAATGTTCTCTCTATGTCTCTGTCTGTCTCTCTGTCTCTGTTTCTCTCTCTCTCCCTCTCTCTCTCTCTCTCTCTCTCTCTCTCTCTCTCTCTCTCTCTCTCTCTCTGTTCATTCTCAGAAGAGCTTTCCAAAATGTAAAGGAGACAGTGATGTGCTTGCTTGTTTCAAGAACAACACAATGTTTTTCTAATTTAGGCTTTATTGGTCTTACAAGAAAATACACTTATTTTATAAAGTATATATAAGAAATGGAAATGTAAGATCATGTGGGTTAAAATTGCTTACTAAGTAGTCTAAAATTACAAAGTATAAAATATTTTGAAAGAATAAGACATAACTTAAGATGACTGTTTTGAATAGCTAAATTGTCATAATTAGATCTGAGAAATTATTCCGGTTATGGAGATATAGTAGTTGGGGGGTAAAACATGTACGTGGCTGATGAGAGATCTGGGCTCAATCCTCAGTACCACACACACATGAAACCCCAATATATCTGACCACACCAAACTTCTCTATTGTTTTCTTTCAGTGTTAGAACGTAAATGGTAACAAAATTTTAGTCTGCTAATTTGGAATTAAAATAATCTTATTTAATTTTATATTAAAACTTATTTTCTCAGACTCCTTGGTAAATTTTGATTTATACTTTGATGGGGAAGCATCTTTAACTTATATTTTGAGAAGAAAATACAAAATTTTCCATGGCACTTGTACCTTTGCTACATAAGAAAAAAGCCTGATTTTGTCACGGGCAGAACTCCTACATGTATTTTATGAGACGTTGATGATTTCTCTAGTCTCACAAAGAGACAAGAAAGAACTACAGATCTTAAAAATATAGTGATGTCTGCCCTTTACAAGCATTTCTTTATAATCCATGATAGTTTTTGTATCTTTCTCCTTCCTTTCATTCATTTTAAGAACATAACTATAGAAAATAGTACTTCAAGAAAGTCTCTATCAAGTTCACCACTCTGGCTTCCAGATCTTGTCTGTGTGAGATCTGATGGGATTTGGGTCTGATTCTATAAAGGTATAGAAGCTGTAATGAAGGAGGAATTGTAGCCAATTATTTTTTAAAATTAATTCCTAACTTAAAACAGAAGACGTGCTAAGTTTTTTTGGGGGGGGGGGGTAGTTCTTTTCACTGTTTATTGAAAACTGTTGTGCCATCTTTTTTCTTTTTTTTAACATCTACATTTATATTATTACACATAAATAAAATAAACGACATACAGCAGGAAGAACTAAGAAACAATCAAGAATTATATAAATGTTACATCCATAGTAATTTGGCTATTTGAATTTGGCAAACTTGAAGTAAACATCTTTCCTATCTTGTTGAGTCTAAAATTCTGAATGAAAATCAATATCTATTATATCATATGTATTAACTTGAAACATCTATCGAGATCTAAAATCATCTAAAAACAACTAAGCTTAGTTGAAAGAGTAAACTATCTGCTCTTCAACCTCATCAGAGACTTGAGAAGGAATAAAACTTAATTACCTGAGTGAAGTGGAAGTTCAGGTTAGCAGTTTCCAAAATGAAAAAATGACTGAGACAGTTTACTGCCTGAAAAGTCATCCAAAAACTCTCTATAACATTGGAGCATCATCTTCAGCCTTCTGGCCCAATATATCTGACAGACATATTTGCGAGGCAGGAACTATTGAGGACTTGCTTACCCTATCATGGCAGAGTTTGGCTGTAGACTCTGCCTCCATCCAAGCTTGCCCATTTTTAGGCAGAATTTTCTCTGTGGCAGAAATGAGGACATTTTGCCCAATGGCTGGTTTGACACATTAAAAACCATCTCCATAAAGAGGTTCTTTGATGTTCAAGAAGATGTGCTAAGTTTTAAAAGTCCTGTTTTAGAATGGACAGAGATTACCTCTTGAGTAAACAAATTGGGGGAAAAACCTCAAACCAGCTAGCAATACAGGGAAATCTTTCTGATCTGAAGATTTTATGACTGGTGAAGCAAATTCTATAGGAACGGGGAGACACTGGGTGTGATGTCAAAGGAAAGGGCTGAGGTGGAAAGCAACTGGGCTTATTACACACCTGTGCTGGGAAGTGCTTCAGGAGGATTGCTCCAAACAAATAGGAATACGTTTGTGTTGATGATTTCTGTTTGAGGGCTTTAGGAAAGCATAGAAGAAATAGCTGGAGAGTTGTGTTTACGATCAACTTCATCTTTAGCCAGATTCTGGCAGCCTTTTCCCACTTCCATCTAAATGAGAATCAGTAGTTAGGAAATTTGAGGGTAAGAAGATGATTTGGACTGGGTGAAGAGTTTTCCTCTTACCTTGCAATTTTCTTCAAATGGTTATGTTATATTATCCTTTGAGCATAAATAAATGAACACACAGATTTTATAAATATACATGGAAGATAGTTAATGAAAGCCTAACTTTGTAAGTTATAGGAGGGGGTTTGGGAGGAGGAGAAGGTATTTCTTAAATAATTTTATTTTCTTAAATATGCTTACCAGTAACTGAAGATAATAATTAAAAGCAAATGAATCTAACTTATAGGGATGAATTTATAATTTTTTTTAGATAGCTGAGGGCAAAATGAGTAATAGTCAAATGAAACAAAATATACAACTTTAATGTCTACTTATGAACTACTCATACATAGAGTGGCCCATGTATACCCTCCTATTAAAATTAATAAGCATTTATTAAAAAATAGAGCAATTTTCCCGATGTCATAAATCCTAATAAATTTGGGGTTAAACTGTTGCCAAAATAAAATTGTAACTCCATTGTATTTGAGAAAAAAAATATAGTGCATAGCCAGGTGTGGTGCTGTATGTCTTTAATCCCAGCAGTTGAGAGGCAGAGGCAGGTGGAGTTTGTGATCTACAAACTGAGTCTAGGACAGCCAGGGTTGTGACACAGAGAAACCCTGTTAGAAAAATCAAATATTTATTATGTATGTATATATATGTGTGTGTGGGGGGGGTGTATGTGTAGACATAAAAAAGAAAGGAATATGTGAGTCTGGAGGAAAAAAACCAAAGCATAAATGAAGCAGTTGTTATTAAAAAGAAGTCACCCTGCGCTTTATTTAAATGGACATAATTATATGTTAATGGGAGATGTCCTCTCCCTAGTCACCTTTCCCTTCAGGGAGATGAGCATTTATTTATGCAGCATGGTGATGATTAAGGAAGCCAGGGTAGTTTCAGAAGGTATGGAGACTGAAGGGACGGTGCAGACATATTTGGGTAGTTTGTGTCAAAGGGGGAAACGGGTCTTATTCCCATTTCAAAATATGCTTGTTTACAGGGAAAACTTCCCTGTAAAACTGTGCCACACCCTGAGATTAGTCAGTAGTGATATTGAAAGGACTTTTCATCGACAGATAGGCTCCGCATTGCAACATGCCTGTGCTATAAGGGTTTAGCGTGCCCTCATTCCTCTTTCAGCTGAGATCATCCTGTTCATGTAAAAAGCTTTACTAAGTCTCGCTGGGATTAAGCCCTATGTGGACATTGTGTGTCTTGTAAAATGTATCTCATTGAGCAATTCTCTAAGTGATTGCTTTTTTTGCAAGAAAAGGTGGTATGGTTTGAATGGTCCAGCCTCACCCGGGGATCATCCACACTGCCCGTCTAGATGTCCAGGCCATTTTACCTACACCAGAGTGTCTATGCCAGGTGCTAACCTAAGGCCCCTCCAGTCACTGGAAAGCTTGACAGAAATGGGAAAAAAATCTCACCCACCCATATGTACCCATGTACATGTATGTACATGGATAAAAAAATGAATGCACAGGTCCAGAGATTGTCTATAAAGCCAACATGAAATTGTTTACATATGTGTTGAGGAGGAAATGCTGGAGTAGAATTTTACTTTCACATGTGGGTTTCTAAACAACTTTAAAGACTTAACTGACCATCTTACTAATGTCTAAAACTTTGTCTTGTATAAAATAAGCATTCTATTTCTCCACTGTCTTAAAGGTGACCAGTGAGTGTGAACACTGTGAGCACTGTTTTCTACCAATGAATTTGTTGGTCAGAATGATCTGGAGCTGTCTTTTCCTCTAAAGTGAGGTCTGTCCTTTTAAAGTGGGAACAAATTGAAACATCAGCACTGAGTTTTGTACTCAGATATGATAGCGTTGTATACTCAGCAGTTGTGGAGAAGTTCTCCTGAGATATTATGTGAAAATATCCATGGGTGTTCAATGGCTCTATCAGGGTTAGGGTTTAGAGAAGCTACATTAAGAGCTACTCAGGTTGGGTGGGGTGAGGTGGCATTCAGGAAGCTGAGGATGTGGGATTGTTGGGTTCACAAGTTTGTGAATGTTCTGGGCAATACAGTGAAACCTCGGTCCAACAAAACAGGATGAAATGTATTCCAGCATATTTTTCTTGGAGCTACTTAATTGAAGATAATGGGCAAGAAATGTAAAGAATACTCTCTGGGATTCTGGCATAATTTTCACAGGTTTGAGATCGGTAGATAAAGGATCAAGAAGGAGTAAAGGCTTAGAATAAAAGTGGGTGCCGAGACATTAAGACAGACGTCATGCCAGGACCTGCAAGCCTGACCTTTCTCCAAGTACACACATGGCTTGTGTGTGGGAGGGTAACTTGGTAGAGTTTTCAAATAGTAATTCTAAGATGATAAACATGTTTTAGGGAAGTCCAAAATAGCACTGAAGCATCATGAAATTTTTATCTTGCAATGTTTCATCTGAAGATGTCAGATGATATATGTATTTTGAAGCTAAGTAAACAGGGAGGGATTTTACAGTTTGTCTGAAGTTCAACTGTGAGTCAGAGTAGGACAAAATAGTAACTGCTACCATCTGAGTGTACCATGTAACAACTACCATCCTAAAGCACTGCTTGTGCTTTATAACAACCTATGGTTGTATTGTACCCATTCTATAGATGGGGAAATCGAGGCTCAGAAACATACTATTTTTTTTTTCAGTTGGTAACGGATGACAGAACTGAAAATGAACACAGACCTCTAAGACTCCAAAGCCTGTGTTTTAAGCACGATGCCAATCACCCTTCTAGGCCCTTTCAGTTCGTCTACGTGGGCCCTCTATTACTGGCTTAACTGTCTTACTGTGTTAGGAGACTGTAAAGTTACATTTTCAAGGAGTGATTCAGCTCTCCAATAAATGTCCTTTAAAATTAACCCCTGCAACAGGAAGCACGGGAATGCCATTCTTCAAAGGCAACAGAGCTCAGCAAGATCAGATAATTTGCATATGGCCACAGGAATAGGTGAGTCAGTCAGTCAGCACTAGAGATAGGATCTGTCCTCCCAGTGCACCTGTGTTCTCTGCACAGTTTAGGAGGAGAGACAGATTAGTGTGGGCTGTCTATGAGGCCCAAGAACTATTGTTGTTGTTATGACTAATACTATTAGAACTTGAATAAAAATAGATGACTCTCTTAAAAATTAACAGGACACATTTATTATATACATGTTGATTTGAATTACCTATACATTATTGGGTGGCTGAATTGGGCAAATGAACATGTATACTACTTCCTACAGGATTTTATAAAAAGTGAAAACAGGAAAAAAAAAATCTACTCTCAGTATTTTTCACGTATATGATACGTTAACTGTCCACCGTGTGTACAGCTGCTCTCTTGAGCTCATTTCTCCTAGCTAACTGAAGATCTATTTTATAATGTTAGAGTGAATATCAGAAGCTTGTCAGTGTATATGTCACAAAATGCAGAGAGGATACACATGGGAGGGATAAAAATACTTCCTGGCAGCTATACAATTCCAACATCTATTTTGTCATTTGTTGTCTTCTAGCAATCCTGTGAGGCAGATCATTTTAATACTAGATGGCAGTACATACAGGGAAACCAAAGGTTCGTGGCACTGAGTCTTTTAAATCTCTTAGTCAGTGATTGGTGGAATTGAAGGTTTAACATGCATCTCCTAACCCCAGTTTTTACCACCTTCCCTTCTGCTTCTATTGTGTCATCACCAGTGGACTCCTAAGTACTCCCTTGGCTAGTCAGAGTTAATGGTCCTTGTCCTTTTAAAAAATTCATTTATCTTTGCATCTCAACTTTTCTAATCAAGGAAACCATGAAACAATAAATGGATATACATTAATGACACTTTAAAACAGCCATTCAAAATATTTGGTACAGTCAAGCCTTTGTTGAGCATTTGGTCACTTCCTACTCTATTGAGTACTGTTTTATTTTGGGAATCCAGTGTTCTAATCCTGTACACATGTGACTCGCAGGAGGTAGCAGCACCACTGTTCAGAGCTTAGCATTGTACTGACTCCAAGGTGAGTCCTATTTCTATGTTTTTTCCCCAAGTATAATTGCTTAAAGTGGCTTTCCAATGTCAAGAAAAACATTGCTGTGGATGGATTAGGACCAGGTCTGGGAGGTTCCTCTGTCTTCCTTCCATAACCCCTCATACACATGTGAGGCTACTTGAAAAGCACACTGGTTTCATAAATTGTTGAGGAAGCAATGACAATAGGTAACAATCATTGAGTATGTACTGTTTGTTTGGCAAGGTGTCAGGACCTCTATAAATGTTTGCCCCCTGCTGTAGGAGGAGCCTTTTGAACTGGGTTATGTCATTAGCTCAATTTGTTAGTGGGCAAATGTAGACTCAGGGAGGCAAGCAACTTCCCCAGTGTCACCTAGCTAATGAAAAAGGCACTGTAAAGGGTAAACTCTGGCTGTTCACAAGCAAAGAGCCCATGTCTTAAGCCACCAGGTAACACAATGGAAGCCATTAGCTTGAAGTTACAGGTCTCGTAATGGGAGATTATTATTGTTCTTGAGCATATAGAATAGATTATTATTTTATTAAGGTCTTTAATACATGTGAGTGTTTAAAGGAAAACATGATGGTATAGCTATTTCCAAGTAAAACATTGTGAATCTGATGCATCAATGACCATATTAAATGTATATAATCTGAATACGAAAAGATTTGGCTAAAGGGATGGCTCAGTGGGTGAAGTGCCGGTCTGGTGATCTGCGTTTGATCCTCAGGACACATGTAGTGGAAGGAGAGAACTGAGTCCTGGGACTTGTCCCTCGATCTACATGCACATGGCATAACATGGATGCCCTTTCCCACAAACAAGTGAGTGTAATTTTAAAACTTCAAGTATGAATATGTACTGGAAGAGATTTGTCAGATAGGATTAAGTAAAAGAAGAGAATCAAGACCTGACTGTTCTTCTTCTAGAAGGAACCCATTCCAAATATGACAACATAGAAAAGTTAAACATACCACAAAAACCAAATCTAACACAAATGCTAATCAGAAGATATATGTAAGCATGTATATTAATCTTAGAGGAAGCAGATTTTAGAATGAGGAAAATGACTGAGGATAAAGGCCACTTTGACCCAAAAGATCTCAGTCTAGAATGTGTTTACCCCTGTTACAGAACAGAGGTTCAAATAAATAAAGCAGACAACACTGGAAGGTAAAATAGGCAAAGTCACAGTTATTCTTGGAGATGTTAACTCTTGCCCCTCAGGATGTGACAGAACTAGTGGACAGAAACTCAGGTAAGACACGGAGAACCTGAAAACACCAAGTCAGTGTGGCCTGGCTGACCTGTAGCAAACACTCTACCCAAGAAAGGCAGAGTACAGATTCTTCTCAAACACATATGGAAAATGTACCATGATCGACCATATTCTGAGCCATACAACAAAGGACAGTAAAATGCCCCAGAATCATCAGCAGTGGACACGGTGGCTCAGAGGGAATGGTGGCCAATGGCAGCAGTTATAGGAGAAAGGTTTTCAGACAGGCGCTGTGGCCACCATTAGATCATGGCCAGGCAAACTGTGAGCCAGCGGGATTAATATTCAAAGCATCACTCCCGGTCATCTGCTGCAACAAGAAGATTCCTAACTGGGACATCTGTGTCTTGAAATGTTACTACTAAATTTACTATCTGTACTTCAGACATTACATTGCTATTAGAAAAACCTTAAAAATATTCTATCATCTCTTTCTCCTATACAGACAACTTTCAGAAAGTAACTAACATAGCATAAAATGGCAATTACTTTACCACAACTGCTCTGTTCTGTATATTGCAGTAGTGTGAGATTTAACTAGGAATGGAAGGACAGTTGACTATGTGAGATTTCATTTTGTTTCATGTAAAGCAGGTCTGGAGGCCAGAAGCTATAGGATGAGAAGGTGGTCATTCAGAAGTAGGCTCCTTTTCCCATGCTGTTCTCCCAAACTTGGCACTTATTTTTTAAAATCATGAAGTAATAAGGATACTCGATCTCCAATTAATTAATATATATTATAGCTATGAAATATAAATCAGAATTTTAACCATCATAATAGACTCCATTGGTGTCTACTTATTCATGTTTGTATTTTCCTTCCTCCCTCCCTCCCTCCCTTCCTTCTTCCTTCCTCTATTTTTCTGGTACTGAAGATTGAATTTAGGGCCTCAAACACCCTAAGCAAGAATTTGACTGCTGAACTATCTCCTCAGCTTTAATTTGATTTAATTTAATTTTTTTTATAGTTTGAGACAGGGTTTCATTAAGTTTTTCAGCCTAGTTTCTGAGTTCTTGGGATTACAGGCCTGTGCAGTCAGACCTAGTGGCTCATATGAAAAAAGAACACCTGCAGGCTGTTTCCTCGCTAATTATCAAGGAAAAAGACAAATCAGTGAGATAGGCGTTTAGGAGTCTCTACTTCAGGCAAAAGGGGTGAAGCCATCGTGACAACAGGAGGCAGGTGGATACCGGGCTGTCAAGGTGTGAATGACAGCCATAGATTTGGTATGTGAGTTTACAGATACAAACTAAAGTCATGGATGTGGGTAACTGTCATCACTGGGGTTCTTCTGATCAGAGCACTTCCATTACTGATGTACATGAAAAACATATCTTATTTAAATAAAAATTTGAGAATGTTAACAAAGTGTTATTATTAAAACGATACTGTTTTTGAGTATGGTTAAGCGTATAATGATCAGCTTCACCAATCTTGTCATGCATTTGAAATTTAAGTTTTACTCCACAAACGTTACAGGTTAATGTTTGTGGCAAGAAATTTATTACGTAAACTCATTTCCCTTGAACAATCATATAAAGATAAACAGGGTCCGCACGTTTTCTAATTACACACTATTGCTAAGGTCATTCAAACGGGGGTTCAGGAAACACAGGAATTTGCAAGCTGGTTGGGGGAACCCTTGGTGGTGGGTTACTCTGCTTACCCGGGAAGAGATGCCTAGAGCACAGGGCTTCTTAGCTTGTATTCTCCATGACAATCTGCTTTTAAACTTTATCAGGGCCTGTGATTCTGAAGCTAGCCTAGAAAACAAGTACTTAAGAAGCATAAGCTTTTCACAGATTTGATTCTTAATTGATCTGTGTCCATGGAATATTTCCAGGGGCCCTTAATATAAATCGATGAAAATGTTATTTATGGTATCTTAAAAAATCTTGATGAGTAGAGAAGTGTTAAAAATGAAAGGTAAACGTCCCCTGGATGGGGAGAACTGGTGGCACTCAGAGGAAGGACAGCAGGTTACCAAGAAGAGACTTGATACCCTATGAGCATATACAGGGGGAGGAGGTCCCCCTCAGTCACAGTCATAGGGGAGGGGAGTAAGGGGAAAATGGGAGGGAGGGAGAAATGGGAAGATACAAGGGATGGGATAACAATTGAGATGTAATATAAATAAATTAATAAAATATATTAAAAAATAAAAATAAATCAGATTAGGAAAAAAAAGAAAGGTAAAAAGTTTCTTAATGTTCTTCTTCCACCTGCTTCCTAAAAGTAAAACTATTGATAAAAATAAAAATAATATGAATTGAAGTCTCTTGGCTTGTTGCAAATTACGTCAAATTGTCTGATATTGGAGTCAACAGAAAAACAATGCATTTGAAAAAATCTTATGAAGACTGACTAATACATCAAACATTGCTTTAAAAAAACCACTAAATGCTATTTCTGGGTTATTTGAGATATTGAGCATTAGTTTTGATAAATCTAAAAAAGGCACTAAGGTAAATCTTCATTTATGCCTACTGATTCTTTTGTTTGTTTTTGTTTTTGTTTTTGTTTTTCTTTTGAACAAAGTTTCTCTGTGTAACAGGCCTGGCTGTCCTGGACTTGCTTTGTCTACCAGGCTGGCCTTGAACTCACAGAAATCCATCTGCCTCTGCCTCACAAGTGCTGGGATGAAAGGTGTGCACTACCATGGCCGGCTCCCATTGATTCTTAAGGAGCATATAATAGCAGCACATGACATTACACTGCTGGAGGTTGGGATGCTGGGACGGCTAAGATGTTGGGTATGCACTCAGATTTCTGCTCCAAGTGACACTAAGCCCCAGTTCACTTGTCTCCAAGTTCAAAGCCAGAGCACCTTGCCAAGTAAACTCTTAACAGGGGGACTAAAGTCCAAAGTCCGAGTGGAGAATTGGTAGAAACAGAGCTAGCATTGCAGAAGCATTCGAATGGCTGAAGCTTGGTGTTAGCAGTGACAGGGAAGCCACCTGCTCAGACTCCCCAATCTTCCTTCTGCATGCCCCTCCACAGCACAGCAGCCCAGACATGCCTGGTAATTCTTGCCCCACCCCATTTTCAGAGATACAGTTCTCCAGCTCTGGCTGCAGTGGCACGCTTTGTTTGTCCCGCTGTAGCAAATTATGGGTTTTAAAGTCCTTCTGTGCCAATTTTTAAGTCCTGAACAGAACAGTTTGAGGAAAGTAAGCTAGAAAAGCTTACAATGGATCAACTTATAAGTGCAAGCCTGTCTATACCTAACCACTCAATGACATATATATATTTTTAAATTATTGTGCTCCACCTATCCATAATTATAAATCGCTAGAGGTTGGGCAAAGTGTCAATATGCATGCCAATTTGTGGTAGCCTAAGTCATAGCATATCTGGCTGGGAAGCTTATAAAGATGTTGATGGCAGGACCTTACAGATCAGATCAAGTCCCCACTGCTGAGTCACTACTGACATGCACATAAAACATCTATCAAAATCTGATGCTATCATACACACGTGTGCCAGCATCGCTGTAAAGACATACCACCTGGGTTTTGGGGGCAACTAAGTACAGAAATGGGGCCTGCCTATAATAATAGTCTATTGAAATATTTACTTAGAATTTGTTGGTTTACCAAACAATATACTCTTTTTAAAGCCTCATTTTATGACTACTATTCCAACAGTATTTAGATATTTTACAATACAATAGTGCTTCTAAAACCATTCCAGTAATAATTATGAAAGCATGGTCAGATATCTTTTAAAATTATTGTAGTCCTTTATCTTATTGATTTCATATAGCCCCTTTTAGCCCCATATAGTTACTTTTAATGACTGTGATTGACACCCCTCCCCTGCAGTATTGAGGGACATAATAAAAGTAGTATGCAGCTATTTTTGGTTAGACGTTAATCATAGAGACTGAAGTTCATTATAATTACACAGGGTGCTTTTTACAGAGGCCTAATAACGGTGTTCCTTAACAGCTGCTCTGCTCTTTTCTGTGGATGCCAAAACGAAGATACCAGCCCAGGACTTGCTTCTTCCCCTCTGGTGTTGTACGTTTTGTTCAGTTTTGCTTTTGTCTATCTTCTAGGGCCTTTCCTACCCAAGTTGCTTCTGTGGCATGACCCAAGGAAATGTCCACGTGCAAACACTTTTATTTCCATTTCACTTTATTTACTTACATTTGCCTTCTTCTTCCACCCTCAAATTTAACTTAGTAGCATTAGCAATAGTACACACACACACACACACACACACACACACACACACACACACTCATACACCATACTATTATAAGTCAACTTAAATCAGTTTAGTACAATGTGGGAAGCAAATAAAAAAATATTTGTGATAAGAACACTGAGAGCATAAATTACCCATGTAGGCCTTAAATTAATACCCAGAGCTGGAAATAAAAAGTTTTCCCTTATTTGTATTGATGCTGTAAAAATAAAATGAAAACAGTTGCTTGGCAGTTAGGTGGCATTCTTGCTTTGATTGCACCTTCTTTACAAAAAAATATTCATAGTTATCATTATAAGGATTAAACACATAATTCATTCCACAGACTAAGATGGTAGTCTTAGATATTTCATAGGTGTGTTTGGTACATCAATGAATAGAATAGAATTATGATTTTTTTCTTTGCAATTTTATAAGATCAATTTGCTTGACTTTCTTCTTCTCTTTTTCTTCCTCTTCCTCCTCCTTCTTCTTTTTGAGACAGGGTTTTTCTCTGTAGCCTTGTCTGTCCTGGAGTTGTTTTGTAGACCAGGCTGGCCTTGAACTCACAGAGACTCGCCTGCCCCTGCCTCCCTGACTACTGGGATTACAGGCATGTGCCACTGTGCCCGGCTTTGCATTTCTTCTTAACAAATTAACAGTGGTGGTTAGAAAGATAATTCAACAGCCAAGAACATGTAGCCCTTGCTGAGGACTCCGGTTCAGTTCTTAGCCCCACACCACAGGTCACAACCATCTGTAATTCCAGAGGATCTGATGCCTTCATCTGGCACCCATAGGCACCAGGCGTGCAAATGGTGCACATATATAGATGCAAGCAGTGTACTAATACATTATAGAATAACAATGAAAACATATTACCTCTCATCATTAGGCTTATTATCATGATGAAACACCGAGACCAAACACAACTTGGAGAGGAAAGGGCCTACTTCACTCAGTTCCCTGTAACAGTTCATCATCCAAAAGCAGCGAGGAGAGGAAGTCAACCAGGGACCCACGAGGCCGTGGAGGGGTGCTGCTCAATGGCTTGATCACCATGGCTTGTTCAGCCTGCTTTCTTATAGAACCCAGGACCAGCAGCTAGGGGTGGCACCACCCACAATGGCTCAGCCATCCCCATCAATCACTAATTAGGAAACTGCCCTATAGCTGGTACTTATTGGAGGCATTTTCTCAGATGAGGTTCCCTCCTTTCAGATAATTCTAGTTTGTGTCAAGTTGATATAAAATTCGACCACACACTATCTACATACACACATATACTTTGTGTTTTTCTTTTAATCCTTGGGTACTTGTGTAATTTTGTTTTAGAAATATAAGAAAATAAAAGCCACACTGTCTTAACAGTGCAAGGTTTCCTCAAAATAAATACAGCTGGAACATTTTTATAAATGGGAAAATCCATACAAAATCAAGCACAATCATGTAAGCTAAGCTAGTGAGTGCCAAACATGGAGGAAACACAGAGTAAAGGATTACTTGATGTGTTGCTATTTATTTTTTCTTTTGTTTTTTTGAGGCAGGTTTTTCTCTGTGTAGACCTGGCTGTCCCAGAACTGGCTCTGTAGGCCAGGGTGGCCTTGGGCTCAGAGATCTGCCTACCTCTGCTTCCTGAATGCTGGAATTAAAGGCGTGCACCACCACATCAAACCTGTTTTTAAAAGTTTTAATTAGAAATTTAATATGTGCACTCAGGTGTGTGCATGTTGTGGTATGTATGCTCATGAGTGAGTGACTGTGAGGGCCAGAGGTCTCCATCATGTCTTCCTCTGTTGCTTTCCACTTGCATTTTGAGACAGAGTCTCACTGAACTTGAAGCGCACCCATTGGATACACTCCTGGTGGGTGAGATCCTGGAATCCTCTTGTGTTTGCCTCCTTGTGCTGGGATCATAGCACGTCCTGTCGTTCTTGGTTATATGGGTGTTGGAAGTCTGATTTGTCCTCATGCTTCTGCAGTGAGCCCTTTACTCACCAGGGTGTCTCTGTCGCTTTCTCTGTTTTATCTGAAGCACTGACTTAGGAAATTTGCAATGCCTTAGATTCTGTTATGTTAATACCTTGTGATCTTTCCTTTTCTTGTTCTAATGTTATAACGTACAATGACCCTTTAAATGTGTCTTCTCATTTGCCATTTTACTTTCTGGACTTTGGTAGCAGTGTTATAGTAGAAAGAATATATGCTTACACAGCCATGTGTTTTAAATATGAATTAAGTAGTATCATTAGCTATAAATCTGGATCACCACATAAAGTATTTTATGAGAGTGAGGTTTCTGAACTAACAATTATTCCTAACAATGTTTGAGTTGCCTTTCCTTGTCTTCAATCCTAAGTTATTTCCTGGAACTCAGGTGGACTCCATGTTCATTGAGAAAGATCAAATACCATAGTGTGGTACTGAAAAATGACCCTTTGCAGCTTAGTTTACTCAGTTTTGTTTCAGTTCCTGAAGAACGAAAAGTTCTCGAGTGTGGAGTAAGAATGTATACAAAGAGATGGGGGGCAGGCTTATCTCTAGGATAGTACAAAACCAATCAACCAACTAACCAGCAAGCCAGCTAACCAACCAACCAACCAACCAACCAACCAACCAACCAAAGAAAAACAACCATCCAAAAGAACCAACCAACCAACCAACCAACCAACCAACCAACCAAAGAAAAACAACCATCCAAAAGAACCAACCAACCAACCAACCAGCCAACAAAAACAACAAATCAACCAAAACAGCTAACCAACCAAAACAACTAACCAGCCAACCAACCAGTCAACCAAAACAACCAAAAAATATCCCCCCCCAAAAAAAACAAAATTAAAAGTTATTATGATGTTCAAGATGAAAAGACAAACCAGAGCAGAGAATTTTAAAATCACCTCTTAAATACAGAGACACATTTTATGGGGGTGAGCAAAGGATATACTCCAAGGTACTTTCCATAGGAGGCAATAAGAAGAGCTTGCTAAGGGAAACAGCATGGGGTTTAATCACTAAGTCATTGTCCACAGCTCTTGTAAAAAGACATTTATACTAGAACAGAAAGTGTTTCAGAAACCAGGGAGCTAGAAGAGAAAACTGTTAAAAAAGCTGTGGGACAAATACTGGTGGGAGACTTTCAGTACAGTTTCCAAAACAAGTTCATTGGCAGCAGCGTGGGAGACTAGTGCAGGAAAAGATATGAATGTTGACTTGAAGGCTAGCCATTAACCAGCCATAGCAAACTATAGTTTATATAATGGAGATTTAACTAAGAACAGTTTCCACATTTTTATGTAATTGGAAAAAAATCAGAAGAGGTCATAAAATATTTTGACAATTAAAAGTGTAATTCACTTAAAATTTCAGGCTCTAGAAATGAAAATCTGTGCTCATTTGGTTCTGTATTGTCTGTGGCTGCTTTTAGGATACAGTGACGGGACTGAATAGCTCTAGGGGAGAGCCTATAGACTAGAAACCGGAAAGACCTGTTATTTGAACCTTCACATAAAATCTGGCCAGACTCTGGATGAAGGAGGGGATGATAATTCGTTAGCACCGTAGAAGTTATGAACATCGTGAACACGCTTGTTAGAACAGCTGGGCTGGAGCGAGCTGCTGAGATGAGGAGAGACTGATGGCGTCAAGGGGAGAATGAAGAAGGAATCTGAGAGCCACTGTTGTTCAGAGCACAGTGCTGACTGAGCCACATATAGGCTTGTTCTGACAAGCCTGCCTCGAAGCGTGACACTTCTTACTTAATCACCCACTGCCTGGCAGCAGGCCTACTTGGACCTTTGGCTCGCCCTCACCATTTGTCGCTACTGCTTTTCCCTTTTTAGTACGGTTCTAAAAATGACATATTAAGAAATGATATTGATAACACAATGCTGGGCATATTGCTTGTCTTCCAGAGATGTAAGGTCAGTCGAATACGTCTGTGTTTTAACTCCTACATCCACTCAACTTCTCACTAGTTATGCATTTCCCCCAAAATGAAAAGAAAAATGAGAAAGCAATCTGGCAAATTGAAATTATTGAAGGAATTAAAATCCAAAAAGTCTGTCTTAGGGTGAATTCAGGTAAGTTTTGTGTTTGCAAAGAAGTATTTGGATAAGCATTCTTGTGCAAGAGGCACTTGATTATACAAACGTCTGCTAATGGGAGAAATAGATTTATTCCTCCATTTATTGATATTGAGAACACTTTCTAACTATGTCTACCTTGGAGCAGTTTAGTACCGAATGACTTGCTGAGGAACAAAAGACAACTAAGAAATGACAAATTATATCTTAATAAAGGGAAAAAAAAGAAACAGTCAATTGGCCCAAAGAGCAATGCTATAGCTTGGGAAAGGAAGAGGTAATATTTGCAACATCAAATGTCTTAGTAATATGGACATTACTATTAACAATTTAAAGTAATTATGATGATTACTACTGATATTTGTATATATTTTCACATGGATATTCAATGTAAAAACTAATGACCACTATAGAACTCCTTAGGTTAGGAGTGAGGAGTAATAGTCCTTGTTTTTTGTACAGAGAAAACATGAAAGAGTACTACATCTGCTGGGATGTGAGAGCATGCTAAAGAAGCTGGCAGCAGCTCTCAGAAACACACTCTCAGAATTGTTTGTCCAAATTGTTTTGGCTAGATTCTGTCTTTGTTCCATGATATGCCTCTTGCTTCCTAACACCAAAGAAAGCAAGTCATTCAGGTATTGTTGGGAACAGGGAAGGAAGCCAGCATGGTGTATTGGCACAGTAGTGAAATGAACTATACACACACACACACACACACACACACACACACACACACACCCCACACCACACACACACATGCTCACTCTCTCTCACACACACACACACACACCACACACACTCACACACACCCCACACACCACACACACACACTCACACACACACACACCACACATACACACACACACCACACACACACACACACACACACACACACACACTCATACACACACACACACACACACACTCATACACACACCATATCTGGTCTGTGTCAGTCATGTTTTTCATTCTTTATAAGCTCTCTCTATCATCTCTCTTGTTTCTTCTTTACTTAATTCAAAAGACTAATTGTTGTTTAAAGTTTAAAGAACCATAAAACTAAAACATGCACAGATTCAAATAAAAGTTTCTTTCACTTCTTACTCCACTTCTTACTGCTAATAATTCAGTGCCTCCCATATTTTTTATTATGCATATACTATATAACTATTTTAAAAATTAGAGTGTAACATACAACTAACTCATTCATAGTCATCATGTTTTTAACTAAATGGTTAATTGACCACTTTCATATTAATGCAAGCGTATTTGCCCTCATCACTTACTGACTGCATAGCCTGGGTATCTGTCTGGATTAAAAGTCACTGTCAAACATAATAATTCATCATACTTCATATCTTAGCATAGTAACCACGTACTTCTGGCAAGTCTATCCTACTTTCTATAAGTATACATTGATATTCCTTATCTGGCATGCACAGACATTTGTTAAAACACCTTCTGTCCCCATATTCACCCCAAAGTCTTGCTTACGTCTGCTGTATGCATCTCCCGTCTTCTGCAACAAGTGAATAGCAAGCATTCAGAGACAGAAGGGGCAGGAGCCAGGCTGGGGAGCTTCTTGGGCACAAGTGTGCAGGGAGGAAAATAAGCACCTCATGGAAAAATATTTTTATACCATAGTAATTGCCATTCTAGGAACAGGTGTTTGGAACCCTACTCAGGGGAGATCAAAGAGGTTAGAGAGAGGACACGAGTTCCCATGGCTACCATCCCTGGGGAAACTCACAGTAAGAAGGGAGGGAAACAACCAGAGTCCCTTGGGCCTGGCTACCCTCCTCCATAACCTGCAGCAGGGGCAGGTAGAATCATGTGGCGATGGTGACACGGATTTTCCCTACTCAGTGTCCAGGCACAAAGATGCAATGATTGTGCTGAAGGACCCACGTGACACTATTTCCTGGTGGTCTTATATCACCAAGCATTGAGTCCCCTCGATTTCTATAAGTAAGACGTATTTATTGCAAGGTGCTTGGCAGTTTGCCAGAAGCTTCCTGAGCTCACCGGGGATGCCGCACACAGGATTGGTGTCCGGAGCCTGACTGGTAGGTGGAGACACTCAGTTCAGCATTGGGATGATTGGAGCCTGAGTCAGAGCTGGGAATGCAGAGGCTTGAAAGTACAATCCTCTTTAATAGGATTCAGCACTCAGAACTCCTCCACAAGGACAGACCATTCTCTCAGTCTCTCACGTAATGGATGAATAGCTTTCTAGAAGGAAAGAAACCCATTTCACTCAACTTATCGACGTGAGAAATAGTTAATTAAAAAAAAAAAAACGCCCCAGCATCATAGCCAAAAGCCTCACCAGGCACTAACTTTACTTTTTCTAGTGTTTGCATTTCCTGGCCAACTAGAATACATAATATATACCAATGAGGTAAGGATAACCTTTTTTGTTAGTAACAAGTAAGGCCTTAGATTGAGGAGTAGGTTTAATGATCTACTTTTTATCCAATCATCCCTATGTGCTTCTATAGCCCCTTCTTTTTTTCCAACAGAGAGACACCCCAAGTCCAACAATTTGAATTGGTGTAAAATAAGATGAACTTTGATACATTGATATAGAATTCAAATTTAAAACTATTCTCTACACACATTATATATATTTCTACTCTAATATGAGGCACTGAATCCATACAACTTAAGTATACTATAAAGCTTACTTCCAATACCTGGAAAGTGCTATTGCAGTCTCATTAGGATAATTAAGTAATATAAGCCATTTGCTGGCTGATCAAATTATGGTCATGGCAACTATGTCAACTAGCCTATTTTTAATCACAAGAATGTACATCCTAGATTTAACAGACATGATCCTATAGGTAGATAAGGTAAAATAGTTAGATAAAGTCTTTAAAGCCTCAGAGACTTACAGAATATGACATTTAAGAGGCTTTTAATATCTTAAAGATTCTTTGACAACAAGACAGGCTAACTCTTGGCAACACTCAGCCTACCTCAAGAAGATGATGAGCATCAAATATCCTCCTTATGGAAATGGCTCCAAATGTGGCAAACAAGCCACTGGGCAAAATGTCCCCATTTCTGCCACAGGCAGAATGCTGCCAAAAAATGGGCAAGCTTGGATACAGGCAGAGTTGATGGCCAAACTCAGCCAAAACAGGGTAAGCAAGTCCTCAATAGTTCCTATCTGACAAATATGTCTGTCAGCTATATTGGACCAGAAGGCTGAAGATGATGCTCCAATGGTATAGAAAGTTTTGGGTGACTATTCAGGCAGTTAATTGTCTCTGTTTTTTTTTTTTTCTTCTCATTCTGGAAGCTGCTAGCCTGCACTTCGGTTCACTCAAGTAATTGACTTTCGTTCCTTCTCAAGCCTCCGATGGGGTTGAAGTTCTGGTAGTTTAGTCTTACAATTAACCTAACCTAAGCTGTTTAGGGGTTAAGATGTTTTTAGGTATAGATAGAGGCTTTGAATTGGCAGAGAAGAGAGAGGATAGGTATTGATTCTCATTCAGAATTTTAGACTCACCAAGATAGGAAAGATGTTGTCTACAAGGTTGCCAAATGCAATAAAGCAAAATATCTTGAATATAACATTCATATGATCCCTGATTGTTTCGTGGTTCTTCTTGCTGTATGTATTTTTTCTACTTACATGTAATAATATAAATGCATATGCCAAATAAATAAATAAAAAGTAAAAAGCCTAGAACCTAGTAAATAATCATTAGTTCGAATCCACACCTATTGTAACCACAATTAATTAGGCCAAGCCAAATTTTCTCTTTTTGAAATTATTATTGTAACATGTATTTGTACATAGCTAACTATACATTGATATAACCTGTTGAGTAAAAAAAAAAGTGAATATATAATCTAAATGGTTGGCAATGTTACCAACTGCTTTGAGGGGAATATGAAGCCACGGAGAAAGGGCTGCCATGACATCACCGAAGCTTACAGGTAGGTATTAGCTCAAACAGCTGTGTTCATTAGAGGTCTTCCATAACCCTATCTGTGCATCCTCAAGGTTTGGTTTGGAATTTAATCATAACATGAGAAGGCAAGTAGAAATAGATCTGCAATGTGGTATGGGGCTTAACCTTTACTATACACTTCATAAACCATTTAAAATTCTACTGTCTACCACACCCTGCTCTGTAGCTTGGTCACAGCTTGCTGGCCATATGATAGCTAACTCTTCCAGAAGCCCCATGTACAGGCCAGACACTACTGTCATTACTTTACATATGGAACTTTTGTTTAGTCCTCATAAGTAATCCTATGATATAGGGACCATTACTATCATCTCTGTTTTATAGATAAAGAAACTAAGGCACAGAGGAGTCAAATTACTTGTCCAAGTTCAGGCAGTCAGAACCAGGATTTGTCCCAGGAGCTGGGAAGCAAGGCAGCACACCGCGGGTGGCATACCGTGGGTAGCATACCGCAAGGCGGCACACTGTCCTCTGACTGAATGTTCTTAACTTGCCTAAAGTGTTGATAAGGAGTGCACATCCACCTGATCCCTCTATTTACTTTCTTCCTCAGGCCACCTGTGGTGAGGGCCAGGAAGCGAACTTGTGTGGAGCCCTGGGTTGTTGGCCTCATCTCTTTTTTATCCCTGATTGTCCTGGCAGTGTGCATTGGACTCACTGTTCACTATGTCAGATACAGTAAGTATGAGACGCTCTGGCATCATGTGACTTGCTCCAACTGTCTCCTCATGGAATTTCATGTTTTGGTTTGCCTCAGGGTTATTTCTTCATGGCTATGGTTTATTTGTGTTAGCCCCGAACTCTTTGAATGCTTTGTTTTTGTTTTGTTTTGTTTATTTTAATCTCCACAAACCAAGGAGGATCCATCCTTCTATCTTTGGTGGAACAATGCTTCCTGTTAGGGGATAGAATGCTACTTTTCAAAATAACTGGCATGTGATACAGGAGTTTTAAATAGGGGAAGACCACAGGTTAGCTAGAATACAATATCTTGAGTTAGTTGGGACAACAGGACAATAACCTTGATTTTAAAATACCTAGTTCATCAAAATTTAAACATTCCAATAAATGAGTTACACACTGACATGTCACGTAGGGCTAATCTTTGTGCTGCACTAAGTTGGAAAGATGTTCACAATGGCGTATGGCTAGCTAAGTGCCTATGTCATTTACAATCTCATCCGGGGACATTCGTGATCGCAGAGGACAAGATGTGCTGAGGCAAATTATGTGGAGGTTCTCTGTGTGGTTTTGAGGTCTCTCACTGCCAGATGAGCTTCTGGTTGCTGTTATTAGGCAGATGCCCAGGGGACTGCAGATAGAACAACCCTGCTGAAGTCTCCCTTTACCCTGCTTCAGGTTTTAATTAGTTGACTTAACTGTGACCTCTTAGTTTAATATCCCCTTGTGTGACTAGAGTATGTTTTGCTACATGAAGGCCACGAAACCATAGAAGCGAAACACTTGACTCTAATTTAATTGGGAATTTGATGAAGGTGTTTTTCTATACAGAGAAAGAAAGATCTGGATCTGGCAATCTTCCTTCACTAGCTCCAAAGTAGAATTTCAATTTCCAAAGCAAGGTAGAGACATCTCTTCTGGGTGGTGTGAAGAAAACCAGTGCTTAAGACAAATATTTTTTTGGTGGTATTTACATACATGCAGGTCTTTAAAGCCAGAGTATCTTTATTTTGATAATAGAAATTTCTCTGGAATGCTTTTAATAAAAAAAATTGCTAAAATAACATTGCAGTACAGGTCTGTAATGAATATCCTGACCCTTGCTATGTTGTAAGCATTGTTATTCCTTGATGGATGTATGTCTATGATTTATTCATTTTATATTTCCAAAAATGTGAAGATCCTGGCATATATGATTAAAAAACAAGTGACATATTTTTTAGGACTATCTGTTTTCATATAGTAATGTTAGAGGCCTGATCACTTTTGTGAGAGAAAAGTGCTTCCTCTTACATCTCCTCTGCATTTTCATAAACCAAATTTTATTTTATTTTTTATTTATATTTTAATAATTTATTCATATTACATCTTAATTGTTGTCCCATCCCTTGTATCCTCCCATTCCTCCCTCCCTCTCACTTTCCCCCTACTCCCCTCCCCTATGACTGTGACTGAGGGGGACATCCTACCTCTGTATATGCTCATAGGGTGTCAAGTCTCTTCTTGGTAGCCTGCTATCTTTCCTCTGAGTGCCACCAGGCCTCCCCATCAAGGGGACATGGCCAAATATGGGGCACCAGAGTTCATATGAAAGACAGACCCCACTCTCCACTCAACTGTGGAGAATGTACTGTCCATTGGCTAGATCTGAGTTGGGGTTCGAAGTTTACTGCATGTATCATCCTTGGCTGGTGCCATAGTTTGAGCAGGACCCCTGGGCCCAGATCTGCCCATCATAATGTTCTTTTTGTAGGTTTCAAGGACCCTCTGGATCCTTCTATTTCCCCATTTTCCCATGCTTCTCTCATCTAGAGTCCTAATAGGATACCAAATTTTATAAGTCTTGTTCTTTTTGTTGTTTATTTTGTTTTTGTTTTTTCTTTTTGAGACAAGGTTTCTCTGTGTATCCTTGTCTGTCCAATATGATATGGGTCTTATTCATATGTGTGCACTGAAAATGGGTCATGCTTTCTAGTGGCCAGTTCTTGTGACATACTATTTGGTTGATCCGTCAGTCAGAAACTATTATCACACTACTTCAGGTGCCCACACAGCACACCTGAATAAACAATGATTCTTGTATGTTACTATTTTATATGTATGACGTTCCATCTGCGGGTGGAAACTAACAACAGAGTAGATAAAAATAATGAGTGTCTGGGAATCCACATGCCAAACTAAACAGATGTGTTACAGAATAAATAAGAATGTGGCTAGGTTTGGAAAAACATCATTTTGAGCCTCGCTTTATAATGCTCAGGACAGCTTAGAATTGTTTGTATGACTCCTGTCCCATGCCTTTGGGGCTTTATTTATACTTCTTTGTGCTGTGAATTTCAGGTGACTCTGTGAGTGAACAGCATCACTGTTAAGTTGTAGAATTACAAACCTGTTAGAAAATAATCCACAAACTCATGCTCATTCATGCTTTCTGTTTCTTGTTTGTTTTTGGTTTTGTATTTATGTTTTTTTTCCCCCTAAGACATGGTGTCTCGGTGTAACAGAGCCCTGGCTATTCTGGACTCACTTTGTAAACCTGATTGGCCTCGGACTCATAGAGTTCCTCCTGCCTCTGCTTCCTGAGTTCTGGGATTAAAGGCATGTACCACCATGCCCAGTGCTCATTCATACTTTTAACATATTCAATATCCATTAAATTACAAAAGATATCACATAATACTAGAAGCTGAAAATGTATCTAAAACTTAGTGGCCTGTTGAAGTCTACAGAACTGTCAAGAGCCATCCTGTTAAAGGAGCTCAGTAGGCATTTGGGCTGTCTGGGAGGTGATCTGGTATTTACAAGGTCTATACTGTGATGCACCCCTAGAACTACTTCCAGCCTCTGACACACTGTAAGGAGCCATTGATTTGGGGAAGTTCTCTCCATGAGAGATCTCTGGAAGGGATCTAGTATTTGCAAGGTCTGTACCATGATGCACCCCAGAATTGCTTCCAACCTCTGACAACCCTGTCAACTGTGCACAGCTGCATCTCTCTAAAATCTAGCATTAGAGCCAGGCATGGTTGCACATGCCTTTAATCCCAGCACCCAGGGAGGCAGAGGCAGGTGGATGACTGTGAGTCTGAGGCCAGCTTGGTCTACAAAGTGAGTCCAGGACAACCAAGACTACCTTCAAGGCCAGGCTGATCTACAAAACGAGTCCCGGACAGCCAAGGTTGCATAAAGAAACCCTGGGCTCCCTTCCCTCCTTTCTCTTTCAATCCTGATCAGTTACCTGAGCCAACAGCTCTGGCCACCCAAGAGATAAAGTAAACTGGAAGGGCATCTGCATTCAGCCCCAGAGACCCTACCCTGGACCTCTTCAGAGCCATAGCCAGGCATTAACACAGAACAAAGTACAATACTGAGTATGTAATGTAAGTTGTTTCTGTGGTTGGTCCATATGAAAGTGCTGGTAATTGGTCATGTTTTGCTTCTTCAAAATAATCCATTCTATTGACTCAAACTATCATTTTAAAAAACAAAGCCATGCTTAAGTGAATAAAAGGGGCTCTTATCCATTCCTTTGTAACATTACAACTGAATGTGTGATTGAATACTGGGGACATTAACATCAGCTTGGAAAAAGAGGAAAGAGCCAGGGTCTGGGTGAGGCCCAGTCCATTTTCTTACAATCACCATTTCAATGGTCTTGGGTTACTCTTATATTTATAATGCTTGGCACAACGATGCTCACAGAAATGTGGTAGGTGCTAATAGTCACTGGAGTAGACACAGATGTCTGATTCTTCTGTGTAGAAGAGGAAAACTATACTACATTAACTCTACAGTGGGTGAACAAAGCAGGTCACGTGAATTGGCAGCAGAGACTGAACATAGTGGCAAAGAAGCAGGAGAGACATCCCCTAAGCCCAGTGGGAGAAATAAGTTCTGTGACAAAGGAGCCCAGTGAACCTATATAGTGTCTTTGGAAGGTTATGCCAGGTGGCAATAGTAGCCCCCTAAATTTCTATTTTCTCAATTCCTATTCTCATTTCCATCTCCAGCCAAAACATATTTTCTCATACTACAATCCAGCAGGAATGGATAGCTTTCTGAATAAGAGGGTTCTACTTCTTTAATATAAACCCTGGGAAGCTTCTTGATATAACCAGATGTGTTCATTCAGATGACATGACTGGATATCCTTTGGGCTAACCAGGGAATGAATTACACATGAATCATTAGCCCGCAGCTCTTCTGTGGTATTTGTACAGCATTACAGAGCACCAGGCATTTCTCACAGCTTTTATACTCTATATAATAGTATGATGAGTAATTTTATTTATTTTGATATTGCTCTGGAGCAGGATGACAGAGCAGATGACTAGGAGTAAGAACAGTCCTTCTTGTCTTAATGTTTCTAATAGTCAATGTGTGGGGTAGTAATGATGTTTTACACATCTGAGAAAGATGATGATGGGGTTTGCCTCTTTCCTTACAGATCAAAGGAGGACCTACCATTACTATAGCACACTGCCGTTCACAAGTGACAAGCTATATTCTGAGTTTGGAAGAGAGGCTTCTAAAAATTTCACAGATATGAGTCAGAGAATTGAAACTATGGTAAGTGCCTCTTTCTCCATGTGTATGACACTGGGATGGCCTGGTTTCCAAAATATCTAGCCAACTGATCCCTGCATATCTTTGAAAATTGATAGAAAATCATACAAAGGGATCCAAAACAAAACTCACAATACATAACTTAGAAGACTGGATCAGTAAGTAGCATCTAGCCATTCATGAATGTCCTTCTCACTCACATTTTCTACACTTACGGATTATTCTTGATCAGCATAGTCCAGAAATTCTGAGGATGTGAGGCTTATGTGGAATAAGGTTCTTTCATATGGATACCCAACCCATTCTCTGAGCAAAAGAATGAAGTGATTAAAATCACTCCAACCCAAATATAAACACTATGCTTACTTGTAGGCACATCTAATGTATATATTTGAGTTTTACAAGGCTATGGAAAGGCACCAGTATTCCTTCTCAGGGAGGAATCCAATAGTTAACCAATAGTTAAGAAAAGAGAAATTTAGGACCACAGACCAAAAGAATTCTCATCACTACATCACCTAGGCAATAATTTGGAGCTTTCTTGGCTAGTGAGGTAACTTATGATAAAGTGATGTGAAGAGAACTGAAGAGCAAGTTCTACCACCAGCCATCAGTTGAATGTGTCAGCGTGTGGTAGATAACTCATTTCATTCTGGACAGATTTCCTCATATTTAGCTATTAAATTAATATGCTTTGCAAAATGTCTTCTAGTTCCAGTATCCTGAATAGGGACAGAATGGAAATAATTCATATTGGTCTGCTTTTGTTGTCATAGTGAAATACTTCAATAGTCTATTGTCTAGTGAAAGAATGTTTATTTTGCATCATGGGTTGGAAGGCTCTAGGTCAAAGGCATCTGATGATGGCCTCCCCTTCTTGTTGGCATCAGAAGGAGGCTTACCACATCACCATCCAAAGACAGAGAGCACTTATGTAGTCCCTACTGTTTTCTCGCTCTTTCTCAGAGCCACCTGGATTCAACCTTGGGCTCTGACCTAATAACCGTATCTAATTTAATTCACCTCCCTAATGCCCCACCTTTAAACACTATGGTTTTTCACTCTCTTACTACATTACAATAGGATTAAATTGCAATGCACAAAGCCCTGGGAGGCGTTCAAACCATGTCTAAGCTTTAGACTGATGACAGTCTTTCACAGAACTGGGTAGGTCACTAAGGAGGAAATCAGATCCTGGCCACATGTCTACTTGCAAAGAAACCGTAAGAAGCACTTCCTGAATTTCCTGTACACACATAAAGTAAGAAAAAGGAATGGAGCTCAGAAAGTCAATTATGTCACTATCCCCCTCTTTTTTTTTTCTTGGTGCCACTTGCCAAAATAAGTTTTCTAAGATCTAGATTTATTTAAATCTAAAGGAATATAGATCTTCAGTACCTTCAAAATCAATAATAATTTTGTAATTACTTGATAAAAAAAGTCTTTAACTTCCAAGTGAGCCACCAATTCGAGGACATGTCTGTAATGTTGTCATTGTAGCATTGGCCCTGGAGGACAGATTGAGGAATCAAGGAAATATAAGAATGAACTGGAAAGGTCCCTTGATCTCCTTATCCACTTGTTGGGTAGGCACAAGAAGGGAACTGAAATCTTTACCTCCCCAAGCCCTGAATTTTAAATTTTAAGTTCATTTGAATTATTTATAGCAAGAAATATCTTCACAAAACACTTCTGTCATATTATTAGAGAAACTTCATAGCTGTGCAATGCCAGGGACTTTCTCACAGTGTTGCCAGTGCTGAGCTGGGCACGCAGTACGTGAGCACACTTGGTAACTGTGTCACACCACACCACCATGCATTCATTCCAATGGCCAGCTGTCACTTAGGAGAATTACTTCACTCCCTGTCCAGATCCATGAGTCCAAACGCTTTTTTTCCTCCCTTAAGTTGTTTTGCTCAGGCATTTTGTCACAGTGATAGAAATCTGAAAAATTAAAGTAGATGGTTCATTTTGTGTGTGTCTGTGTGTCTTCAGTAAAAGTTCTTAACTCAGGGTATAGAGGGTGAACTGATTCTTAAGGGAACAGTGCTCACCGGTTTTGACATCCTTCTGAACAGAACCTGTAGGTCCCTGCTGGCCTCAATGCGACTCCATTCTGAGTACTGAGAGGTCAGCGCCCAACACTGGGTAGGACGCCACGGAGCATTCTCTAGTTCAGCACAGTGTGCATGGTGCTCACTGGGCTCTGTTTGTTTGCTTACCTTGTCTTGTATGACTCTTCAGAGCAGTGGTTCTCAACCTGTGGGTCAACACCCTTTTGGGGTCAAATGGCCCTTTCACAGGGGCTACCTAAGACCATGAGAAGACAGATATTTACATTACGATTCGTAACAGTAGCAGAATTACAGCTACAGTAAAATAGCAGTGAAAATAATTTTATGGCTGTGTATGGACGGTCATCACAACATGAGGAACTCTGTTTAAGGGTTTCAGCATTAGGAAGGTTGAGAACCACCACTCTAGAGCATAGGGTTAACTTGAAGAAAAAAAAACTCAGAAAACTGTTCTTGCTGATCTGCCATAAATATCCTTAAACAGGTGAAAAATGCATTTTACAAATCTCCGCTAAGGGGACAGCTTGCCAAAGCTCACATTATCAAGTACAGGTACGTTGAACCTAAAAGGTTGATTCTGGGGTTAACTACTAAGTATAATTTAAAATACTAATGATGTGATGTTGATTTAGCTTAACAAGCCATGGGCAACAATGTACTTTATTTAGCCTCCAATTTAAAAAAAATGAGCATTTGCAAGATGCCTGCTGAGAACAAGGGTATAATTATTGCTGATGCTATAGTGTGTGTGTGTGTGTGTGTGTGTGTGTGTGTGTGTGTGTGTGTTAAGCTAATCACAATTGAGAACTAATTGAACAGCAAGTAGTACCATGTCAAATGAGATCAGTACATCTTCATGTCTTGCATTCCCCACCCCCTATCCCAGTTAATTTAGCCTATTTTCTTTTGTTCTACATTTTTTTTAATGCTCCAAACATTTACCTAAGAAGATTTTGGAATTCTTATCAATTATTGATAAATAGGCAAGGCCAGAACATAACTTTCTTACTGTTGTTGGTTTGTATTCGGGAACAAAGTCTTGTTGTGCAGTCCAGGTTTGCTTTGAACTCCCAATTTGGTTTTCCTTTTTCTTAATCCTTTTGGCTTAGTCTTCTTAGTGCTAGGATTAAAAGTGTGTTATTACTTGGCAACACACAAGAATTGTTTATTATAATTTCAAACAACAACACTGAACTACATGTTCAGTTGTTTTCACTGCTACTGTCTGTGACTTAGCTAACATCTCTGAGGCATTGTTATGATGATTTTTTTTTCCTAAAAAATTTTATACTTGAGATAGCATCCTTCTCGGATCTCTCTCTACATCATAAATTCCCATTCTCTTAAGGAGTGCACCATCTACGTGGTACCTTATGCTAAGTTTTTTATGTCCACACTGAATGTTTTTCCCAATTTCTGTGACTATTTGCCTGTTCATGTACGCCTGGCGAAAGGTTGCGTAGTGAATTCCCTAACTCAAGAGGAATCTAATCACTACTGAGACACCTGAGGTTGCCACCCAAGTCTCTTTCATCCGGATCCCCGAGAACTATAAAAGAACTCATCTGCACCAGCTGTCTTTCCCATGTCACCTTGCAGCGTGCCCACTTCTGCACCTCAGCCAATCCTGACGTTCATGGCCACTCACTCTTTTTTCCTTTCAATTCTGCAACATGCAGAGGAGAGAATAGTTACAGAACCCCAGAGTCAAGACACCAGCAGACCACGGGGGCGAGAACCTGAGTCTGTCTGACTGAAGGAACGGGGCTGAGATCAGTGACGTTTGTCAAGCTTTAATATAGAAAACACAGCATTATAGCAAAAAGGAAAGCAAAGAACCATGCGTAATAATTCCACACAAACTTCCTCCCTCCCTCAATTCTTTCCTTTCTACCCATTTCCCTCCTTCCCTTCCTTCTTGATATTTTTTTTGGACAATAGCGAAGAAGACGATGGAGTGCTGGCTCACATGGTGCTGATTTTTCGAATCCGCTCTACCGAGGATCCTGAAATTGTGCATAAAATTATTGAACATGTTCTGCATGAAAAGCTGAAACAAGCTACAGGACCCCCCAGCGTTGACCCTGAATCAGTTGAAATTAAAAGTAGGTTTGTTTGCCTTGCTTACTTCTCTTGCCTAGAGTAATTCTAAGATAGCTTTAGGCATTCAGTTAAACATTCTTTTTCACTTTAATTGCTGAGATCCTGAGGCCTGTAAGTCAGTGCTTTGGAATAAATTAGTGTTAATGAACCATTTTCATTCCTGAAAGTGTTCTAAGCGTAATCCTCGCATGCAGGCTATAATTATTTTCTGAGAATTGTCTTTATACATTGGATATACAGTCTAACTGTACGTGGAAAAAGTGGCTTTGAATGTTTTTCTTCTGCTTCCACCACATGTTCTGAGAGTATGACACAGAAAAGCTTCAACATGCATTGTCATATCTGCTGTCTTAAGATCATTAACCAGTGAACAACTATAATTCACATATATTCATTTCTGTGCGTTTTTGCTACTGAAATCGAGCAGGTTGAGGTACAGAGTTTTTCTTTGTTTGTTCCTCTGTGACCACAGAGGACTATGCAATGTTATTTTATAGTTCATGCAAATACAATCGTCCTCTTAGTCCATGGGCTCCACATCCATGGGGTCAGAAAAGCACAACACTTTTTTTTGCAAACCAAAAAATATTTAGTAAAAATATATTCTTATTGAACACACACATTTTTCTTATTTTTATTCTTTAAGAACGTGGAACAACAGCTATCTGCATCGAATTTGTATCTTCAGGTATTTAGGTAATCCAGAGAGATGTAAAGCATATAGGAAGATGTATGTATGCTCCATGCAAAACCATTTTAGGCACCATTGGTTTTTTGACATCTTTGGGAATGTCCTTGCACTAATCCTCTACAGATGCTGAGGGACAAGTGTATTTCATTTCCATTGCCGCACAATAAGAAGAGTACACAAAGCTGAGCTGACTATTTCTAGTTCCCTTCTTCATATGACACACTTTGTAAAAGCTTTCTGTCTTTGGCTCATTAATGAGGACAAAGACTGGATAGAAAAGGGACTAGATCTTCCTATCTTTTTTCAATATCTTTATTTTCAGCTTAACAAGACCTAATGCACACACACAAAAAATTGAGAATAAAAATGCTGTGATAGAGTGTCATGTTCATTTGTGCTTATTAGAATGCCATTGCTTTCTTCCTGGGTTCTAGAAATTTCTAGTTCAAACACAAACATGTCCTCCTTGACTGCCAGTGCATCTCCATGCTTGGTGCCGAGTTGAGCACATTTGTCTTGTACTTGTTTTGAGTCTTGCTGTGCTCCAACATGTTGTGTGTTCACCAGGGTTCTGCATTCACAGAGCGTCATGACTGATACATGCAAGTCGAATGGTGAGACATCATAGACACACAAGTTCCATATGCCTCCTCTGTTCATACCATGTTCAGATAGCACACTTGGGACTTCCCTATCAAAGCACAAGTTACAAGATGAAGTTATTAAAGATTCCAGGGTAGAAATAGAATTACATGAAGACAAGCACAAAAGCTGTTGCGGTTAATTTAAAAGTATGTACTAATAAATATTTATCATTGGTCTATAGTTACGATGGTGTTATCTAATCTGCTTTTACAATCAATAAAGACACAGACAACGGATGTATTTTAGAATAAGCCTTTACCTGGGACAAGGCAGATGTTACCTCCTAAACTATTCTCCATCCTATTCCATCTGCTTCTAATAATTTCTATTTGGACTACCTCCAACCTGTAGTCCCAAAATAGTTGCTAAGGTTGTTTATTTTGGACATCTCTTTCCATGAGGAACTTGGACGTTGCTCTTCTGTGCCCATGTGGCTTTTTTCGTGTCCCTCGGGAAGTCTCTTCCATCTTCCTCCTCCTTCCCATCTGCTCTCTCCCTCCCAAGATCTCTCTGCTTTCAAAATCTTAGCTATTCCTAGTGCATTTGCCTGCCTAGGTTGTCTGCTTTTTATTGGTCAAACAGGAGTAAGTTTTGTTTTGTTTTGTTTTTCGAGACAGGGTTTCTCTGTGTAGCCTTGGCTGTTCTGGCCTCACTTTGTAGAACAGCCTGGCCTCGAATTCACATCTATTCTGCCCGCCGCTGCCTCCCGAGTACTGGGATTAAAGGCAAGGTCAAGAATAAATTTTTTAAGCAGGAATAAGTCTGCTCAATTTGAGCAGTAACCAGATCGTGGGGGCCAATAATTAGTATCAGAATACTGAGACCAACCTCCAACACAAAGACATTCTCAGTAAAAGAACAGATAAAACTAGAATATTTAGAAGGAAGTTGAGATAGAGAATAGATTATTTGAAACAGACTATTAAGTAACTAAGATTCGATAATTAATCTTCCTTATGTCCTCCATTTTTCTTAGAATGGCCAGGTGGATAAGGAATAAAAGAGGAGTGTCTGTAATACAAACTTCCAGCATATCAAAAGTATTAAATACCAGGAAAAAACTAATAGATTAATATGGTTTTTTTTTGCATTTAGAATACCTGTCCTGTCATATGTTTTCAAAGAGAACAACTTTGACTATTATAAAATTACTAAGCCAAGAAATGTGAACACTTAGTACATTCTGTACCCCTTTGTTTTCTCTTTGAAGCAGAAAAAAGGAAAAGAAAAGAAAAGAAAAAACATGATAACCCAACTGTATTTATTTCCTTATATCCTGGGATCCTGTTTTAGAGATTTATCACCTGTCTAGTGTTGAAAAGCTCAGACAATGAAATTCTGTTATGCTCACCCCAACCTATTCACCATTTGTGTGTATTTCAGAAATCAACAAGACAGAAACAGACAACTATCTCAACCACTGTAAGTTAAACTTACTCATTGAGATTGCATTACTTGATTGCAGAAACGTAACACTGCAGAACATTTACATGAGCCTTGTGTTGATTCTGCAGATAGAATAGAGTTTGGATGATTTGTACAAAGCTCATAGCACTTTATTTTGTCTCCACTAAAGAATAGCAAAATTGGGAGAACTTCAGATTGGGTGTTCAGGTGCCTGTGACCGTGGAAATGGAAGTTGACCCGACCTGTGGCGTTCGACTAAAACTCAGGAGGGAGGTCACCTGTTGAGAATGCAAGACACAAAGAAAGAGAGCAAGTCTGATTGATCAAACTCTCAATCTTTATTAATCAGGCAGCAGCTTTTATAGTTCAGAAGGCAGGGAAGCATATTGCTATAGCAACCCAGCTGCAGGCTTTTCTCAAAACACAGGGAATTCCAGACAGGGTCATAATGTCCTGCCACACAGGGTATCTGGCTCCCTCTTTGTCTAGTCTAGCTGCTAAACCATAACAGGGTTGCTCCATCTCTGTCTGTCTTTAGTCTAACTGCTGACCCACAACAGGGTCAGCTAGTTTCTGGTGAAAGGTAAGCTCTGGGAAAGACAGAGACTTAAAGGTGCAGGCTCTGACAAGATGGCTGAACATTGGCCATATGGCCTATCGTCCCCAACAGGAAGTGAGTGAGTTGGACAACTGTTAAAGAGAAAGCAAATGCACAGTTTGTGCATGTGTTATTTTTTAACTAGAGATACAAACTTAATGTCAATCTACTCTAAATAAAAGCATCTTGATGTTTCTTATTTACAATAGAAATTGCATGTAAATTATGGACTTGGATATTTGATGAAATTAAATGTGAAAATTTAAAGGTCTTATTCTAGATTCAGTCACTCACTCTCTTACTGCAGAGCAGTCATCATGATAAAAGAATACACTTAATAGTTATAAAATTTGTAACAGGACATTATCTTCTTAAATGGAAAGAGCGATGGTGAGATGGTTCAGTAGGTAAAGGCACTTGTTGCTAAGCTTGACAATCTGAATTCAATCCCTGGGACCCACATGGAGAAAGTAGGGAACAAATGATTTCAGGTTGTCCTCTCTCTCTCTCTCTCTCTCTCTCTCTCTCACACACACACACACACACACACACACACAGAGAGAGAGAGAGAGAGAGAGAGAGAGAGAGAGAACACAGTAGATGCACACTAAGTAAATAAATGTAATTAATTAAAATAAAAGCTCAGAATGTTGAATAATTAATAAATACCACCAAGCCTAGAATCAAAATATAATTGAAATGACACATACTCTTGCCAGCAATAGTGATTAGGAAGCTAGGATGTACAGATTCCATGTTAACCAAAAGGGATGCAGAATGGGCAACATATATTCTCTCTAAGCAGCTTACACGCTGACATAAGGAGATGTTTAAGACAAATTGATGACCACATAATTATAAAACAGTAGTTTTCACCCGAGGGCCTTACTATGGCATAAAATACCATGCCATGCTGTGGTCTTTTCATCAGGATTGTATGAAGAAATGTTACTGATACCTAGGAAAAACTTCACTGTAAGCAAAGCTAGGGAATGACAACAAGGACAAAACCACTTGTGTACACACACGAAATGATAAAATTAGTATGGTCATTAAGGGAGCATGAAAAAAAAAGTCATAATTAATGTAGTTTTCAAGCAGAGAAATTGATAGAGAGGTCACCTTAAGACAACTAATGGCAGAGTTAAATCTCACAAGATGAATAAGAGTTGGCTAAATAAAATATTATTTGCACAATAACAAAAACATGAGAAAACGTTTGATCTGTTGGATTTTACAAACTAAAAGAAAATCGGGATGCTTAAGGGACCGCTAGTTAGTATCTGCTGTCTACTTGGCAGGTTGTGGGACACGACGGAATAAGTCGACGGCCCAGACTAGTGTGAGGATTGTTGGCGGGACACGGGTAGAAGAAGGAGAGTGGCCATGGCAAAGCAGCCTGCAGTGGGACAGGGCCCATCGCTGTGGCGCGACCTTGATCAACAGCACTTGGCTCGTGAGCGCCGCTCACTGCTTTCGAACGTAAGTCCCGACCTTTGAGGATGGGCCAGAGGGAAAGTGCATGCCCTTTTACATTATGTATTCATGAAATAAACTCACGAATTTTGAGAGAGGTAAGGTTTTTGCACAAATCAAAAAGTAACATGTGTATCAGAAAGCATAAAAGGTATCAAGTCTCTTCTTGGTAGCCTATGAGCATATACAGGGGGAGGAAGTCCCCCTCAGTCACAGTCATAGGGGAGGGGAGTAAGGGGAAATGGGAGGGAGGGAGAAATGGGAGGATACAAGGGATGGGATAACCATTGAGATGTAATAAGAATAAATTAATAAAAAAATGTAAAAATAAAAAAGAAAACATAAAAGGAATGTGAGAAAGTTAAGTAGGAGATCTTATGGTCTTTGAAAATGAAAATGTCAAAGTACATTGTTTTGGTAAAATTACTCATTGAGAAATCTATGATAGTTTCACAGAGTACATAGGAACTTTAAGTCACATTTGAATTCTGAGTTTATTATCAAATAGAAGAACTGATAGCCATTAAGTATCTTTATCTGAACTGGGGGTTCAGCCGGTGATAGGTTTGATCCCCATGAGGATATTCCGAGAAGAAAGATAAGGAAGTGTGAGGCAAGTTGGAAGTATCAAATTTTATAACTGAATAGTTGATTTATGTTAGAAGGAATGGTGACTTTTCAACCTGGCATAAAATGTTGACAATATACACAGTGGAATCTTTTTAAAGTTATCTGTGACCTCTGTGGACTTCAGAAAAAAAAACCATTTTTTTCTTTTTTTTTGGAAGAAGAGGATGTGGGGCATGTAGAATATATTTACTGTCATTCTATGCAGGATTTTCCTTCCATGTGTTGCTTGTAGCCACTGACAGCAAAGGCCTCTGGATCTGCAGTGGGTACCATGATGCATAGCGTGACACGTGACCTAGGAAAAGCACCCTGTGGTTTTTCTACCTGGTCTCAACCCAGAGCCCAGTTCTCAGAGTTGAAAGAGTTCATTTCTGTTGATATGAACTATAACTTAAGTTTTTATACTAATACATGCAGATACAACCATTCCTTACAAATTATAATATTGATGTTAAGGTAAAGATCATCATCATCATCATCATCATCATTATTATTTTGGTAGGCACAGGGACCCATCCAGATGGACCGCTTCCTTTGGGGCAACATTACAACCTCCAAAACTGACCACAGGCGTCAAGAGGATAATTGTTCATGAAAAGTACAAATACCCGTCACACGACTATGACATTGCAGTTGTAGAGCTTTCAAAGCCTGTTCCCTGCACAAACGCAGTGCACAAGGTTTGTCTCCCTGATGCAAACCACGAATTCCAGCCGGGGCAGAGGATGTTTGTGACAGGATTTGGAGCATTGCAAAATGATGGTGAGCATCTGAAGGGAAAAATCAACTCACAGTGAGCAAATTTGGAGTTACAAGGCATTTAAAGAACCAAGAGCTGTATGAAAAAAACATGTTGCTTGTTCATGTGGACTCAGGCTAAGGCTGGCAGGCTTTAGGCCACTTAGAAGTGCGTTCTTTCTTGCCTTCAGCTTCTATCTGATGCACTGCTGCTGTTACTGTATGATACTGACAGGTATGTGAAGGAGCAGCTATGCCTGTTGGCCACTAAATTTCTCTTTATTAATGAGTGTATGCACCTGTAAGGTGTGTGTGTGTGTGTGTGTGTGTGTGTGTGTGTGTGTGTGTGTGTGTATGCATGTGTGTGTTTGTATACTTGCTGTGTTCTCTGATGTGTATGTTTGTGTGCTTGCTGTGTTATCAGATGTGAGCATGTTTAGGCCAGAGGAGAATGCCAGGATGTTTTAGTCATTCTTCTCTACGTTATTAGTTATTTATTTGGAAAAAAGATGCCTTTTAAACTTTTTTCTTTTATTAGTCTCTCTAACATTTATCCCAGCCACAGTTTCCCTGCCCTCCACTCCTCCTGGTCCTCCCACAACCTCTCCTCTCCCCCAGGTCCACTCCTCCATTTCCCTTAAACAAACAAACAAACAAACAAACAAACATAACCAAAACATAGGTCTCCCAGGGATATCAACTGACCATGGCATAACAAGTTACAATAACACTAGGCCAAACCCTCATATCAAGGCTGGATGAGGCTACCAGTAGGAGGAAAAAGTGTCCCAAAAGCAGGTGAAAGAGTTAGAGCCACCCCTCTCCCGGTGTTGGGAGTCCCAATTAACACCAAGCTACAACTTATATGCAGAGGACCTAGCTCTGTGAGCTCCTATGAGCTCCTATGAGCCCTGCTTAGTTGATTCTCCAAGCCATGTTCTTGGGGTTCTTGACCCATCTGGCCCATACACCTCTTCCTTCCCCATCTTCCGCAGGGTTCCCCTGGCTCCCCCTAGTGTTTGGCTGTAGGTCTTTGCGTCTGCTCCTTTGAGTTGATGGATGGTGTCTCTCTGAGGACAACTGGGCTAGTCACTCAGCATCTCATTGACTTCCCTTGCCCCCGAGTTTTGTTTGTTTCTATCTGGGGTCACTGGGATGTCCAGTCTCTGGTTCCTTGTCATTCAGGCCACGTCAACTGTGGGCTTTCATGAGATGGGCCCCAAGTTGGATCAGTCATTGGTTGGCAACTTTGATAAGTTCTGTGCCACTATGACCCCTGCATGTCATCCAGGCAGGACAGATTGTAGGTTGACGGTTGGTTCAGGGTCCATATGTCCCATTACTGGGAGTCTTCACTAAGGTCATTCTCAGAGATTCCAGGAGTTTCTACCACACTAGGTCCCCATTGCCTCCCTAGAACCTCCTAATTCCAGTCGTCTCTCTCAGTTCTCTCTCCCTCTCTCCCTTCTCCTCCATGCCTGATTTCTTCTTTTCCTACCCCCATCCCAGGGGTTTCTGTTTCCCTCTTAAGTCCTCTTTGTTTCTTACCCTCACTGGGCCGATGAATTATACAATGGTTATCCTTTACTTAATAACTAATGCCCACATACCAGTGGTCTTTCTGGGTCTGATTTACCTCACTCAGGATGATTTTTTTTTCTCGTTCCATCAGTTTTTATGGATGTCATTTTCCTGGATGAAAAATTCATGAGGTATTTTAACACCTCAGTAATACTCTGATGTGGAAATGTACTACATTTTCTTCTATTTTTTCCTTCCTTCCTCCCTTCTTTTTTTCTTTGTTTCTTGAATGTGCTGGAACTCACTCTATAGGCCAGTTTGGCCTCAAACTCATAGAGATCTATCTGCTTCTGTCTCCTGAGCACACATTTTCCTTATCCATTTTTTGGTTGAGGAACATCTAGGTTGTGTTGAGTTTCTGACTATTATGAATAAAGCTGCTATGAACATAGTTGATCAAGTAAATAGAGCATCCTTTGAATATACGCCCAAGGATGCTATAACTGGGTCTTGATGTATATCAATTGCCCATTTTCTAAGGAAGTACCATATTGGTTTCCATAGAAGCTGTGCAAATTTTCCCTCTTACCAGCAATGGAGGAGTGTTCTCTTTGCTCCACATCCTCACCAGCATGAGCTGTCTCTTGAGCTTTTAATAGGATGCCTTACTGAACCCAGAGCTAGCTGCCCTGGGTTTCAGGTGTATGTTGCTGTACTATGCTGCAAGTACTGCCACACTATGCTTTTCCTGCTGAATTCCTTACTAGATAATTAGCTAGGTGAGAAATTAGGGTTTGGTAATACACCTAGCTGTGAAGGTTAAGTAATTATATAACCGTTTTCCCTCAAAATAATCTTGTGGAGTGCAAACAATTTGAGATTCTTTCTTAGTCAGTGAAAATTTTATTTAAACTAGTTAGAAAGAATTCCTAGAACTATTCATGTTCTTAAAACACACACACACACACACACACACACACACACACACACAGAGAGAGAGAGAGAGAGAGAGAGAGAGAGAGAGAGAGAGAGAGGGAGACTGCCATCTTATCTAATAATTGGAGCAGAGTTTTTTTCAAGTTAATAAAATATACGTATCTACAGAGATCTGTCTTTTCTCAGGTTTCACTCAGAATCACCTTCGGCAAGTACAAGTGGACTACATAGATACCCAAACCTGCAATCAACCTCAAGCTTACAATGGCGCCATCACTTCCAGGATGCTGTGTGCTGGCTTTCTAAAAGGAGAAAAAGATGCATGCCAGGTGTGTGTTTGCCAATTAGTAGACTATATAACGACCTGCTCAGCTTTCATTTGAAAATAACGATGGGTTCACAGGCAGCTGCACAGACTTCACAGAAGAGTCACGTGTACTTTTTGAAACAGCTTTCGCTACATGCTATTTTATTGTATGTGTATGTATGGTGTGTGTGCATGCACGTAACACAACGTGTATGTGGCTCTTCCATATGCGTGCTCCAGGCATTGGATGCAGGGGGAACCAGGGTGGTAGCAAACGCTTTTTTCCACTGAGCCTTCTTGTCAGCCTGCCAGTGTCCTCTTAGCTGATTTCTTTCAGGGGTTACACTCACACAGACATGATAAACCTATAAAGAAGTATAACTATGTAAAGTAGAGGGCATAGACAATGGTACACAAATATATGTTCAGGTATATGGTATTTTGCCACACAAAGATAGATTTATGGAGTTGCCATTGCAGTCAAGATGGAGCCTATTCCATCACCCTGAAGAACTATATTTGGATAATAAACTCTTAGCCTCCCCTCTCATCTCTAATATGAGGCAATTGCTATTTTTCGCTATCTCTATAATCCTGTGATTTTTAGAATGATAAACAAAATGGAATTTCAATCGGTTCATGTGCTACTACTCTTGGCTATTTCTTTGTAGAAAATGATCCAGTAATTCCTCTAATTTGTTTGTGTAAATAGATGTATGGGAAATATACATTATGACAATCCATTGGTATTAAAGTTTTATTCGTTTGAGTGAAGTATAGAATAGGAAACACATCTTCCTTTAAATACCTTTACAATTCTTTTTATTAAATATTAGTAAATAGAAATATTTCAATTTATCCTTTGTGGAGAGCTAGATTAGGAAATGCTTTCTTTGATTGTTAAGCACAATTTAGGTATTCAAGTGGAGAAGAAAAAAATCTGTTTATGCAAAGGTTATCATGCTGATTCCCTTTCAAGGTCCCTTTTCTGTTTTAGGAACATCCTGTAACCTTTTAATGTAGGTCCGTTGGGGACAAGATCATTTTGTTTATTTATTTGTTTGTTTGTTTGTTGTCTGACATACTCCTTACTCCCCCATCATTTCTGAAACATCATTTTGCCGTATATAAAGTTTTAGACTGACAGTTTTGTTTGGGCCCTTAAATCATGAGCAGAATCTACAGCCAGTAGATTTGCCTATACTTGACTCTCTCCATGACTTCTCTCTTTGTCTTCAAGAATTTTCTTTAGTCTTCCCTTACAGAGGTTTGATCTTCCATCTTAGCATGAATTTCATTGGCTTTACTTAGCTTGGGATTCGCTCATTTCTTTTGAATGTGTAGGCTTTTGTCCTCTGATAACCTGAGGGACCTTTCGGCTGGATTTCTTTGAATTTTTTTTTGAGTTCTTCCACTACTTCCGGGACTCTAATGACAACCATGTTACATTTCTGGCTATGGTCCCAGAGGCTCATGAGTTGCTCATTGTTGCCTCCATTTTGTTTTTCTCTGTTATTTCCTTGGGTGACTTCTTAGATTCTGACTCAAGTCTCTGTCCTCTCCTCACCCTTCTTTCATTAAGCACATCTGCTGAATTGTGTCTTAAATGTGGGTTATCGGGGTATCAAAATTCTAGGGTTGTCATTTTATTCTCACTTGAGTCTAAGGATTCTTCCTGAGATTTCCTTTATTTATTTATTTGTTTGTTTAGTTTTCATTTGTTTTTACAATTTGAGATATTGTGATTAAAAAAAAAGGGGGGGGGAGTTCCTTTAAGGCATCTCTATGTGTTACCTCAGAGGTTGTGTCTCTGTATTGCCTTTGATAGTTCAAGGGGAGAATTTCCTGGTTCTTCACAGAATGAGTAATTTTCAAATGTATTCTGAATATTTGACTTTATAAGAGTGCTGCTAACTTTTCTGTCTCAGTAGCTTCTGCGGATGCACACCGGCAAAGATGGTTAGCGCGGGGCATTGTCTCATGGCCTACTATAGGAGAGCGCCTCATTGTGTCTGCTCTTAGGTGGAACTTCAGCGTCTCTGTAAAGTCTTCTCCATTATCCCTGTGCCTGGAACACATTATCACTGCACCATTACAGGCTGCTGCTGACGCCACAGCATAGTGGGCTCATTCCTGCTTGGCAACGATAAAAAGAAACGACTTATCCAGTTACGTTTCTCTGACCTCATTGTAATGAGAAGAAACCCATGCATGTTATCTCCTGGTTGTAGAGCATGCTTCTGTATAGTGATCATAGATGTGGTAGGTGAGGTATTTAATGTCTTTTAGTATGGAAGAAAGTGTGGGTGCCAGTTAGCTTGCCTTAACACCAGCGTAGAGAGAAAGGAGCCCGTTTACACAGACTGACAAGCCCTGAAGTCTATGTCTTAGTTAGAGTTTCTATTGCAGCTATGAAACACCATGATCAAAAAGGAAGTTGAGAAGAAAGTGTTTATCCGGCTTATATTTTCATATAACTGTTCATCATGGAAGGAAGTGAGGACAAGAACCCAAACAGGGTAGGAACCAGGAAGCAGGAGCTGATGCAAAGGCCGTGATGGTGGTGGTGGTGGTGATGCTACTTACTGGCTTGCTCCTCATTGCTTGCTCATCCTGCTTTCTTATAGAGCCCAGGACCACCTGCCTAGGCAATCACACCACCTACAATGAGCTGGGCATTCCCCTATTGATCACTAACTGAGAAAGTGCTCTATATGTCTGCCTACAAGCTGCTGTATGAAAACATTTTCTCCATTGCACTTTCCCCCCTCTCGGATCACTTTAGTCTGGGTCAAGTTGACATAAAACTACCCAGCACAGTTGATTTATTTGATTTTGACTGATGGCTTAGTATTTCTACCTTCCTGACTACTCCATTTCTGACGCTTTTACTAAAGAGATTTTTTTGTTTGGTTTAAATTTATTTATTTTATCCTATGTGTATGAGTGATTTGCCTGCATGTGTGTGCACCACACGTGTGCCTGGATCAGAGGAATGTATTTGGTCTCTTGGAAATGGAGTTACAAATGGCTGTGACCCACCATTTAGGTGTTGAGATCCGTATTCAGTTCCTTTACAAGAGCAGCAAGTGTTGAGCCACCTCTCAGACTGGGGTGGTGGGGGGCGGGGTTGAGGGGGAAAGAATTTTTTTCTTGAGACATTTAAATTTAAATTTTTAATTGCACCTATTCCCAGCTTAACAACTTTGTGACTAATTCAGCTTCAAGTAACCAAATCACGTGAAAGCAATTTATTGCTGTATTACTCACTAAGCCTGGAGTTACTTAGTCTAATTCCTTTCTTCTCCTTACATTTCAGAATATCTTTATATTTGCTTTATTTCCAGCATCCGTGGCTGATAGTTTGCTTTAGCCAAATTTAGCCAGAGTAGATGGGATAACTCAATTCCATCCTAGTCTGAAGCACAGACATCTCATTGAACCCAGTTTGCAGCCTGGTATAAACTGTCTAGTGTTATCAATTCTGTGTCTTGGTCAGTATGAAAATGTCTCTTGATAAGGCACACAAATGATCCCCTCAAAAATATCACTAATAAAATACTGGAGAGGACTATGTGATTTACTGGCTATGTTCTTCCCACAATTTCTACTTTATAATTTTCAAAGACTAAGCTTAGCATGTTTTCTAAATTCCATGTTTTGAAAATCATTCTTTTACCCTGTGCTTTAGTCTAGATCTGTACAAAGACATGAATTATTTTCAAGATGTTATTTTACAGATTTTCATGTTTTTTAGTGATTTATTGAGAACACTGCCTGTTTCCACCTTCACAACCCCCACCTCTTTTAACCACTGCTGGTACCATACAGACCTTTCCTGCCTTTGTCCCTGGGACAATCAATTTAGCCATGTTCAATTTACTGTGTTGAGCTCTCCCATATAGATGACCTTTCTGCACTCCCATGGCCAAGGCTCAAGATTAGAATAATTTTATTGTGTTTATTTTACTCTCTTTTACCTTCATTGCTCCTGGGGTAATACATGGAACAAACAGTGGTTATTCTGTAAACCAACCTCCTGAGGTTATCAAATAACGAAAAGTTATTTGAAAGTACACTTGCCAATTCCACATTTGCAAACATTTCCATTCTCTGACATATTTTGGCTTGAATTCAGTACTCAAGGCACTTTTGCGATTATTCAGGAACATGAACAGAGCAGGGAGATCCTTGAGTGCCAAATGTGAACACTTCCATCTGAGAGGGAATTGTCTGTCGATTTTCTCCACTTTGGCTCTGTCCAGCTTTACTGTCACAAAATGGCTAGTAAGCTATAACAACACTAGCTACTGGGTCTGGTCTTTCTTATCTCAATATTATGTGGCAAATTCTTCTTTTCTAAAAATGACCTTTCTTCAGGTTCCCTGGTTCCTTCAGTTCCCCAAATCTATATCTTCCAAATTAAACTCATGTCCAAATTCGATCTTAACTTTCCACCCACTTCTGAGCCATTTCCATTTAATCTCAATTCTCCATCCATTTCTAAGCCACTGCCGCTCACATGGTTTAGGTTGTTGGTGTGAAATGAACACGTAATTGCCACCTAAAACTCAGTAGGATCATGAAATGCTATTTTAAAAACATGTATTATTATTATTATTATTATTATTATTATTATTATTATTATTATTATTAATATTTTTACTTTTACTCGTGTGTGTGTGTGCGTGCACGCGTGCGCGCGTGCACGGGTGTGCGTCAGAGCACACATGAGTGTAGGTTCCTGTAGAGGCCAGAAGTGTTGGATCTCCCTGGAGCTGCACTTACAGGCATTTGTGAACAGGGTTGTCCTGAGTACTAAGGAACCAAACTGAGATCATCTGAAGAGCGTTGAATGCTCCTAGTGCTTGAGCCGTTATCCATCTTAAATGTTAAGGACGTCTTAGTGGATTTCCAAATCTCATGTCTGTGTTCTTTCTCAGTAATAGACTGTTCATTGCTTCTGGTGGGCTATGTCATACTAACAAGGAGGCAGCCTGAAGAAGGAGCCATCTTGTCAGGGGCTACGTCCACAGCAGCTAAGTCCTCAGTACCGTTCTCTTCAGCGGGAGGAAGCTTTAGGTCCTTGTACGGAAACCCGCGGCCAGCTCTCCCTTCAGCAAAACAGCTTTTGTAGGTGGCTGAACACTCCAAAGACTTGAAAATAACCACGTTCGTTATAGTTTATCTTGGGAAAATAACAAATTCTTCCTTGGTAAGCTGAATTATAAATTAGCAATTTCTCCCTTTGTCTTTAGGGTGACTCCGGAGGACCGCTGGTTACTTCTGATGTTAGAGATATCTGGTACCTTGCTGGAGTGGTGAGCTGGGGAGACGAATGCGGCCAACCCAATAAGCCCGGTGTTTATACTAGGGTGACAGCCTTCCGGGACTGGATTGCTTTCAACACTGGGATCTAAAACGGAGAGACCCAGTGGGACGAAATGCAAGTTTTCGTCTGTAGGCTGTTCTCAGAGACAAACGCAGAAGAAGCCTTGCAAACTAGGAGGACCTGAACCATCGCACCGAACTTCCCAGCTTTGCTCTTCACCCGAGCCCGGAGGGACTCTGCCACCTGCACTCGTTTAGTTTCTACAAGTTTTCTGTTGCCAAAAATTTGACGTGCTGGTCCAAAGTACGCATGCGTATGTGCAACTGGAAGCAACTCTTTCCTTCATTTCATCAGCTTCGCTCATAGTAGTACATTTCTACTTTTCAAGTCCTAGATAAGGAATAAAATAAAATAAAATTTTAAAAAACGACTTTTTTAACATACAGAAAAAGATTAGTGATTTAAAAAAATAAAGTGTGGGAAATGATCACAATCATTATAAAAGACAAGCAAGCCAGAGGCAGTGACAGATTGCTCAACATTTCACATTGGAGGAGAAGGTGAGGAAACAGAGAAACGAATATATAGCTTAATTTTCTTTCTAAATAAGTAACAAGAGCCGCATGAGAACTGTTGTCTTCTGTGACTACGATGATCACACGAACTGTCTGTAATGTACTTGTTATGAACAGATCAAAGAAAATAATATTTATTTACAATTGACCTGCAGAGGATGTCATTATACAACCAATGATGAAACAAACAAGTCACTTGCTTGACACTGTAACATGAAAATCAATGAAGGAAAAGAGGAAGAGAAGAATGCTACTAATCGATTTACTGAAAATTCTCTTAAGGGTTGAGGGTAAATTGAAAGTTTATTTCAAAATAATCAGCTTACCTCATGTGGCAAAATAATTGTATAGGTGAATGGAATTTAAAAAGACTCAGTCTAAACTAATGACCATAGTGGAATTATTCCTAACCCTTCCCCAGCTGCAGATCTGGGCTGGAATACGGCCCAGACATTGACGTGTAACAATGGTCATGTGATTGCCGCTGGGCCTTGGGCTTCTGTTTTGAAATGATGGCAGACATGCTCCCTCTGCTGTCATTTTCAGCCTGTGCATGGAAAGTTGGCTTGTTACAGTCATCTGTGCTGAGATGTCACTCACGGGGACAACACCGTACAGAAGGCCTCTTGGAAGCTACGTCTGCACTTTGCCGAATTGGTACCTGCGTCAACACAAGACTGAAGAGAGAAAGATTGATACTGGCCTCTTTTGTGGCTTTAGTTTGGGAAAATTACTGTTGGACCATTAGATATCCTATAAAATCCAAGTGATGATCCAGGCTAAAACGAACTTAGCACTGATGATGTGGTCTGTGATGTGTTAAGGGTAAGATTTCACCACGGCGTTCAGCAACCATCTCCTCATTGTATACAGACTCCAAGAGATTATATAACCTAGCACCTTGTGCCATAGGATAGCTGTATGGAAAACCAACGCTATCATGAAAAATATTGACTTCTCTTAAGGCAAATAATATTCACACACCAACTGATAAAATTTAGGTCCTTGTCTAAAATAGGACATGAAAACTGACATGAATTGTCAAACGTTTAACGTTCTGGACTATTGTTCTATTTAATAAACTCTGGGAGAAAGTGGGAAGACAATGAACTGTAAAGATATGTTAAGACTATTAAAGTTATATTAGTTTTACGGACCTGTTAGAAAGTGATTCATGTGGCTGGAGAGATGCTCAGAGGTTAAGGACTCATATTGCTCTTCCAGAGGATAGAGATTTTTGGTTCCCAGGACTCACATTGGACAAGCCTCGACAGATATAACTCCAGCTTCTGGAGCATCCAACACCTCTGGCCGCCATGGGCACCTTCTCATGTGACCACACCCAGACATACACACACACAGAAAGTAGGAAAACAGTCCTCTTTAGGGCAGTGTACAAATTGGTTGTCCAGTACCAAGTGGTCAGCTCTTTAAATATACATGTAAGTAACATTATACAGACTGAGCAGGATGTCTATCTGTCTGTCTGTCTGTCTGTCTGTCAATCTAGCTCAACAATTAATGAAAAAGAGACCATGAATTTGAAAAAAGAGCAAGAGAAGGACAAATGGGAAGACTTGGAGGAAGGAAAGAAAAGAAATAATTTAAAAATAAAATTAAAAAAAAAAAAAAAAGAAAGAAATAGATTTCCAAAGTATTCATTTGAGCCTCTAGGTGGCACCCTATAGCTGTGGGAAGTTACAAGGAGAGCCATCTGAATTTAAGGATATTTGTATTTTCAAGATACAGTGAAAACAGAAGTCAAAATTCTGTATCTCAGTCTCCAAAACCACAAAATAAAATTCATTTTGGAAATATATTTGTAGGCGAATTCATGTAAATTTAACTCATTTATTAGTATTTTCCAGATTTCTGGAATTTGAGTTCTAAACTAAAATAAAGTTAATGCTGCATGATTTGAAAATCTCTCTATATAAACTCACTTTTGTTTTTTTGTTTTTTGAACTCACTTTTTTTTGAGACAAGGTCTCTCTGTGTAGCTTTGGCTGTCCTGTACTCCCTTTATAGACCAGGCTGGCCTCGAACTCACTGCAATCCGCCTGCCTCTGCCTCCCTAGTGCTGGGATTAAAGGGGCGCGCCACCACACCTGGCGCTTATAAACTAACTTTTAAGGATTTAACTTAAACATAAATTTTAGAGGTTCAAGTTCTATGATGGGTTTCTGTCTCTTAAGTAAATATATGTAGCATTTCCTTATATAAAAGATTTAAAGGGTAGAGGCTTGTGCCACAACAAAAATATGGATAATTGTTCAAACATTATATGAGGTAGTCAGCACAGTGCCACATTCTTAAACTAGGAACCTCTTTTAATAATATGAATTGGGCTTCAGGGTTCCTGAGGACATCAGTGAGGACCATAATTGGAGGAAGCCAACGAGTGGTGATAGCAGTATTTATTAATTACACAGAACAGGCATTTCTCTCCTAAATCTTTGACCTCATACCACCATTAAAATTTACTGCACATAAACCTCTTCCAATATATGTTATTTAATGGCTCTTCTATATATTTTGTTATGCAGAAAGGATAGCTTTATTGTACGCTCATGTGCAACTTAAGGATCTTTTCATCAGTGGTGCTCCCATGTATAGGACGGTGCTCCCACAAGACTATAAAGGTGCTAAGAAGTTTCTCTAACCTTCTGCTGTTGTAGCCGTCGTAATGCCGCAGTGCTCTGCACCACAAATGAATAACTGACCCACGACACGGTCAGACATATGAAAGCCTAGTGAGTTAGCACTTGATAATAAGCGACCATAACAATAGTTCATGTATTTACTGTTCTGTAATTTTTACTGTTCATTTAGGATGTAGCTCTTCTACAATAAACAAAGTTTACTGTAAAATGTTGCATCAAATTATCTCATCATCATCATCATCATCATCATCACACACCTTGTGTTGAGCAATTGGCCTTTCTTGTCTGGTTTAGTACACATAATATGATGCTCACTGGTGCTGACAAAACAGCCTGGTGATTGTTTTCTCAGAATGCATCCCACCAGAAGACAATGCATGGCTGTGTTTACACCACAATTTTTAAAACTGATCACAGAGTTTATACTAACTGCTCAACTGAAGCCAGTTATTTAAATAATTTAAGCCTAACTCACTCATCTGTAAGTAAGTAAAATTGGATTCTTATTTTAAACAATAATGATAATAGATTTAATACATTTGTCTTAAATGAAATAATTAAGACCACCACAATGTGATGATTTCTTGTTAATTTTCACTTAACAAAGTATTTAAGATCATTTCAAAATACAATCGGCAAGGTCCACTCTCCTTGTGAAGAAGGTTTGTTGTAGTTTTCACATCAGATTTTTAAAATGATAAGCCTGATTGATTTGGCTTGATTATCAAGAGACCTAGAGTCCATTTTAAATGTTACCTCCTCTATAAGTGCCTCTGTGACCCATCAAGTGGGTAACTTCTTCTTCTTCTTTTTTTTTTGAGACAGGGTTTCTCTGTGTAGCCTTGGCTGTCCTAGACTCGCTTTGTAGACCAGGCTGGCCTTGAAGTCACATCGATCCGCCTGCCTCTGCCTCCCGAGCGCTGGGATTAAAGGCGTGCGCCACCACGCCCGGCTCAAGTGGGTAACCTCTTTTGGGATTCTTTACTACTGTAAAATTCTTAACCTCAAATAATTGTGGATTTGCTTTCCACACATTTCCAGGATACACTTAGGACAATCCTCTGCCTTTTTACTCTTTTTTTTGGTCCTGTATAAGGATCCAGCCATATGTAATCAAGAGGTTAGCAGTAAAACCAACCTGTCAATCTTATTCAGATCTCACCAGCTTAAACAAAAAATACTTTTGTGTATGAATAAAAATGTTTTTATCTCTATGTATTAGAGATCCTTATCCCAAGTTGCAGGATTCCATTCTTTACCAATTAACGCCCTTCCTTCCTTTCACCACAGGCATCCATTGGAGGATGTTTTCTCCAAGGCTAGGACTTGAATTTTCAATGTAATTCAGTGTCTTTGGATGTAGGACACACACACACACACACACACACACACACACACACACACACACACACACACTAACACAGCGGGTCCTTTGTGCTAAGAGAGCAGCAGCAGCAGCAGCCTTTATTCAGTGTTCAAAGAGCCTTCTTATAGGCAGCAAAACAGGAATCCTCCTCCCAGGTGAAATCCCTCAAGGGGTGATTGCACACTGGAGGAAAAGTCCCGAGAAGGGGAGGAGTGCGCTCTCAGAGCAGTAAACATGATCATCTGACCAACGTAAACACAGACACGGAAGCTGCTAGAAACAGGACATGAAACAGCAAGACAGGCAGGCATCCCAGTAGGTCCTGGTTCCTACAGTAGACAATGTAGAGGACAGTTTGTAGGCAGCTTTGATGCATTTTTGAGGTCTAGGTGCAAATTCCATGACAGTTTTTTGGGGACTACAAACTAAGGGAAAATAGGTGCCATCGTGCATGGAGAATGGCGGCTGCTGAAGAACATTTGCTTAATTCTCATTCTAGCTGACACTGCAGCTTCGTGGTTGAGCCGACACTGAGAGGCAGGCACAGTTTCAAGGAGCGTTCTTGAAACAGGCATACACTCTATAACTCACTCCACTAAGTAATGGTGAGTCAACAAGACGTAAAAACAAAAAGACGTAAGTGCTTTTCCTTCAGAGTAACAAGACTTCCGTGGTTATGTAGCTAAACGGGAAAATGGCGTGAAGTGAAGTGTTGGGCTTTGCTCCAATGGAAGTCTCTCTGGTTCAGCAGCAACACCGTGAATTTATGGAAGGTTGTAGAACCGCATCAGTTCAAACTCTTGCTTCTGGGGTTGGAGGAAATGCAAAGAAAAACGTGGATCCATGTTATCCATGTTAAGCAATGAATACTTTTAAACATGTGTCTGTGATCCCCGCAACACAGCAATTGGGGCAAGATGACCATAAACTTGAGGCAAGCCAGGGCTACAGAGAAAATTATAGGCTATCTTGAATGTCATGGTGAGACTTTGTCTCCTAAAGAAGTGAATGGATTATAAACATTAAATATCACTCTTATTACTTAGATAATATTAGCATTGTCTAAATCTACATACATATTCCCAAATATTAATGGACAATAAAATAAGGATTTTGTTTAGAGTTCATTTAGCGCCAAATATGGATGCCTGAAGGGGGGGGTGTTTTTTATACTCATGATTGTAATTCTTTAATGAGTATTTATTGCCCCAGATGTGTTCACTTTATATGTAGTCTCAAACAAGTTATTGGCAATAAAATAAGTACTTCCAAACTTATTTTATGAGAACAAAAATAACCTTGATTATAAAATGTAACAACAACAAAGAGACCGAAGAAATATATTGCTTTCGCCTAGATGCACAGATGTAAAAGTGCTAAGCAAAATATTAGCACAAATAACCGGTGTAAAATGCTATCAGGTTGGGACTAGTCTAGAAATACAAGGCTCTTTTCATATTTAAATGTAAATTTAGTTTGTATAGTAATGTTGAAGCCTAGAGGTAGAAAAATATCAGGACTATTTGAATAAATACAAAAATATCAAATTTGAATTTTAATAAATTTCATTTATCATAAAAAGGTATCCAATGAAAGAGAAATTGATTTCTTTAATTTAATAAGACACTTTACTTTGTGAGGAAATATTAAATTCCCTTTTGTGAAATCACAGGGTTAAGAAGGACAGCACTGTCATTGTGCTACTCAGTGTGACAGTACTCCAGACATGACAAAATAATCCACAAAAAACAAAGCAAAAGGAGAAACTACATAAAAGGAAATAAGACTGCTCTAATTTGAAAATGATATTCTTTGTTGAAAGTGACACTATTGTGTTCTAAAATACAAAAAATATTCAGCCAAGAATCGTACCACAGACTTTATATGTAAAATTCTAGCACTTGGGAGCCTGAGGCAGGAGAATTATAAATTCAAGGCCACCTACAAGGTGAAAACATGCCTCAAAAAGAGACCCCATACATACAAATGTGCGTGCACACACACACATATACACACATTCATAAAGACTAAACTAGAAATTAAGTGCCATTTAATAAATCAACCAAGTTATTTATGGTTCCAAAAGGGCAAAATACAAAGAAAGATACTATATTCCTAAATAATAATCATAAAACAATGTGGAATTTAAACAGTATCATTTACAAAACAAAATTAGAGATGTGAGACTAAATTTGAGGAAACAAATAAATGTATGACCAACTCAGATACTCAAACTAAATTATAAAAATATAATTTTATATATTTTACAAATTGTAAAATATAATTTAAAAACATAAAGAAAGTTAAATAGAGACATAGACCAAATTTACAGGTTGGATCTTCATTTTGTGAGTCCATTGTCATCCCAGTTATTTGTAGGTTCAAGGTAATACAAACACAGTTCTGTTGATTTCCTTTTGGAAAGTGATCAAATAATATTAAAAAGTTAAATAAGCACAATAAATGCAAGATATTTAGGTATTTTCTTAGTTTTCAATTTTATTCGTTTAATCACTTTACAGCCTGATCCCAGCCCCCTCCCTCAGTCTTGCCCTCATGCCCCTCCCCCACTCTGCCCTCTCCTCTCAGAGTAGAGGGAACCTTTAAGGCTTACCAACCCACCCTGGCACCTCACGTCACAGCAGGATTAAACACATCTATCTTCTCCCACCAAGAAAAAAAAGTGATTAAATATCTGAAAGTTAAAAAGATGGTAAGGTTTTTTTTAAAATTGAAAATAGATCTTTTATACAATAAAGAGCCAAAGAAAAGGCACAAGAAACACATATAGATGCTGAAATATATTTTCACACACAGAGAGAAAACCTATAAAAACAAAATTTGAAATTATAACACCTAAGTAAAATATCTGTAAGGTTAAAAGAGTGTCCAAACATGGGCTTATAAGGAAAAACCCTTCAAAGATGCCATCGAGTTCCTTTGGTGTTGGTCTACTAGACAGGAGACCTACCCCAATGAGACTCCGTTGGAAAATTTTTAATTTTTTCCCTGTGGGCAGTTATAAATTGAAGATGGCCTCTGGGTTGGGGATGGAGTTGTGTCTACATCTCTCATCACTGGGACCCCAAGCGGCTTAGACTGGTACAGGCCCTGTGCGTGCTGCCCTAGTACATGAGTTCCTCTGTCTGTCAGTCCTGATGCTGCCATAGTACATGAGTCCTCTGTCTGTCAGTCCTTCTGCGTTTAGAAGGCCTTGTTTCCCAGGTGTACTCCATGCCCTCTGGCTCTTACATTCTTTCCACCTCTTCTTCTTCTGCAAGGTTCCCTGAGCTCTGAGAGGAGGGATTTATTTCATGGAGACATCCCATTTAGGACTGAGTGTTCCAAGGTCTCTCACTGTCTGCACACTGTCCAGTTGTGGGTCTTTGTACCTGTTTCCATCTGCTGCAGACGGAAGCTTCTCTGATGACAGCCGAGCAAGATAAATGAACAATGAGTGTACGAGAATGTTGTTAGAACTGTTTCATTGCTATGTTCCTTTATCAGAGTAGTAGTATTTTGTTTTTCTAGTCTCAGGCTCTTGCCACCTGGAAGTGTCAGGCATAGGTTCCATTTCAGATTGTGGTTGGGTACACTCTCACAACTTTTGTGTCACTATTGTATCAGTGTATCCTGCAAGCAGGTCCTTGTCACAGATTATAGTTGGATTGGTGCTTACCTTTCTCTTCCTGCAGCGTGCAGAGTGCCTTCCAATACTATGCACACTAGTTGGTGGGGCTCAAGGCTACAGGTAGGTACCAGCTCAACTGCTCTGTGTTCAGTGAGTTATGTAGGTGTTATCTTCAGTAACAGGGCCTTACCATCAATTTGTGAAGAACAACCATTAGCCTTTGCAATAGCCAGGGTAATTTTAGGACTTCCATGGGATCCTTTTTTGCCAAGAATTCATTTAATTTGGTGTATTTGCCGGTAGGAATATACACCGTAGAGTTCACGAAAGCCATATGAGGACATCAGGTCTCTTGTTGCATCATTTAGCACTGCGCTTCCTTAAGATAAAAATCTCCTGCTGAACCTGGAGCTAGGCGGGCATCCAGCAAGCCCCGAATGATCCTTTTATTGCCACACCCCACAGTGAGGACTCCTCTGGTCTTTTAAGCAGGTGCTAGGGATTTGATTTCAAGGCCTCATACTTGTGTAACAAATTCTCCTACCTACCTACTGAGTCATTTCTCAGCCCTAGAGAATTCTTAACTATTCTATAGCTTATACTACAAATTATAAAGGAAACATAATCGGTAATAATATCAAGAATTAAAAAGTCAACTGGATATGGTGGTATATACCTGTAATCCTAGTGCTCTGGAGGCTTAGACAGGAGAATCATTGGTTCCAAGTCAACTTCACAGTGAGACCCTGTATATTTAAATACACACACACACACACCACAAATAAATGAAAAAGTTTTATTTTAAACTGTTAAAGGGATGACTGAGTATCATCTTTAATAAGAAACATATTTCACACTATAGACAGCAAACCACACTATAGACACCAGCAGGCAGGAGGCAGGAGGCCAGTGTTTATCAAAACTCCAGGGGAGAGTGCAGGTGCAAGTCACCCACCCAGTCAGTTATGTTTGTCTGGGCTCCTTATTTATAATTTTCATACCAGTGACTAAAAGTTCTCTACAGAAAAATGTTTATATTTAGGAAATTCATGGAATTTTGCTTTAAGACTATATAACAGAATTGGGTGAAACTAATTCAGGTAGTTTGTAAATCAAATTCTTATAAATGTTAAACTATAGTTTTGTGTGCTGTTGGGTTTAAGTGCAAAAGCAGTTCCCAATATATTTACAAATAAAGCTAAGCTAAAAAAAAAAATGATACTTTCCATCGAGTCTGAGTGTAGAATAACAGTGAGGATGATGTTTTAGTATTGTGAACATGGCAATTATATTAATTTTTAAAAGTGTAATTTTGGCAACGTGAGTAAGGCCAGTGGCTGGTTAAGTCAGAATAACAAAGAACTCTTAAAATAGACTCAGTTTCAAAGTGCTGGAATCTTAATCTTAGTTTCATATATAAAAATGTTTAAATTTGTTGAAAGCTAATTAAAAATAAATCTTTGTTAAATCATCATCCTGCAATGTAAATTCTTTCTGAAAACATAATCAAACTGGCTGGAGAAGTAGCTCATTTGTGGAATGTTTGCTTGGAAAGCAGGAAGCCTTGGGTTCTATGTCCCCCAAACCCTATACATTTGGTGTGTGTGTGGGGGGGGGGGTGCACATCTCTAATCTCAGAACCAGGTGGTAGAGGCAGTAGAGTTAGAAATTCAAGTTCATCTTTGGACACCTAGTAGTTTGAGGCTACCTTATGAAACATGAGGCTCCATCTCAAACAAATGTGATGAAAGAAGAAATTTGGTAAGACTGTATAGGCCTTTATTGATACAACATTAAATTTAGTGATTATTCAAAACAGTCAATTTCTAGAATACAAGTATCACAGTTATTGGAGGAAAGGTTAGATTAATCAAAATCATCATAAAAGGATTTCCTTTGTTGTTTTTGACAGGAAGAGAGCCAGGGGGAAGGAAAACACTCTTACATGACTCTGGACAGCAATATGGAGTCTTTATAATTTTCCAGATTGTCCAAATGCTGCTTTCAGAGAACATTCGCTCATAAGTGTAAAGTGGTAGTTATTTTTTATAGAAGCCATTCGCTGTGTCAGCATCATTGTTTAAGCTGCACAACATTTGAGTCCTTTGGAGTAATGACCACACCCCAGCAAGACCGAGCTACAAGCTGAGTTAGCAGGATAACCCGAAACAAATGTGAGGCCTCACTCTGACTGTAAACCTTTTACAGTCACCAGGAAAGATGTATTGTAAACTGCTAATAGAGTTTAAACCATCTGAGGAAACATTTGCCACTTCCCTTTTGAGGATGAGATAAAATCACCAAGCTCCTGGTGAGAGCATACACACGGGATGTTTCTGAAGTGTGGAATCTCTTTGAAGAGATTTAACAAGTTGTTTCTGGGAAATGGTGATTAAGGAGTCATCAAAAGAGACAGGTACAAGGAAGAGAAAGGGTTAGGCACGTAAAGAGGAAATAAAACTAGGTGGAGTTGTACAGTTATGGGTAAGGTAATGTTGAAAAAGCAAAGCGAGTGAAAAAGCTCACATAATAAAACAGTACCTGCCCAGCAGTTCATTGTAACAAAAACAAAAACATTCACGCAGTCATAGGGACGAGCTAATCTGTCAGCTACGACCCAGCTACAGATGTGTTTTAAAGGTTTATACAGAGTGATGCAGGACACAGACCAAAGAAATAGTCGTAATAATTTTAAATTTATAATGGGACATTGTGTGTGTGTGTGTGTGTGTGTGTGTGTGTGTGTGTGTGTGTGTATGTGTGTGTGTGTGGGCATGCACATGTGTGTGTATGTGTGGGTGGTCTTCCTTCAAACAGGCAACCATATGGTATTATACCTTGCAAGATTTGAAAGATAACGGTGAAGAATCATATAGACTAGGCTAAGTATGGCTTCGGAAACCTAGTTGTAGCCCTAAACAATTCCAGTTTCATAGTGTTAAGCCAGTATGTTTGTGATTCTATTTCATCCAAATTCTTGATTTTCACGAGAAAAAAACCACTGAATAATTATCATCTTAGATAGATAAATGACATTTGTTGCAAAAAATTTTTGTTGTTTTGTTTTATTTTTCACATTATCAATTTATCTTTATTTCAAAACATCACAAACTCCAATTAGAGTACTCTAAAAATATTCTTTTGCATGTATTTAACAAATCCAACAAAACAACAAGTATCCAGCTTACTTGCATTGTTAACTATGAAGTTTTAACTGAAGAGCCAATAAACATATTTAAATCATTGGTACAAGTGAGAACAAAAGCCCTTGATATGTGAGTCTGCGGGCGCCCTCCCACTATGCACATGCTGATGTAATACTACTACTGACCCCAAAGCTCAGGCAAATGGAGACACAGGGCTCTCCCTAAGAAGCAAGCTGTCCTTCCTTTTAGCATCTTTTTCAGGAGCATTTTCTTCTGATTCTCCCCTCCGTCTTCTTCTGCCTTTTCAAACTTATTTTCATCGATAGTTTCTTCAAATGCCATTCCTGAGCATGATTGTTAGACATGCTTGGGTGCGCTGAAAAATGCCTCACTCTGGAATGCCCTGCCCTTTCAGGACTGCGGACAGAATCCATATGCTGGAGGCCTCTGTTGGTCTCAGGGCATCGAGAAATTCACTTACCATTTGATTCCATTATCTTGATTTCCTGTTAATTGGCACCCAAGTTTACAAAGATTTTGAGTCTGAAACCCTTCAGATTGGTTGTGCTACCAAGAATGGTAGTGTGGGCAAGACTTCAGGGTTTGATACCAGCACTCGATAGCAGAGCTTGTCTAGAAGGTTCCTAGTGGACTGGCTGTATTGCTGAGTAAACGAGTTCAAACGAGCCACTGGGGAAAATGTCCTTGTTTCTACCACAGACGGAATTCAGCCTAAAAATGGGCAAACTCAGATATAGGCAGAGTCAACAGCCAAACTCTGTCAAGACAGGGTAAGCAAGTCCTCAATAATTCTTGCCTCACAAATATGTCTGTCAAATATATTGGGCCAGAAGGCTGAAGATGATGCTCAACATTATGGAGAATTTTGGGTGACTGTTCAGGCAGCAAACTGTCTCTGTCATCTTCTCATTTGGAAAGCTGCTAGCCTGCACTTCCTGTCTACTCAGGAAATTAATTTTATTCCTTCTCAAGTCTCTGATGGGGTTGAAGACCAGATAGCTTAGTTTTACAATTAAGCTTAGTTATTTAGGGGTTAAGATGCTTTTAGGTAGGGTAGATGTTTTAAGTTGATAAAGATGAGATATGATAGATATTGATTTACATTCAGAATTTAAGATGCACCAAGAGAGGAAAGACGTTTTCTTCAAGGCTGCCAAATATAAATATCCAAAACACTATGAATGTAACATTTATATAATTCCTGATTATTTCATTGTTCTTCTTGCTCTATGTAGTTTGTTGTATATATGTGAAATGTATATGTAAAAATATTTAATAATAGAATTGTAAAAATAAAATAAAACAAAAAATTGAGCATTCTTAGACAACTATAAGACATAGAGTAAGTTTCTAGTCATCTTATCTAAGCAATTACATCAGTCAGCTCAAGCTTCTATAATATGGATCGTTGTTTGACGTCCACAATCCAGGCATTATGTGAGTTGGTTCTGATGAATTCTTCTGGCTCACAGATAGCTGTCTTCTTGCTATATCCTCAAATGGTCCCTCCACTCTGCACAGATGAGAGTTAGGGAGATGGGAAAGAAAGACACTGAGTTGGTTTTTTTTCTCTTCTTGACTTTCTCCTTACAATGATTTACTTTTATAATTAATATAATTAATAATATAATATGATTAATGCATTTAATTTATTACATGTAAAGATATAAACAATAGTATAAATTTTATGATATAATAGCATAAATATTATGTTATATTATAAATGTATGAATAATATACATTTACTGTATGTTCTTTATTTTAAAACATTTTTATTTTACTCTAGTGATTATTTATTTATTGTGTATATATGCATACATGTAGCAGTCAGAAAACACCTTGCAGGAGTTAGTTCTCTTCTTCTACTATGTGGGCTCTGGGGACATAATTCAAGTCCTCAGGTCTGGCTGCAAACATTTTAAATTGCTGAACCATTTCTCTGGCTCATATGCTCTCATAATAATTATTTTAACAAACCATAATTTCTTTTGATAAGACTGTCTTCAGATAGAATCACCTTAACATTTAGACCTTCAAAACATATATTGGAGGAGGATGGAGTTCATAATAGTAATAAATAAGAGCGATATGATTTTCTAGAAATGTAACCAGAGTAGGGAATCCGAACACAATGGTTCCCCTGAATATTGGCATGGTGTATTCTATTGTTGACAAATTTGTCTGCCTCCATGTCAATATACAGGATCAGTGTTCTGTACATAACACTAAGTAGATTCTAGTTCCTTTCTCTAAGTTATTTGCAGATATTAAAATAACCGTTCCCCCTTTTCTCATTTATTTCCTGCAGCAAAAGCAATCTGCAATGACAGTGGGCAGCGGGCTGTGAGGTACTTATTTTAGAAGCTCTCCTTTCTTTGAAATCTTTCTAGTTCACCATCAATTCCTCCTCAGTCACTTTGGTAGTACCAACACTGAATGCTATGTTGAGTCACGGGTCAGGCTAGTTCATCTGTCTTCTCTTTTCACTTTCCTTCCCTAGATGATCTCATTTAGTCCAGTAGCTTCAACCTCTGAAGTTCTAGCTTTAGCTGTCAGCGCTACTGTTTCTAGATACAAATTGAATATATTTAAAATTTCTACTTAAGGGTTTTACAGATTAATAGATAATTTTTATGATTGTGTCAGTTTTTTATCATTTTTTAGTCTTTCAATTTTTAAGTAAAATGCACCGGCAGTTATCCTTGATATGTGCAATATTGGCCATTATTTTTATTATTATTATTATTATTATTATTATTATTATTATTATTATTATTATTATTATTATTTTCAGTACAGGGCTTCTCTGTGTAGCCTTGGCTGTTGTGAACTCGCTTTGTAGACTAGGCTGACTTTGAACTCACAGAGATCCACCTGCCTCTGCCTCCCGAGTGCTGGGGTTACAGGCGTGTGCCACTGCTCCCGGCAGGTATCCTTGTTTTAATTATTGGATTTTGACCTCTGACCTGGGAAAGTTCTATCCTTGTCTCTGGGAATTACTCAAAGTTTAGCTTTGTTTCGTTGTCTAATAAGACCAGTGAGAAGCTGGGCGTGATGGTGCATGCTTTTAATGCCAGCGCTTGGGAGGCAGAAGCAGCCAGATTGCTGTGAGTTCCAGCCTAGCCTGGTCTACAAAGTGAGTCCAGGACTGCCAAGGCTACACAGAGAAACTCTGTCTCTAAAAAACAAAACAAAACCAACCAACCAACCAACCAACCAAACAAACAAAAGGCTATCAAGAATTACATGCAGTTTCAAGTTTCAATCTCCCTTAGCTACTCCTGAATATATGTTGTTACTGATCCAAGATCTTTCTGGAAATTCATGCTTTGCTTTAACGTTGGCCATACTAGTTTTTGTAGTTGAATCTAGAGCCAAATGCATGTATATGTGAATATGGACCATGGAAAGTTGCTTAACACATCTCTAGCTCCCATTGCTTGTCTGTGCCCTACTTAGTGCACTGCACTGTTTACTTTCTTTTTAAAGATTTACCTTTTCTTGTTTTTATTGTATCTGATTGACTGTTTTCACCTGCATATTTGTATGTGCAACATGCAGATGCCTGGTGCCTGCAGAGTCCAGCAGAGGGCAGCAGATGCCCTGGAACAAAAGTTTAAGGCACTGAACCTGGTTTTTAACCATTATGTGGTTTCTGGGAACTAAACCTGGGCTCCGGGAAAAGCAGAAAGGGTTCTTATCTGCTGAGTCATCTCTCCAGCCCTCAGTACAGTTTACTTTTCAATAAAATATTTTTGTTTTGGAGGATGCTAATTAGAAGGGTGGTTTATTATGTGTAGGATGGCAATAACTATTTCTTTTATATTATAAAGAAAACCTAAGTTAGCAGCGTGAGTCGTTCTCACAGGGACTGTGAGTCCATTAGCCTTCCTCCAGCCTTCTAGGCACTGACATGTTTGCTAGTGCAATGAATGAAGAAGGCATTTCAGTTCTGTTCGTTTGTGATGTAAAACAAAGATACACAAAGACTAAAACAGGGGCACAGAGCCCTTTCTTTGTTGTGAGCATTAGAGAAGTGGAAGATTTTGGAGTGAAAATGATTTGTTCTTTAACACACTTTGCCAGAGGTGATTTATATGAGACCATATGGGCTGCTTACATTTCACAACTATGTGGCAGGGCTAGAAGACTATAGAATAGAAAAAAAAAATCGTCTTCCGCTGACATGGAGAGGAATCAAGGAAAATCGGGAGTGGCACCCAGCCAGCCACCTGCTGAAAGTATAGGTGAGTCCCCTCTAGAGGGGGCAGTCATCCTGCTTGCTTTTATTTTATTTTCTTTTTTTTCCTTTTAAATTTTTAAAATTAATTTATTCATATTACATCTCAATTGTTAGCCCTTCCCTTGTATCCTCCTATTCCTCCCTCCCTCCCGCTCCCCCCCCCCTTCTCCCTTCCCCTCAAGAAGAACTTTATGACAGGCAGATCTGGGTCCTGGGGTCCTCCTCAAACTAAGGCACCAGCCAAGGAGAATATAGGCAGTAAACTTCGAACCCCTACCCAGACCTAGCCAACAAACAGGACATTCTCCACCGGTGAGTGGAGAGTGAGATCAGACTCTCACACGAACTCTGGTGCTTTCGTTTTCTTGACTTCTCCAGCAGAGCATCTCTCTTCATGATGATGATTACACTGCGTCCAGACCCATTCCACCGGAACAACATGCTACAGTGAGTTTAGGGCTAGGCACATCCAGGTAGAGGCATGTGGAGATAGGGAGATGTGAGTGGCGAGTAACTTCCATGTCCTATGCTCCCTGAAGTTTTCGGAGTCTGGAGAACACTGCCGAAGAGGTTTCTGAGGATAAGATAAAGGCTGGAACTTGAAAGAAGAAGCTATAATACAGATAGAGTCTAAGATTTGAGGCTAACAGGAGGTCTGGCCCCTTGAGAGCAGATAAGTCAGTCCAAGGCTGTGGTCACCAGGAGCAGAAAGGCCACCCTCTTAGACTCTACTGAAAATGGACCAGTGATGAGACATTGACTGTCACTGTTGAGAAATGTTGTCAGTCTGGATGGCCAAACTCAGATCTGGTAGGAGGCATCCATGCTCAGCCTCTGCTCAGGACCAAAACACACCTACTACAGAGTTCTCTTCTGTCCTTCTAGAGAAACTCAGCACCACCAAGAGGGAGCCTTCCTCTGCTTGCCACAAGTCAGGGTGAAGCCTTCTCTAAGCTCTCAGCTGCTCCTTTCTGTGTCACTGGGAGGGTTGGTTTTTTGTTGTTGTTGTTTTTTGTTTGTTTGTTTGTTTGTTTTTTGTTTTTGCCTGTTCGTTTTGGCTTTGTTTTTGTTTTTAAATTCAAAGCACTGTCTGGTTTCTGTGGACTCTGTCCTTTGGCCTCGGGAACTGAAAAGGCCCATCTCTTGTTCTGTCTGAGAAGTTAGGGTTTGTCCTTCAGGCCAGTTAACGTAGACGTTGCAACACAGTAGTTGCTCTGGGAAGTCCAGTGGGACTGTCTTCATGGGAAAATACTAGAAAGGGACTTTCCTAAGCAAAGGCTGAGAGATGCCCGGTCCTCTTAGTAAGGCTTCCAGTTGTCTGAGTCCTCATATTCCCAGCCCTTCTCCTAGCTCCTGGCATAGGAGTTCTGAGTCTTTGTCCTTCTTTTTGTACATCCCATGGGTCTCAGCTCCCGTGTTCTATCCAGGAGAGCCCAGTACCCAGCCTCCACTCCTGGTTTCTGTCACACTTGTTAACAATCCATCAGACCATTTGCTTTCTTTTGAATTTCTGGCTCTATCTCAAATCCATATATCAAAACCTACTTCCAAGATGATGGTAGTTTATGTATGTGGAGGGGTGGGATCTTGAATGTGGGACTGTCATGAGCACATGGGTGGCCTGTTTGAAAAGCTAGGATCCCTTCTGCCAAGCAAGGATGTAACAGAGAAGCTTGTTTCTAAATAAAACCAACATGAGTTATTTTATGATCCCTTTAAATGTCGTTTTTATTAAATATTTTTTTATTTTTTACATATACGTTTATATTATTACACACATATACAATAAACTACCTATAGCAAGAAGAACCATGACACAATCAGGAATTATATAAATGTTACATTCATAGTGTTTTGGATATTTGTATTTGGCAGTCTTGAAGAAAATGTCTTAATTATCTCAGTGTGTCTAAAATTCTGAATGTAAATCAATAGCTATCATATCTCATCATTATCAACTTACAACATCTATCTAGACCTAAAAACATTTAACCCCTAAACAACTAAGCTTAATTGTGAAACTAAACTATCTTTAACCCCATCAGAAACTTGAGGAGGAATAAAATTAATCACCCAGTGCAGGAAATGAGTAGATGACAGAGACGGTTTGCTGAAAGGCTGGAAATGGAGGCTCTGGACTGAGTCCCAGTGATGACTCACAGATCAGTAAAGAAGCGACTCCCGTGGGAAGCTATTGCAGAACTCAGCAGATAAGACCAGGTAACTATACCATCAGCACTACAACTTCCTCATATCCACAAACTGTTTCTCAGCTCCAGGAAAATGGTGAGTTAACTGCGTGCATTGTTTCAGAAGGCATTGCATGGCAAAGGCCCATTGCTAGAGAACCATAGTAATCTCACTTCTACATAGAGAGGCCTTCTGGTAGTTTCATCTAATAAGAAAGAAACCTAATTTGTATCCAGCATCTTAACTGAAAGGGACTATGGGACATGTAGCTTTTAGATACCCAGTTTCTGCTACACAAAAGGGGACTTAGAATAGAGGAGGGATGAGTTAACTCATAAGACCCACTATAATCTCATTCCCTTTAACATTGAATAATGCTCCATGTACTGATGTAAACTAATTTATTTGACCGTTCTTTGTTGAATAATTTGTTTCTATTTGTTGCTATCAGGGATTTTGTAACTAATTTCTTCATGTATTTCTGTTTGAATATATGTGCTAGCATAGATAATCACTTGGGTATAGACAGGTCATTTAAAATTTTAGATCTGTCAACTGCCCTGAGAAGATGATGTCTCAATAGATGTGAGAATACATTTCTCTACATTCTTACAGAATTTTCATTTGATTAAAAAGATTTGCTTCTTTGTCTTTTTGAGACTGGATATCATGTAGCTGAGGGTGACTTTGAACTCCTGACCGCCTTGCTGTTGCCTCTCAAGTGCCAGGGTCTCCAAAAATCTTACTTGTCTTTTAAGTATCTGTTCATTTTTATGTGAGTGCACATATGCCTGTGTAACATGAGCATGTAGTGCCTGAAGAAGCCAGAAGATAGTGTTCTTGTAGATGTTGGCAGTCACTGTGTGGGTGCTGGCAATGGAGTTCAGGTCCTGTGGAAGAATAGTCAGCAATCTTAACCACTAAACCAATTCTACAGCTCTTTAAAAAATCTTCAAGTAGTAAGTATTCTTAGTTTTGGTAGTGACATACCAATGTTTTATTTCTGTAAATACTAGTTATAATGAGAGTAAATTCATTTTTATGTTAATTGGTCACATGTGTTTTTCTGTGAAATCTGTCAGAACCATGTATGTGTGTGTGTGTGTGCATAATATACTCTTAAAATTGAACATTTAATATATTTATTCAATTTTAGAAGGCAACAATGTATTTTGGATTTTAAGCATTTAACCTATTTGTTAACATCCACCAAATACTAAGTGTGGTGCTAAGCATCTGAAATGTATACAGGGATATATGACATGGTTCTTGCTTTCAAGTCCAAGCAGCTTACATTTAAGTGATAAGAATACCCATAGGACTAATATAAATATAAATTGATATAATAGTAAATACCTAAATGCAAAGCTAGTGTTGTTATGGCTATATGATTAGTGAGAAAATAAGGCTTTGCAATAAGTGAAAGAAATATGACTAGGTTGGGCTGTAAGGCATGAATACGCACTAGAAAAGATATATGGAATTTTAGGCAGAATTATGAATCCTGAATAAAATTAGCATAGCAGGAAACACTGGCCATTCAACAAAGACTAAGAAATGGCTGAAGTTAAATCAAGCTGTCACTGTTAAAACAAAAGAGGTTGGGTGGTTGGTGGCAGGTCTTTAATCCCAATACTTGGGAGGAAGACGGAGCCAGATCTCTACAAGTTGGAGGCCAGTCTGATCTACAAAGGAAGTTCCAAGACAGCCAAGGCTACATGAGAAACCTTGCCCCTCAATCAGCCCCCCCAAAAACCCAAAACCCAAAAAAGCAACAACAATGACAACAACAGTTTCCCAAGCATCTGTTGGCCCACACATCTTTACTTATGGGGATGCTCAAAGTAAGAAGATTTATGTTAAGCAAGTAGATGCCACTCAGTCTGGCACTGATGCAGTGACCATGTCCTTTCTGCTATATCATCATATTATGTGGGTAAAGAGAGATGGTACCCCCAAAGGGTATAGAATAACAACCAAAGGAGTTTACATCTTATCCAAGAAGACAGTGAAAAAAATTTTTAAAAATTGGTATATGAGTACAGATGTGTGGTGTATAGTGTGTAGAAGCCAGAGGTCAGCATCATCAGTCTTCCTCAGTCACTCTGTATCTTATATTTTGAGACACAAAATCTCAAAGTACCTGGAGCTTGCCACTTCAGCTAGACTGGCATGCCAAAGACTTCCAGGGCCTACCCGTTTCCACTCTATTAAAGTTGAGGTCACAGGCATGCTGCTGGGCCAGGATTTTATGTGGGTTCTGGAAACCCAACCTCAGGTTCTAATGCTTATATGGCAGGCCCATTATTAATTAGGTGATTGCCTTGGCCATTAATTTTTTAAAAGAACAATGTCAGGTATAAGTAATAGGACAAACCACAGTAGTTGCATCGTCATTCTGTCTTTTCTCAACGCTTCATCTTTTGGTCCATCTGAGTACTCTACAGATAGCCACCCAACCCCCACCTCAGTTGCCACTTTCTACTCAACTATCTTGCTGTATTTTCCTTCTAGCACGGTTAAATATCTCTTATAAAATTATACATTCACTTTCTATATTGGTTGGTCTTTTCCCATTAGTGTATAAGGGTAGGTTACTATTTCTGGAAACAATATGAAACTCCAGGAGCATGTAAAATATCTATTTACTTAATTAGAAGATAGATAAATGTCTTCCTCAAGACATCAAAAAGAGTCCCAAGAATCAATATATTTGTACTACAAAAAACGCAAATGATGCCTGGAGCCCTGTTTTTATAAGAACTTGGTGTGTCACTCAAAACCTCAATATGTGTTCATTTGCTAAAACATCTCCCAATGGCCTAATTAGTCCATTCTGTTTCTCCACAAAGAATCCTAAGAGTGAAATTGTTTGCTACTCGAAAACCCACTTTCACCTGTCATTTCATCCCTACAAAAGTATTCACCTATTTCTATGAGACTCTTGAAGCACATTTCAAATGGCTTACACCCTCAAGGGTTGTTTTGTCCTAAAAAGGATGACTTATAGTTAAGCAGTTTGTCAGAATACTCATATGGCTTTGTGGGTTTCTCTGGGGAGAGTCTCTGTGCTGAAAGGATGCACAGTTCCTGAGTCAGAGCACTGACTCACCAATATGCGGTGGAAGCTTTTGGGTGGGTCTTCTGGTGACCAAGTTAACCCATTGTCTCTATTATAAATATTCAAATCAAACACGGTCTTTGTTATTTCCTTTAAGCTGCAGATCCTCGGTTGCTACCACACCTGTTAAACAAGTTTCTTTTTAATGTCTTTCTGCTTTTGTACCCAGCCCTTAAAATCTCAAACATCCTTGTAGCTAGCGCATTTACCTGAGAACCACTATCAACAGATAAGGAGTTCAGAAGGTCCCCTGATATTAGCATCAGCAATCACTGTGTCAGCACATTATGTATAGGTAAGTGGTCATTTGACTGCCTAAAATTCTGACAAAATAGAGTTTCACTGTCTCCTCCATTTGATTCTCACCTTAAGTACTGTGGTAACATAATTGCATTTAGGTGGAGAATATATCGTGATTCTACAGCATTTTGGCATTTCAGTATGGAGACACGTTGTCATAAACATGCATTTGTGTTTGCAATCTAAGGTGTTAAGCACTGGTTTGCGGGGGTGCTTAAAAAAGGGGCATGTAACTTAATGCCCTGTGAGTAAAAACATGGTGTTGTCTAGTAGAGAGGCAATAGCAGAGACACTTTCGTTTCTTGTGAGTTAGGTAGGAAACGGAGCTTAGTAATGACGATGATAATGGACTCTTTGCATGTGTTTAACAAGTTCATGCTTTGTACTGTGCACTCATAAATATTATCTTGGATTTCATAGTACTACCACTTCATGGATGTTCTCTGTAAAGATGTAAATGAATATTTTACATAAATATTTTTCTCAAGTATGTGTTAAATCCATGTATTTAGGTTAAAAAAAACCCAGCCTATTAAGACACATCTATACTGATAACATCCAATGTAATTCTAAATGTATTATTAGAATGGATAGAGTTATTGTGATAGAACATACTAAAACCATCTTTCTTGACTTAAAAATTATTGTGTCATTTTGTTTTGCATTAAAGATGTTAATTTATTTATGACCTTAATTTTCTTATTTTTCATATTTCTGACCTATCTATAAAAGAGATATCAAGCAAATTTAAGTTTAAAATGTCCACTATGATTGAATTTTTGTTTGTTTGTTTATCACCTTTATTCAGAGAGGATGATAGATTTTATTTATATGGCATTTCATTCTTTCTTCATTACTAGTTTACACCTGTGTGAAGTTCTAGGTTAAGAATACAGTAAAAGGATCAAGCCACTGTTTCAAGAGTTTTTTATTTACCCAGCCAAGCCTCGAGCCCTAATAATGTAATCAGCTTCTCAGAGGAAGACACTGAGTCAAGTACATTACTGACCTTGGAAGGATTAGGAAATGCGGCAGACTGTGCTGGTGGCTTTAAGGAGGCTTTGGTGAACTTTGGGATGCATGTAGGTGCTTGAATCGTTGCATAAGTTGAAAACAACATCAGATGTAGAAGTAGAGTTTAAAACTAAGTTTATCATTTTCAATGTTTTCTTAGCTTTAGCCACAGACTGTAGAATTAAAAAAAAAAAATCAGAACCATCTGTTTAGCAGCCTTGTGAACATGACAGTGAGAAGTTCATGCCCAACAGTATTTATGGCAATATATTCCATGTTGTCTGGAAGTATCTCTTATGATATTTTCCTACAGACTCTATGGCTGGATACCGGAAAGTGGCTAACACTAGGATGATTTTTCTTTTGTGCTTGAGAAGCTTCCTTGTGATTGGAAGCACTTATTTAGTTATCTATGCTAGATTATAGTTTGTAATGTCTTTGGGCGATTGAAAAAGACATTTAAAGCTCAGAAAACAAAATATGAACAGTGACATGAAATAATTAATGTGGAACATGGATAAGGGATGAAATATTAAACCTTGTATCCTGTAGTCATTTCAGTGGATAAAGTCAGCAAGCAGAAACTTTTTTCCTTTAAACAAAAGGCTAAATGAACAACAAGAAATTTTGTTTGGCAAAGGCTCAATAGAGGTTAATATTTTGTGCTTTTATTAGACTGTAAATTATATAGACAAAATGAAAAAGAAAATTTTGATGTTTTTCAGTTGTTAAAAACCTGTTCTGAATTAAAATTTCTAAACAAAGATAATCAGAAGTAAAACATAAACATGAATCCACAACTAAGAGATAATTAGAAAAATAATACTTTGTAAAAGTTCTGGAAGACAGACAGACAAAGGGTGTACAGTGAGACCAGGAGGCCCTCAGTGAGAAGCGCATTGCTGGAGCTGAGCACCTTTGAGCTGAGTGAGCAGTCAGTGGAAGGCATACCTTTAAGGGTCACTGAGCTCTCAGAATGGATAATCCAGTAAACACTATTCATAAGCTATTCATATAGCTTATGCAACTTAATCACTGTTATAATGGAAGCAAATGTACCTTGGAAAAAGAGATTCTAGCTTTGTGGAGCACTAAGAGCCCTCTCACACGTTGATCCAGTTTTCCGTTCTCTGTCCTTTCTGCATGTAGTTGCTTGCTAAGTTCCTATCCATAGCTGTGGTTTCTCAATCATCAGCATGGTATGTGTGTACTGGAAATCTGTAAGTCCTTCAAATTCCAGCTTTGGAAAACTTTTTGTTTGTTTGTTTGTTTGTTTTGAGATAGGGTTTCTCTGTGTAACCTTGGCTGTCCTAGACTCGCTTTGTAGACCAGGCTGGCCTCAAACTCACAGCGATCCTCCTGCCTCTGCCTCCCGAGTGCTGGGATTAAAGGCGTGTGCCACCACGCCTGGCTCAGGAAAACTTATTTTTTATCCTCAAATGATCTCTGGTAGGCTTCATTTTGCACTTCCATTTGAAACAGCCATTCTCTTTATTAATATAGCTCCCAAGTTCTGGCAAATATTTTTAGTCTGTGAACTTTCTCAAATTCTTTCCCTTCTTGATATCATCTCCCAGGCTCCCATTGTTCCATTCCCATGGATGATAATAGTTTCAATTCTGGCTGTCCTCACCTGTCATTTTTCTCCTCTTTCAATTATTGTCATGTACACTCCCTGCTGGTGTATTTCTTCGTAGGCACTATAAACGCCCATGTTAGTAGTTTTGAGAGAATAAAAATGTAAACGGTCTGAATCCTTTTGTTCACTTTATCATTCAAGATATAGCTGTTGATCTGCCTGTTTTCATTCATTTCCTTGTTCTAAAGTTATCTGTGGTGCTAGGTTCCAGACTACAACCAGAGCATAAGAACAATAAATAACGACCATGCTAATGAAGAGAGGCAAAAATGATACATGCAAAAAGTAAATGTATTCTCAACGTAGGACCATAAGAGGGTTGACCACGATAGAAGATGCCAATGAAGACTAGATGCTAGAATGGAAAGGTGATATTTGAGTGACAGATCACTGGGGAAGCACGAGGAGGTGAATATATCAGGCAAAGAACCGAGTGCATAAGAAGGACAAGGAGCTGTGGAGTGTGGTTTGTCCACAGAGCCTTGAGATGTTTGACACGACCTGAACCCACATTATCACTTTGAGACTCATATTCATGACTTAGTGTGGTGCAAAAGCTACACCGCCAACTGACCAGTTATTCTTTGCCACCACATTTGTTTCTTTTCCCTAGACTATCTGCCCAGGCTTTTTTTTTTTTTGATAAATTCCTACAGATTCCAATCTCAACTTAGTCCAAGGCTCTCAACCACATAGGTTGCTATGAAATGTAATACATACCTCACTTGTAGATCTATTGTTGCACACTCTTACAGAAAAGATTTGGCTAACCCACATCAATAAACTAATAACATGGATAGACACAGCTCTCCCCCAGTATAGAAATTGATATTTTTATATGTCTTGTGCTTAACATAAGGAGATAATGATGTAGGATCATGATCATGTTTCAAAGTGTTTACATCGTCTTAGCCTTAAAGACTTCTAAGATATTTCCCTTCTTCTCCCCTCCTGTCTGCCCTGACATCTTGGTTGACTGATATTAACTCTTTGCTTTCCATTGATAATGGGAAAGAACTAGATCCCCCAAGCAGTTGGCATGACAACAGCAATCATATTCTGGAAAAATGCTTTTTATGTTGTAGCTGTGATAAAAAAAAATTTCATAGTGTAACTTTTAAGGGAAGCACTTCTTATCTTTTCCCCTTCCTCCATTTTTCTTTAAATTTTTTTATTACATTTCACGTGTGTGTGTGTGTGTGTGTATGTGTGTGTGTGTGTGTGTGTGTGTGCGCGCGCACGCGTGTATACGAAGCTTATGTATGCACATCATAGTTCATAAGTGAGTGTTAGAGGATGACTCACCAGACTCGGTTCTCTCCTTCCACCATGTGGGTTCTGGGAATCAGACTCAAGTCATGAGGCTCAGCAGCAAGCAGTTTTACCCACTGAGCCATCTAGCTGACCTTTTCCCTCCTTTTCTTTCATGTCTTCTGTGTCTTCTAATTGTGGGGATTTTACAGGCAACAAGAGCAATGTAACACAGATATGAGAAATTTGAATGTTTTATGATAGCTGTTTCGTGTCCTTCATTTGCAGATCAGTCATAGAACCCCGCAAATCCTTCCCACTGTGGATAATCATCCTTGGTGTTCTTGGAGTGCTGGCAGCCCTAGGGCTAATTATTGGACTCTTGGTTCACTTTCTGGCAGTAGGTTGGTATACATTTTTATTTCTCTTTGCTGTGTTTTTATTTCTATTTCTGTAAGATATAAAGAAGCAATTGAAATATATGAATTATCTTCCTCTATAGTGCAGTCGGGGACCTTGAGTCCTGCAAGAAAGTATCACTAGCAGATACCTGATAGACAAGCAAAATAATTTACTCTACCATGTGGTGTGTTTGATAGTTTGTAATTAAAGCTTTATGGTTATTGTATGTGAAGAAGAGAATCCAAGAGATATGGGCATTTTAGTTACTTATTAATAAGAAAGGTAATATAGAAGTCCTTGTAAATAGATTAGAAATGTCAGACATTATTTATTGAAATAGAACTGTATCACTTTACCTGCTTCTCTTTTCTCCCTCCAGCCTCTCCCAGCTAACTTCATTTCAGCCCAGGTCTCTTACTTTTATGATAGCCTCATTTTCTTTGGTATTATTATTACACACACACACACACACACACACACACACACACACACACACACACACACGGAGAGAAAGAGACAGAGAGAGAGAGAGAGAGACAGAGAGAGAGAGAGAGAAATACAGCCTTCTGAGTCCATCTTTTTGGTGGTATGTATATGATTTCAGAGTTGACCACTGTGTATTGGATAAACAATAAAGGCGTTCATCATCAAGAAAGGCTAATTCTCTCTCTCTCTCTCTCTCTCTCTCTCTCTCTCTCTCTCTCTCTCTCTCTCTCTCAACTGTCATTATTTTGCTGCCTGAAGTTTTGTCTAGGGCCGAGGACCCATGAAAATTTCTCCATGTTAGTATGTCCATTGACACTGTCATTCTTCAGTCTTGTTTTTTCAACCATTTCATTTTTTCTTTCTTTTTATTGCATATGGATTTTTCACACATTATATACTATTTACATTAGAAAACAGTTGGACATCCAAGGAGCAATAAAATAAATAATAACCAAACAAATCAAAATAGGACAAAGCAAACAAACAAGATAATGAGTTAAAGAAAAAGCGCAGGAAGTATAGATAGATGCAGAGACACACACGTTCACACACACACACACACACACACAGAGGAATCCCATAAAAACACAAACCCAGAAGTCATAATATATGTGAAATGTGTCAGTAAGGTTAAAAGAAATGTTCTGACTTAACAGTATGAGATAAGGAACCTCCAAAGATGCTGTTGAGTTTACATTGTTTTGGATATATACTGCTTGGCATGTGAACTACCCTTAAGATTGTCTGTTTCCCCAGAGAGACACCCTTGGAGAGAGCTAAATTTTCACTTGAAAGTGGTTATCAAATGGAGATATGGTTATCAGATGGCCCAGGGATGAGATCATGTGTCCACATCTCCTTCCAGCTCTAAGATCCCATCTGATGTAGACCTGTGCAAAAGCTGAATGCAGCTGTTTCTGAGACTGTTTCACAGCTGACTTCCTGATATTCTGGCTCTTACAACCTTTCCATACTCCATCCCATGATACTATGAGAGGCATAGATGAAAGAGCTGTGGTATTGATGTCTGCATTCAGGCTGGCCTTTCGGTGATCTGTTGATCTCTTCGCTTTATACAGTTGTGGTGTTCTGTGATAGCCTCCATTTTCTGTAAAGAGACTCTTCTTTTTTTTTTTCCATGATTTTTAAAATTATGTTTCTTTTTAAACATATACATTTACATTTTTACACATGAACAAAATAAACTACAGACAGCAGGAAGAACCACGAGACAATCAGGAATTATATAAATGTTTTATTCACAGTGTTTTGGCTATTTGTATTTGGCAAACTTGAAGTAAACATCTTTCCTATCTTGTTGGGTCTAAATTTCTGAATGAAGATCAATATCTATCATATTTCATCTCTATTAACTTAAAACATCTATCTTGTTCTAAAAACTTCTTAACCCCTAACCAACTAAGCTTACTTGTAAGATTAAACTATCTGGTGTTCAACCCCATTAGAGACTTGAGAAGGAAGTCTCAAAAACTTAAATGCCTGAGTGAACCAGAAGTGCACGTTAGCAGCTTCCAAATTGAAAAAAAAAATGACAGAAACAGTTTACCGCCTGAACAGTCACTCAAAACTCTATAACATTGGAGCATCATCTTCAGTCTTCTAGCCCAATATATCTGACAGACATATTTGCAAGGCAGAAGCTACTGAGGAGTTGCTTACCCTGTCTTGGCGGAGTTCAGCCGTCAACTCTGCCTGCATCTAAGCTTGCTCATTTTTAGGCAGAATTCTCTCTGTGGCAGAAACTTGGACATTTTGCTCAGTGGCTGGATTGGCACATTTGAAGCCAACTCCATGAGGAGGTCCTTTGATGCTCATCATCTTCTTTGAGGTAGGCTGGGTATTGCCAGGAGTTAACTTGTCTTGTTGTCAAAGAGTCTTTAGAATAATGAAAACATCTTTAAATGCCATATTCTGCAGGTCAAAGAGCCTCTTCTTTGGTGGGGTCATAGCTGTGCTTGTCTCATATCTGTGGTTTCTCTATGTTGCATACTTACATCTGAAGATTTGGAGCCTGGAACTTTAGATCAGAGAGAACACGTGGCATTTGTCATCCTGGATCTGTCTGCGATACCTCTCGCAAAATAATGTTTCTTGGGTCTATCCCTTTACCTGAAACATTCACAATCTCATTTTTCTCTACAGTTGAACAGTATTCCATTGTGCGCATGTAGCACATTTCTATTATTTATTCATCTTTTGTAGGACATTTAGGTTGTTTCCAGTTCCTAGCTATTGTGAATACAGCAATGGACATTGCTGAGCAAGTGTCTGTGGAGGAGGATGGGAAGCCCTTTGGGCATATGCAAAAGGGTGGACAAGCTGGGCCATAAGGTAGATTTTTAAAAAGGATTTCCCATACTGATTTCCAGAGCTACTGTATCAATTTGCATTCCCACTAATTCAACTTCACCAGCATTTGTTGTTACTTGTTTTGTTGGTCTTTATCAATCTTACTGGGGATTGTTTTTCAAAATTGCAAATGTCTCTTGACATTATCCATATTATATTATATTATATTATATTATATTATATTATATTATATTATATTATATATTATCCTCTATTAATTGTAGGCCTTGGAGTAAGAGGATTGAGTTTTTATCATTGGCTCTTCTTAATAGATATATAATAGTAGGCAAATCACCTAATTGCTGTGAGACTATATTTCTCTTGGAAAATTAGTGTCCTTAAAATTTTTCCATAGTATCATATGATAGTAATATTTAATGAATGGTAACTTGTAAAAACTAGTTTCTCTAAACAGAAGCCATTATAATATATAGTTCATTCTGTATCAATCAAGATGCTATTTTTAGGGCTGGGGAAATTTCTCAGTGAAAAAAATCCTCCCATTATGAGGACTGGGGTTCAGAATCCAGAACACAAGTAAAGCAAGATATAGCAGTGTACATCTGTGATCATGGCACCCATGTGGAAAATGGAGGCTAACACAAGAGCGTCATTGGACGTTAGCAGGTCACTTAGCCAGGCATTCACTATAGCAAACAGAGATCCCATCTCAAACAAAATAGAAGGTAAGGACTGATATCTGAAGTTATCCTTTAATTTTTCACACATGTGCAGTTCTCACATACAAGCATATATGCACATATGTGCATCATATGCATAAATCACTCATGTGTGCACATACATACACACATGAGCACACATGCACACATACACAAAGTTAAAAAGATGTTATTTTTCTTAATATTTCTCTCCATCTGTTTTCTATTATTGGTTTTAAAACCACTTTCTCCAATACCGAGATTATTTACTCAATCATTCCAGAAACACTCACAAGGGGCTATCAGTAGCTAATGAACACAATACATCCTGCTTTGTGTTACTATGCAATATGTGTCTTGATTTGAAGTGTATTTAATTTAAATAGTACTTGATTATTTTTATCGCACAGAAAATAAGATATACTACTATCAAGGTAGCTTTAAAGTGCTGAATATTCCATACGACAGAAATTATGAAAGGGAGACATCACCAGAAAGTAACAACCTCAGTAAAATCCTCGAGACTAAAGTAAGCTAGATAACCTTGTACTTTTTAATTGCTTAAAGTATAAATATAAATATATTATTGGAACTTGATGTTTAACTGTATGTTTTCTCATTATAGATGGTTGATGCCTTTCAAAGTTCTAACATTTACAGACAATATATCAACTCTCAGATCATCACATTGGTGTAAGTAGCTATCATTAATCATCAGAAAAGGAGATAAGGCCATTCTTCTTCTTCCTCTTCTTCTTCTTCTTCTTCTTCTTCTTCTTCTTCTTCTTCTTCTTCTTCTTCATCATCATCATCATCATCATCATCATCATCATCATTATTATTATTATTATTATTATTATTATTATTATTATTATACTTCAAGTACTCCAGGGAGAATAAATCTAGAGTCTTCTGATGTCACAGCCATTGTCAACAATGATTAAGCACTGATTGTCATACATGTCAGCATAGTTGTTCAATATTACACAAAGGCAAAAATGTCCTTGTATGGTGGAATTCATTAGACTTAAAGGACTATATTGATGTTTAAATTACACCTGACTTATCCCTCTCATTTCCTAAGTATTTGTTCCACTAGATGTCCCTAAGCCAATTGCTTGATCCTCTATTGTTTTTATTAATGAGTATCAAAATATAGATTCTATTTTCTCCTATTTTTCCAGTTGTTAGCTAAATGTCTTTTGGAATTGTTCTTGGGATTCTTTTTTTTATTTTAATATATTTTATTAATTTATTCATATTACATCTCAATTGTTATCTCATCCCTTGTATCCTCCCATTCCTCCCTCCCTCCCATTTTCCCCTTATTCTCCTCCCCTATGACTGTGACTGAGGGGGACCTTGCCCCCCTGTATATGCTCATAGGGTATCAAGTCTCTTCTTGGTAGGCTGCTATCCTTCCTCTGAGTGCCACCAGGCCTCCCCATCCAGGGGACATGGTCAAATATGGGGCACCAGAGTTCATGTGAAAGTCACACCCCACTCTCCACTCAACTGTGGAAAATGCCCTGCCCATTGGGTAGATCTGGGTAGGGGTTTGAAGTTTACTGCACATATTGTCCTTGGCTTGTGCCATAGTTTGAGCAGGACCCCTGGTCCCAGATCTGGTTCTTCTTAAATAAGGTGGGAAAATCACATCTGGACAAGACTATGATGACACAAATGGCTTCCACACATCATAAAAAGAAACAATACGTTCTCTGAACATGGATGTAGAGAGGCAAAGAGTAGCACAGAGAGCTGTAGAATAGACAGTGCGCAACCTAAGCCCAGATTTTATAATTTTATAATTTAATAGCCAGAGAATCTTAAAAGAGTCACATGACCACCTCAATTTACCTCTGTCTTATGAAATATCAATGACAACAGATTCCTTGTCTGTATCATAGACCTCTATGCAAAATAAAAACAGTGTGTGCAGGAATATTTGCAAACAAATATATTTCAAATGAAAGTGAAGTTTGTTTTTACTGTGAGCAAAGCCACTTTCTTCTCGGGTTCTTGGGCCCATGTGACTCATAGAATCGCAGAATAGATGAAGGTTCCCATTAGCATTAACCTTGTGCTAATTTGACTATTGCACCAAAATGGAAAACTGAAGCTGAAGGGCTCAAGTACCTCTCTGAGGTGACTGAACATGGTGAGTATGTGCGTGAATGCATGCAATGCATGGGCTGCATGTGTGAGCATGTGTGTGTTTCTGTTTTGTATTATTACTTATGCATGCAACTTAGGTGTCCATAGGTAGCAAGAGTCCAGACAAAGTGAAGAAGAGGCCACAGGACAGTGTGCTTCTCTTGGCATGTGCTGTTATATAAACCAAATTTACATGAACTGAGTACCTCTTCAGAATTATTGATTCATACACACAGCATGGAGGTTCCCACAGACACTGTCCCCGGGGATAACATGTAATATCCATACATCCATTGCTTAGTCTTTCAGCTTGTCACTTTTTTCAATAATCACATTAAGCTTCCTTGAACACCGTTGTCAAATTACTTCAAGGTCACTTTTACTCATTTTGCCATTGTTGCTGCTATGTACTGGCTAGCATTAAGATCCTCCTCAGAGGATCTTAGCATCAATCTCCTAGAGATTGGGTAACTAGGCATAGGGCTACAATGTGTAGTGTGAAGAATTCAGAGTATAGGCTCTCTCATTTGTATTGAGTAAAATTTCTACTCCTGGATAATTACATAACCTCTCAGATATTGAGTTTGTCCTTGTTCATAAACCCAGACAACAACACTTTTACTGTAGAGTAATAGAGATGAAGAAATATGTATCAATAAACATAACAACAAAGTACCTGTAACATAGCACTAACCAATAAATGCTGGCTAATATCATTACTAAAGGTTACTCTATGATCTGGATCTCCTCACCTCCATTGGATGAAAAGTTCAGTCTGATGATGAAACAGAAACAAAAGCACTTTAATGTCCAGTTGTATATCAATGCTTCCACGAGCTTTTCTGTAATTCTTTAAGTTATGTGTAATTCCTCCATATACCCCTAGTTAAAGATAAATACCTTACTATTTCTGCTTCATATGGTACAGCTTTCTTTACACATACCTTACCTCTCATAAAAATCTGAAAATTCCTGGAGAATAGGAACTGTGCCACAGTAATGAGTTAGTGAAAGTCATCAAAGTTGCACATCTATAACAATTGCTCAATAAATGATTGACAAATGTATAGATATGTCTCAGTTCTTCAGTGATCATCTTTCCTTGGTATCTCAGGCTAGTTCTGTTTCTTAAGGAATTATTTAGAATTGCATGTCCTCCAGAATGCACAGCATAACTGTGTACATTCAGTCGGCACACGCAAGCAGGCACATCGCAGACTGAAGGCTTCACCTAATGTGATGTTACGGTAAAAACCCACAGAGAGGGGACAAAAATCAAGATGTGAAATATCAGAGGAGGAAATGTTAGTTTTGACACTGCATGAAAACTATATTTTTTTCAGTCCTGAAAGCAACAGTGTGACAGCACATATATGGCTGGTGTTTAAGGATGCTAGGTCAAAGAAGGAAAATACAAGAAGGAGAATTGAAAGCATCTTACGTCAGATGCTAGAGAGCAACCCGGGATCCCTGACTGCAGATCCTGAGTCTCTGAAGCTCATGGGTAAGCTTACCTGTTGGATGAGAGCATTGTCACTGCATCATTTTTTTGTGTGTGTGCCTAGGACTTGTCATAAACACCAAGTACAAAGACTATCTTTAATACAATTTAAATGAATATCATCTTAGATTAGAGGTATTTTCATTCTTTTATTCATTTTCTAGAAATGCCCATTCTGCAGTTGCTTAGAATAAAAAGAGACAGCTTCTGATTCTATGGTAGATATCAATATACTTAGCAAATATTATAAGTGATAGTGTGTTTTATTCTTATTTTATTTATGAATGAAAATTAACATTAGATTTGCACGTTTAATACTTGTCACTTTTTAGGAGTTGTTTTGATATACTGAAATGAATGAATCAGATTTACTTATGGAACTTTTTTTCAAGAGAAGATAGTCCCAATTTTTGACAATAAATGATATAAGACTATATTTGAATGAAAACGTAATTTCTCAAGTGGAAGTTATGATATTTTAATACAATGTGTTCAAATGAAGCAGAAGAAAAATTCCAATAAGTTAATTCTTTATTTTCTATGGTACTTTGTTCTGGATAAAAAATTACTGATGGATCCTCTGGTATGTGAGAAAGGATATCTTCATTGCCCAGCTTAAATTTACTGTAGACTTCTTGCTCTATTTCAGAAATCAATAAGGTTGATGCTGAGAAGATTATCAACAGCCGTAAGTTCAAATACTTTCCAGTTAAACATGAGGTACTCTAAACAGCAATAGCTAAGACTATTACAACAGGGTGCAGCATGTTTTAATGTAATAATATTTTACACAATATTCAAAACACTCCAAGAGAGAAGTATGATTACAATTACACTGACTCACAAATAAGTGCAAAAATTGCCCAGATTCATCCAGCTTGTAAATGATAGTGCCAGGATTCAAATTCAGGAGTCTAGTGGTAGAGTCCATGAGTTATAACCATGGCTTTGTTTCCCACAACTTACATATTTTCCAAGGGTTAAAGTTACTATGTGAGAGACAGAGAAGAATTTTAATCCAGCCACATGGCTGCCCTGGCAAGAGATCACATCCAAAGACTTTCTAGATCTTGGGGTTCTGGCTGGAATGCAGAGATGCTCTGGATTAAAGTATAATCTGGTTGGAATACAGACATGCCCTTAGTACACGCAATTAACCCCAAACAATGAAGGTAAGGTTAGTTCACAGAAGGAAGCAGCACCTAATTGAAAGTGGCATCTAATTGAGGGGCAGACAAAGTGATGAATCAGAGAAAGATTTGACAGAATGATAGGATACGTCCAACTCTTATGAGAATATGACAGGAAAGAGGCTACTTGAGAGTAGCTCAGCGAGAGAGAAAGAAATTTTTTTCCCTCAGAGTTGATTACTGGCATGGTTTTACAGAGACGGGGTTTGAAGAGAACAGGCTAGGCACAGATGAAGACAGAAGGACCCAGGAAACTAAAACATATGGTCAGAATTAGTTTGAGGCCAGGCAGAGAAATTCAGTCAGAAGTCAAGAGAATCCAGTTTGAACTGGTCAACTTGGAGAGGAGTTTAAGCCAGTACAGCTGAGTTAAACCATCCAGTGAAATTTCAGAAAGAGCTTGAAAACCTTGGGAATGGCTCTCATCTTACTCCGTCTGAGGAAATAAAGACAACATTTACAGAGAGGTTCCTGGGCCTGTTGGAGATTACTATATGAACAATTCTATTTCTATCCAGTGTTGGATGCTGATAGCATCAGCTATAACCAACCAGAACTGCTGAAAAAAAAACCCAGTTCACTTTCTGTATTGCCACTAAATAAATATCTTTCTATTCTCAATGAAACCACACTGACCGTCTCCGAAGGCTGCGGGAGACGACCAAGAATGTCAGCAACCCATGACAGGATCAAGGGAGGTTCCACTGCTCACAAAGGAGAATGGCCATGGCAAGCAAGTCTCAGAGTGAACGGCAAGCACCACTGTGGGGCATCACTCATTGGAGAAAGATTTCTACTAACAGCAGCTCACTGTTTTCAAAAGTAAGTTTATCACGTTCTCTAAGGGGTGGGCAGTCCTTGCCTTAGGCAAATTGTCTTCCATCTTTATGAGTGTCCTGATTTGAAATGCAAATTCCTGATCAGCCTACCTCAGCCTTTCATACTTTACCAATAAAAATAGGTGCTATTCATTTTTCATATGCTTTTTTTTCTTACATTAGTCTTATTTCTCATCACTTTATTTTTCAGGTCTTAAACCACCTGCAATTGCTAAAATTTCACATTGTATCTCATCTCTCCCTCTGTCCTAGCACATAGTTACCCAAGTGTTATGGTCACCTGGGAAAATGTGGCTCAGTCTAAAATTCTGCTTTCTCTAAAAGTAAAAATTTCCTTCTTCTTAAGGATGCAGGCTTATATCTCCTATTTATTGGTGTCATTAATTATGTACATAAACATTAAGCATTTATAATTACTTGTGTGTATGCCCAACATGCATTAAAGTTAAGCCTTTTTAAGACATAGACATTATCCCTATATCTAGTGTACTGTGAAGAAATTGAAACAAGATGTTTTAAAAATGAATTTGAAAATCAGACTATATGGGGGTTGGAGAGCTAAATAAGCAGTTAAGAGCACTTTCCAAGGAGCTAGCACCCACATGGCCACTCCCAAGTGTCCACAACTACAGTTTCAGACAATCCAATACCATTTTCTTACCTCCAAGGGCTCAAGATATTCACGTGGTACATAGAAATATATACGAGCAGAGCACTTATGTACATAAAGTCAGTATGCCAGGAAAAAATTAAATAATACTGCATCATTGTAATGGGCCATGGTGCAATGAAATCTTGATGCTACAAAAGCATATGGCACACACACACACACACACACACACACACACACACACACACACACACATATAATTTCTACTATGTGCTATAAAAGGCAGTATTTCTGTCATATAAAAATGTATGTTTTTTTTATTCCCTTAGGACAAATAATCCAAAAAACTTAACTATTAGCTTTGGCACTAGAATAGCACCACCCTACATGCAGCATTATGTGCAGGAAATTATTATTCATGAAAACTATGCTAAGGGGGACCACCATGATGACATCGCAGTAATTGTGCTCACTGAAAAAGTCACCTTCAAGAACGACGTACATCGGGTCTGTCTTCCAGAAGCCACAGAGATTTTCTTACCAGGTGAAGGAGTTGTCGTTACAGGATGGGGAGCACTTTCACACAGCGGTGAGTCAGACCACAGAGCACAGCGTAGGGCATGTGAACATGCAGTTTTCAGTGCAGCATGTAAGGCGGCATTTTATCCCTGGACGCCCAATCCTTCAGGCCATCTCTCAGGGTAGATTGCACAGAACTTTGCAAACTGCTTTGGCTTGAAACATTCAGAGGAGACCAGCCTAGATGTAGAAAATATCTGCCTTGTAGAAATTAATAGAAACATACCTGGACCAATGATGTATGAAGGAGGGGGTTGGGGAAACATTCAGCAACGCTTGAAAGGTGTTGCTGATGAATATTTTCAACATTTCTTTTTCATTAGTTGGAGGGAGACAGAAGCAGTTTATCCTAAAAAGAAGCAAGAGTCAAGTAAAGGCGATCTGCATCGGAAGACTAAGGGGGTGCACATTCAGATCAGGTTCTCCGAAGCAGTTTTGTTGACATGTTGACTTCCTCTAGGGGAATCCCCACTGTTACTTCAGAAAGCGCCTGTTAAGATTATTGATACAAACGCTTGCAATGCTGAGGAAGCCTACGGAGGCAGGATAGAGGACACCATGCTCTGTGCAGGTTACATGGAAGGCAATATTGACGCTTGCCAGGTAAGTCCGGAAATCATAAGGACCACGTGCTATATAAACAACTGCTATCGTTTTGTCAAGATCATAAATATGGGGACCATTTTGTTCTTCATTTAGGTGCGCTTTGACAGACCTGAATGCCACCCTCTAAAGTGATTGTTTCCTATAGGTAGCCCATGTCTATAAGTTTATTTTTATTTTTATTTATTTTTATTTTTTATTGTTTGTCTATAAGTGTTTAATAGGTACTGATAGATTTTCTCTGAGTCGAGTTCTGTCTTAGAACTTCACTAATATTAATTCATTTAATTCTCATCATAATTGTTTGGTGTAAGTACTATCATTCTCATTTCATAGATAAGGAAATGGAGGTAGAGGAACATTAAATACCTTATACTATCAGGGAGATACTAGGTGGTAGAATTTTGCACAATTCTGGGTTGTCTCGAATCACAAGTGTGTCTTCTTGACCATAGGTCTCAGAGATTTCAGTATTGTCAGGCAATCCCCAAATTACTCTTATTTTCTTATCCCTCTCATGGCTAAAGTCCTGGCTATTTTCTCAGATACATAACTCTGAATTCAAGTACATTCAAAAGAATTTTCTAAACACTTTCTCAAACACTAGTTTATGATTTCTCAGATCGCACATTCAATATCTCATATCAAAAAAGAGAAGCAGTGAAAACATTTTGGTCAGTATTAACGGAGGCTAGGGGCATATAGGGATTTAAACCACACACCTCTCCATGACTTCCATAAAGGACCAATAATTCACAACTTCATCTGGAACATCATTGACTGTAGCTAAACTGTCTGAGAGGAACCTGTCAAAATGAATATGCTTTGCTTTATCTAGGGTGACTCCGGAGGACCACTGGTGCATCCCAATTCTCGAGACATTTGGTACCTTGTTGGCATAGTTAGCTGGGGCGATGAATGTGGCAAAATCAACAAGCCAGGAGTCTATACAAAAGTGACTGCCTACCGAGACTGGATTGCTGCCAAGACTGGCATCTAACGGAAAATCATCTTCTAGTGCAGGATATTGCTGCCTGGTACTTCTAACTACTATTTAACATCCGTTTCTTTATTTTTTTTCCATTGTGTATGTATATGTGTGTTTGCATATGTGTGGGCATATGTGTGTCTGTGCTCATACATATGTGAGTGCATATAGATGCTTAAATTGATGTTAAGAATCATCTTCCTTCTCTCTCCCCTATCTGGTCTGCCTTGTCTGGTCTCAGTACAAGGGGATGCACTTAGTCCTCCTGTGACTTGAGGTGCCATGGTGGACTGGTAGCATTTGGGTGCTTCCCCTTCTCTGAGAAGATGGATGGGGGAAGTGCGAAGGGGGATGTGAGGGTGGGACTGGGAGGAGAGAAGAGAGGGGGCTGCAATTTATTGAAAGTGGTAAATAAATAAATGGGAAAAATCATGGTTTTCCTGCACCACATACATGGCCAGAGGTCAGAAGAGGGTGTGGTATCCTCTGGGACTGGAGTGACAGATGGTGTGAGCCACCCTGTGGGTGCTAGGGACTGAACCTAGGTCATCTGGAAGAGCAGTCAGGGCTCTTAACCATGCAGCCACCCCTATCAATATTTTACATGCCTTTTTAAATGTGTATAATCATTATATCGGAAGAATTACTCCCCTAAGGGAATATGTGCAAACTTTTAAACAAACTAAAGAAGAACAAAATTAGAAATCTTGAGTTTCTTGGTTCAGGAAGCCCTCAATGAAAAAAAGAACTCCCAACAAAATACTGCTAAAAGATTATTTGTGTCCTAGTTTATCAGCCCACATTATTGCTATTTCACTACGACTCAAGGTTCTTGGGTTTTATAATATAGTCTTTGTAGGATGGTGAAAGCAAGTCCTTGACCATGGTGCTCCATCAGATTGTGTCTTCCAAAGACTGAGTTGGACTGTGCTGTATCTACTTTCATGCCTGAGCTTTGTGGAAGGCTGTGGCTGTGACACGGCCCAGCTGAAAAGAAGTATTGAATTATAAGCTCTCTTTACTGAAGCAATCACCCCAACTGTAACCATTGTGACTGTCTCAGCACCAATAAAATCAGACAGAAAAGCACATTTTAAGTTACAGAGAAATAAGTACAATAATTTTCCATCATAGGTACAGATTTCTGTCGAAATTCTCGATGTGCAATATTAAAAAAAAAAACTATCTGAAATCAATAAAAATGTGTGGCCTATCCTAATTAAAAACACTGTGCTCCAAGCACCCCAAGAATCTTCACTCTCCTCCTACCTCACGTCTGCTCTGCCCAGGTGTAGGCATTTATTGGCCAATCAGGGATAATTTGAAGGCAAGGTTACACAGCATTACTTTGGTATGTGTGAAGGTTTGCTCATAGAAAGATAAGACTCTCGGAGATGGGGAGGGGCAAGCAATTAAATACAAAGCACCAAACCATGACATGACACAATTTACCTATAGGCCATACAAATAGTGGCATTTACTCAATTGAGGTTTCCTCGTTTAAGGCTATGAACTCTGGTGCCCCTATTTGATCATTTCCCTTTGATGGTGAAGCCTGCAGGCACACAAAGGAAGGGGAAAGCAGGCTATCTGGATGAGACTTGAAGGGCTGTGGTCGTATGGTGGGGGAAGAAGTCCCCTTCTGTCAGAGGGCTAGGGGAGGGGAATAGGGCAGAAGAGGGAGGCATGTTGGAAATGAGAAGATACAAGCTAGGGGAAAACAGTCAAGATGTAATCTGAATAAATGATAATAAATTAACATTTTAAAAAAGAAAAAAAAACTGTGAAGGAGGATCGTTTTATTCAGTAGCGGTTTGTGTGCTTTCTTGATAGTTTTAATATTAAGCAGACTAGTTTTTCTTTCCGTGTGTGTGTGTGTGTGTGTGTGTGTGTGTGTGTGTGTGTGTGTGTGTGTGTTGAAGTCAAATGATTCTATTCCCACTTGAAGGAGGGCACCCTAGCGCAGGTGGGACTCCTCTAGACTGAGGAGCTTGGTGGAGTCGTTGGTCACCTCTTCTCTCCCACCATCTGACCACAGCCTATCAGGTCGGGGAGTCTAGGTTCTCTGTATGCATTGTCCTTGGTTGGTGCATCAGTTTGAGCAGGTCCCCCACCCCTGGGTCCAGATCCAAAGGCGTTGGTGATCTCCCTATGGGGTTCCTCAACCCTTTGTGTCCCTCCATTCTTCCCACTCTTCCATACCACCCTCAGCACTACCCCTGAGAGAATTCATCTAGCAGGGTATTGGGGCGAATGCTGGGACTACAACCGGACCAGGCAGTTAGCTAAGAAGTGACTCTAAAGCTACAGAGTGAAAATCCTACTGCAGGCTGTTTAGGGTAAGTAAGTTAGACAAGTTAATTGTCAACTGATCAAATTGTGGTCATTTCAATTCCTAGTCTATTTATATCACAATAATATACACCCTAGATGAAACAGATAGGTATGATTCTATCCATAGATAAGGTAAAAATACTTAGAGAAAGTCTTCAAAAACCTCAGAGGCCTACAGAATATGGTATTTTAAAATGTTTATATTGTTTTAATGATTCTTTGACAACAAGACAGATTAACTCCTGGAAGCACCCAGCCTACCTCAAAGATGATGATGAGCATCAATGAACCCCTTTATGGAGATGGCCTCAAATATGGCAAAGCAGCCATTAGGCAATATGGCCTCATTTCGACCACTGACAGAATTCTGCCTAAAACTTGGCAAGCTTGAATGTAGGCAGAGTTGATGGTCAAACTCTGCCAAGACAGGGAAAGCAAGTCCTTAATAGTTCCTGCCTCACAAATATGCCTGTCAGATATACTGGGCTAGAAGGCTGAAGATGATGCCCCAATGTTTTAAAGAGTTATGGGTGACTCTCCAGGCAGCAAACTGTCTCTGAAATTTTTTATTTTTCAAAATTGGAAGCTGCTAGCCTGCACTTCCTGTTTACTCAAGTAATTAATTTTACTCCTTCTCAAGTCTCTGATGGGGTTAAAGACCAAATAGTTTAGTTTCACAATTAAGCTTGGTTGTTCAGGGGTTAAGACGTTTTTAAGTCTAGATAGATGTTTTACATTGATAATGATGAGATATGAGAGATATTGAGTTACATTCAGAATTTTAGACTCACCAAGATAAGAAAATGTTTTCTTCAAGGTTGCCAAACACAAACAGCCAAAACACTATGAATGTAACATGAATATAATTCCTGATTTTACTGTGTGGTTTTTCTTGCTGTATGCAGTTTATTTTATATATGTGTAATAATTTAAATGTATATGTAAAAAATATAACAATAAAAAAGCTACAGAGGTAATAAGAGCCTTAGAGCTCAGGGCATACAGATAACAAAGCCTTCTTCAGGCTCATTTCCAGAGCCATTGATGCTTGGAGGGCTACCGTTCTCCTTGGGATTCCTCTGGCTTCGCAGCTTCAATACATTCCAGGCATTCTGGTATGTCTTTGCAGATTCAAGAAAGTGCCCATGATTTTCAGTGCCCATCATCTTGGTAGAAATAGGACCTAGAGGGAATTAGTAACAAAGACCTGCAGGTGATGTTGATGGAATAATGTGGTGACCCGAGAGCCTACAACTTGACAGCAACAAAGAGCCAACTATATACGATGGCATCCGTGGATCTTTGAAGAGGGAGGAGAGGGAAGCGTAAGATGCTTATGGAAGCAGCATTGGGGGCAGAGAGGAAGTTGCCAGCATCAGAGACTGAAAGGAAGATAGAGAGGAATGCTGTGTCTGTAGAAAGTTACTTTAAAAGGGAAAATATTAATAGCTGGCCACGTGGTCCCACAATTCCTAGATGTAAGCATAGTACACACTGTTTATGAGGCACAAGTGTCTACAGTCAAGTGACTTCAATTTGATAATTTCTCTTGAAAAATAAAAAATCTTGTTGAGTGGAGAGTGGGGACTGACTTTCACAGAAGCTCTGGTGCCCCATATTTGACCACATCACCTGGATGGAGAGGCCTGGTGGCACTCAGAGGAAGGATAGCAGGTTACCAAGAAGAGACTTGATACCCTATGAGCATACAGGAGGAGGAGGTCCCCCTCAGGAACAGTCATAGGAGAGGGGAGTAAGGGGAAAATAGGAGGGAGGGAGGAATGGGAAGATACAAGGGAGGGGATAACAATTGAGATGTAATATGAATAAATTAATAAAATATAAAAAATAAAAATAAAATTCTTAATCAGCATTTTATGAAATCTTTATTTATTGACTCTATAAGTTCTTATAAGACTTTAAAATTTTATTTAAGGTTCAGTGACTTAGACTGGGTTAAAAAGACAAAAATCTTTTTGTTTTCTGTTTCTTTTTTTTTTAAATTCTGGTTAAGCAAGTTTTTTCCCATTTTGCTTATATATTCCTGGCCCTATAGGAGAAAAATATTTCACCAATATTTTTTCTCTAATAAATAATGGTTGTATGTTACCTGGTACTTACAATTTTCTACATCAAAAATATTGAATGTGTATTTTTCATGTCTAGTCACACAATGCAGTTATCATAATGCTTAATAAATTAAACATTTAAAACTATTTTTGGGGGGTTCACAAATTATGGGCATTTGTCACTATGCTATTAGTTTACTTTTAAGTGGTATTTTTATTTTATTTTTTTTAAAGATGTATTTATTTATTATGTACATAACATTCTGCCTGCATATGAGTCTGCCCACCAGAAGAGTCTATTAGATCTCACTACAGATGGTTGTGAGCAACCATGAGGTTGCTGGGAATTGAACCCAGGGCCTCTGCAAGAGTAGACAGTACTCTTAACCTCTAAGCTATCTCTCCAGCCCCCTTAAGTGGTATTTTTTAGTTCTCTTATGTTACACATTCTTAAACTGTTCAAAGAGAAATTCTCTTAATGTAGCTTTGGCATATTAAATTCCAATTAATTATCTTGATATTGGCTCTACTTCATCAAAATTACTGTCACATCATATTATTAATTTTCATCATAATATCAAATTAAAGAATAATGTTTAACAACTGCGAGTTCTTGCTAGCTGTCAAGAAATGACTCTAAAGACCCTATCTCAATTAATGCTCTGCCTATTCAAAGATGGAAAGTATTAACCTAACTTTACAGATAAGGAATCTGAAACACAAATGGGTTACCAACCTTTCCCAAAGTGTAAAGCAATCTTCATCTGGTGGGTGCCAGACGTAAAGTATCTTTTATTTGTCTGATACAATTGTTGTCATTACTCTGACTTCGGACTTCAGGCTTCTGTATTTTTCTTCTATAAGCAGAACATACCCACGTCTTATCATTTCTTACAGCAGAGGGCGCTGAAGCACAAGTATCAAGATTTAAGTTGGTAATGACAAGATGTGATGGAGATTGATTTACATTCAGAATTTTAGCCGCACCAAGATAAGAAAGATGTCTTCTTCAAGACTGTCAAATACAAATAGCCAAAACACTAAGAATGTAACATTTATATAATTCCTGATTGTGTCATGGTTATTGTAGTGTAGTTTATTGTATATATGTAGAATAATATAAATGTATATGTGAAAAAAATTTTAAAAAGAAAGAAAAAAAGATTTAGGTTTCTCCTATGATGTCAAACCTCTGGTTCTTCTTGCTATAGGTAGTCTATATAAATGAATATATAAAAATACAAATGTTTAATTAATAAAACATTCCAGCCCCCCCAAAAAAATCAAAGTTTCCATTTAAAAAAGAGAAGTCGCATCAAGAAGCTGAATATGCAAAGTAAAACTTTCTTTCTGGTCTTCATTTCCATTGATAGTGACGGTGAACAATATGTTTTATGCACATTCTTATCACTTTTAATCAAGATCTATCTTTTACTAAAGATATTTCCATCCTTTCCCCCATTGATGTTCTGTGCTAAATAGCATATCAGGTAGTGATCAGAGTAAAAGTCAGTACTTTGAGCTTGTATTCTTTTAAAAATTTATTATTTATTTATTTATTTATTTTTATTTCATGTGCACAATGCTTTGCTGAATTCATGCATGCCTCATATGTGCCAGTGACTATGGAGGTCGGAAGACAGCATCAGATCCCCTGGGCCTGGAGTTACAGATGGTATGAGCTCTTGGGAATTGAACCCAGGTCCTCTGGAAGAGCAGGCAGTGCTCTAAGTGCTGGACCATCTCTCTAGCCTTTTAAATTGTATTTTAATATCTTATTCTTTGTGATAACTTCCCTGGGAGGGCACAGGTTTAGATTTTAAGCATTTTCAAAGGTCTCTGCACACAGGAGGATTTTGTGTAATGGGTATCTATAGAGATGCTCCTCCCATTCAATATTTTCCATGTTAATTCAGCTAATGAACACTAAAACCCGAGAGGAGTGCAGTCCTTCTGAAACTCTGTAACATGAAAGTCTTGAGAACTCCATCATTTGTCAGCCGACACAAAGAATGTTTCTAATGTCTTAAAAATAGGACTTGCAGATTATGTCATGTATAAAAGTATAATTAGTAATCCTAGCACTCAGGAAACAGGCAAGAGGATCTCTGTGAGTTCTAGGCCAACCTGGTCTACAAAGTGAATCCAGAACAGGCAGGACTACTCAGAGAAACCCTTTCTCAAACAAAACAAACAAACAAACAAACAAAAGCCCCCAAACAAACAAACAAACAAACAAAATCCCACCCAAAGCCAAAAACAAAACAAAGTAAAATTAGAAAAGAAAGGACCTGATCTGAAAAAGGAGCTTTCCCATTTCAAATATGTATTTCTTTATTTACTTTACATCTTGAACGTAACTTCTACCTTCTTTCCTCCCAGTTCTATCCTTCTATCTCTGTACCCTTCCTTTCTTTCTCCTCAAAAGAAGGGAGGCCTCCCATGCACTTCAACCCACTTTGGCATATCAAATTGCAGTAGGACTAGGCATATCTTCTCCTACTATGGCTGGACACGGCAGCCTAGTTAGGAGGAAGGGCTCTAAATGCAGGAAATGTAGTCAGAGACAGCCCCTGCTCCTGCTGCTAGGGGTTCCACATGAAGCTGTACCACTATTACAAATGTGCAGAGGGCCTAGGTATGTCTCATGCATGCTCTATGTTTGGAGGTTCAGACTCTGTGAGCCCCTATGGGCCCAGGTTAGTTGATACTGTAGGTTTTCAAGTGTTGTCCTTGACCTCTCTGGTTCCTTTAATTCTTCCTCCTCCTCTTCTGTAGGACTCTCCAAGCTCCACTTAATAATGCTTGGCTGTGGGTCTCTGCATTTTTTCCCATCAGTTGCTGGGTGAAGCCTCTCTGATGACAGTTATGCTAAGCTCCTGTCTGCAAGTATAGCAGAATATCATTAATAGTGTCAGGAGTAGGCTCTCTCTCATGTCATGGGTTTCAAGCTGGGCCAGTCATTGGCCCTCCCCTCAGTTTCTGCTTTTTACCCACACATGTCTTGTAGGCAGGAAAAATTGTGGGTCAAAGGTTTTCTGGCTGGGTTGGTGTCCAAATTCCTCCATTTGGAGTCTTTTTTTCTGGTTATAGGAGATGGCTGTTTCAGGTTCCATAACCCCAGTTGCTAGGAGTCTTAGCTAGGGTCACCCTCATAGATTCCCGGGAGTTTCCATTCTCCCAGGGGTCTATCTTTTCCCAGAGATGCCCCCAAGCCCCCACTGATGCCAGTTCTCTCTCGTAGTACTCGCTCTATCCATCCTTACTCACTCTCTCCATCCTCCTTCAACTTGGTCCCTCCCGTTCTGATCCCCACCCCATACCCCACCCAGTCCCCTCCTTCCTTCACCACCAATGCGTATTCAATTTCCTCTTCTCAGTGAGATTCAAGAGTTCCACCTCGGGCCCTCCTTATTACTTAGCTTCTTTGGGCCAGTGGATTGTAGCATGGTTATCCTGTACTTTATAGCTAATATCCATCTGCAAGTGAAGACATACCATGTGTGTCTTTCTGGCTCTGGGTTACCTCACTCAGGACAATCTTTTCTAGTTTCATCCATTTACCTACAAATTTCTTGATGTCAATGCTTTTAATGGCGGGATAATATTCCATTGCATAAATGTACCACATCTAGGCTGATTGCAGTTTCTTGCCATTCTTAATATGAACATAGTTGAGAAAGTGTCCTTGTGGTATGGTAGAGCATCTTTTGGGTATATGCCCAGGAGTGGCATAGCTTGGTCATAAGGAAGGACTATTCCCAATTTTCTGAGAAAGTGCCACATTGATTTGCAGAGTGGTTGTACAAGTTTGCACTCCCACCAGCAATGGAGTAGTGTTCCTCTTGCTCACCAGCATGTGCTGTCACCTGAGTTTTTTCATCTTAGCCATTCTGGCAGGTGTAGGATGGAATCTCAGAATTGTTTTGATTTGTATTTCCCTGTTGACTAAGGACATTAAGCATTTCTGTAAGTGCTTCTTGGCCACTAGAGACTCCTCTGTTGAGAACTCTCTTTTAGCTCTGCACCCCGTTTTGTAACTGGGTTATTTGGTTTGTTGATTTCTAGTTTCTTGAGTTATTTTTATATTCTGGGTCTCATTCCTCTCTCAGATGTGGAGTTGGTAATAATCTTTTTCCCATTCTGTAGGCTGCCCTTTTGTCCTTTTGATGATGTTCTTTGCCTTACAGAAGCTTTTCAGTTTCAGAGGTCCCATATATTAATTGTTGATCTTAGAACCTGAGCTGTTGGTGTTCTGTTCAGGAAGTTGTCTCCTGTGCCAATGCATTCATGATTATTTCTTTTTTTAAAGATATGATGTCAGCATTTTATTTTAAAATATATTCTTTCCATTCTGGGATTCAGTGGAAGACTCTGTTTATAGAAATAGACACATTACTAGATGAATATGACAAAGATTGTTATGTATCTTGGATTTATGAATGGTTATTTCCTACTTTCTCCTCTATTTGATTTAGTGTATCTAGTTTAAATTTTTTAAAAAAAAATATGTTCACTTTACATTCCAATTGTCGCCCCTCCCTCTTGACCTCCCAATCCCACCCTCCCTCCTTCACATCCTCTCCCTCCTTCCCCTAGTCCTCAGAAAGGAGAGCCCTCTTTCCCTAACATCTGACCTCAGTTTTGAGGTCTTTTATCCTCCCGGACTTGAATTTTGTGCAGAGTGATAAGTATGGGTCCATTTGCATTTTTCTACATGCAGATGTCCAGTTAGACCAGCACCATTTGCTGAAGATGCCTTTTGTCCCCAATGTGTAAAAAATCAGGTATCCATAGGTGTATAGGTTTACTTCTGGGTCTTTGATTTCATTCCATTGATCAACTTGTCTGTTTTATTCCAATATCATGAGGTTTTGTTTTTTTTTTTATTACTATTGCTCTGTAGTACAGCTTGAAATCAGGGATGGTGATAATTCCAGAGGGTTTAAAAACTATTTTTGTACAAGATTATCTTAGCTATCCTGTGTTTTTTGTTTGTCCATAAGAAGTTAAATAATAGTCTTTAAAGAGTTGTAAAGAATTGTATTGGAATTTTGATGGGAACTGTATTGATTCTGTGGATTGCTTTTGGTAAGATGGCCATTTTTACTGTGTAAATCCTACCGATTCATGAGCGTTGAACAACTTTCTATTTTCTTCAGTTTCTTTCCTCAAAGACTTGAAGTTCTTGTCACACAGGTCTTTCACTTGTTTGGTTACAGTTTATACCAAAATATTTTTTATTATTCATGGCTATCGTGAAGGGTATTATTTCCCAAATTTATTTCTTAGCCCATTTATTGTTTGTATACAGGAGGGCTACTAAATTTTCTGAGTTAAATTTGTATCCAGCCATTTTGCTGAAGGTGTTTGTCAGCTGTAGGAGTTCTCTGGTAGGATTTTTGGGGTTACTTACGGATACTATCGTATCATTTGCAAATAGTGATACTTTGGCTTCTTCCTTTCCAGTTTTTATCCTCTTGTAGAGTACACTGCTCTATATAAAACTTCAAGTACTATATAGAATAGATATGGAGAGAACGGACTGACTTGTCTTGTCCCTGATTTTAGTGGAATTGCTTTAATTTTTTCTCCACCTAACTTGATGTTGGCTATTGGCTTGTTGTATATTGCCTTTATTGTGTTTAGGTAGGCACCTCTGATCTCTCCAAGATTTTTAACATAAAGACTCATTGGATTTTGTCAAAGGGTTTTCAGCATCTAATGTTCATAAGAGAAATTAATCTAAAATTCTCTCTCTCTCTCTCTCTCTCTCTCTCTCTCTCTCTCTCTCTCTCTCTCTCTCTCTCTCCCTCTCTCTTTAGTCTTTGTGTAGTTTAGATATCTGTGCTAAAAACCCAGGGCTATTTTGTTGTTGTTGTTGAGAGACTTTTAATGACTGTTTCTATTTCCTTAGGGGTTTTAGGTTTATTTAGATTGTTTAGCTGATCTTGATTTAACTTTGCTAAGCAGTATCTATCAAGATAATTGTCCATTTCATTTAGATTTTCCAATTTGGTGGAGGATAGGTTTTTGAAATATGACCTAATGACTCTTTGGATTCCCTGAGTGTTTGTTTTGTCTGCGTTTTCCTATCTGATTTTGTCAATTTGGATACTGTCTTTATGCTTTTTGGTTAGTTTGGCTAAGGGTTTGTCTCTCTTGTTGATTTTCTCAAAGAACCAACTCTTGGTTGTGTTGATTCTTTGTATTGTTCTCTTTGTTTCTAATTTATTGATTTCAGCCACTAGTTTGATTATTTGCTGCCGTCTACTCTTATTCAACATGTTTTTTGTTGTTGTTGTTCTAGAGCTTTCTGGTATGCTATAAAGTCACTAGTATGAGATTTCACTGATTTCTTTGTGAAGGCATTTAGTGCTATGAACTTTCCTTTAACATTGTTTTCATTGCGTCCCATGAGTTTGAGTATGTTTTAAATTCATTTTCATTGAATTCTAGAAAGTCTTTAAATTCTTTCTATATTTCTTTATTGGCCCCATTGTCATTTAGTAGAGAGTTGTTCAGCTTCCACCAGTTTGTAGGCTTTCTGTTGTTTCTTTTGTTGAAGTCTAATTTAACCCATGGTGGTTTGATAAGATACAAGGGGTTAATTCAATTTTCTTGTATCTATTGAGACTTTCCGTGTGACTGAATATATGGTCAATTTGGAGACAGTTCCATGAGGCACTGAGAAGAAGGTATTTTCTTCTGTGTTTGGGTGAAATGTTCTGTAGGTATCTCTTAGGTCCATTTGAGTAATAATATGTGTTAGTTCATTATTTCTCTGCTTAGTTTTTGTCTGGATTGTGGGTCTATTGGTGAGAGTGGGGTGATGATGTCTCCTTCTATTAGCCCATTTATTGTTTGTATACAGGAGGGCTACTAGGTTTGGGGCTTGGTGTGTGATTTAAGTTTTAGTTTCAATAAATACAAAATAAGAAACATTTGGTAATTAAGATTAGGAGTTGTTCCTGGTGATCTAGTGAGATATCTTAGAATAATGACTTAAAAAGTGGGCATCGGAGTTCCCAGGAGCATGCTTACATTCTGTTCCTGAAAGTGGCATATTTTATAAGCTGAAACAAGTGTCTTAAACTCCCCACTGTCTCAGATGATCTTTTGAAAATGGAATAATAATAGTTATGCATTTTGTTTTTCCTTTGTTTTATTTTTATTTTTAATTTTTTCACTTTATATCCCAATTGTAACACCCTCCCTTGTAGACTTACAGTCCCATCCTCCCTCCCTCCCCTAGTCCTCAGAAAGGAGAGCCCTCCTCCCCTAACATCTGACCTCAACCTATCAAATCTCATATGGACTGTCTGTATCCTTTTTGGTCTGTGGCCTGGCAAGGCTGCCTTGCCAGGGGGAAGTGATAACTGTGTGGGTGCCAGAGTCCATGTCAGTAGTAGTCCCTACTCCCCATATTATAAGACCCACAAGGAGCGTGTTCTTCCTATCTACTACACCTGAGCAGAAGGTCTAGGTCCACACCATGCGTGGTTCTTGGTTGGTGCATCAGTCTCTGGAGCACCCCCCCCCCTAATCCTCAGCCTGGATTTTTGGCTCTATTGGTCTCCTTATGGAGCTCCTGACCCCTCCAGATCCTTCTATTTCCCAAATCTTCCATTAGAGCCTCTGTGCTCCACCCTAAAGTTTGGCTGTGTGTCTCAGCATCTGCTTGGATCCCCTGCTGTGTGGAGTCTTTCAGAGGACCTCTATGGTAGGCTCCCTTCCTGTTCCTTCTCTTCAACTGCTTCTGGTGTCTATTCTGTTTGTCCTTCTGAAGGAGAATCAAGAATTCTCTCTAGGGTCCTCCTTGTTATTTAGGTTTTTTTTAAAGATCTGTGTATTGTAGTGTGGTTATCCTGTATTAAAACACAATAAATGTGAGCTCAGTGACTAGCATATAATAAATTAAAAAGAAAATCTGCTGGTCTGATGTTATAGAATTTAGGCATTGATGGAAAGATATTTTAAATATGTATAGAATTAGACAAAGCTGTTATTTCAGACAAGAGGGATAACAATTGTGAACAAAAAAGTGAGATAGCAAAGACCAAAGGGATAACTGATCTGAAGGGGACTGATCTGAAGGTAAAGCTTCAGCTTTGAAGCCCTTGGGAGGAAAGAGAAGGGTATGGAATTATCATTGGAAATCTTCAAATCCACTAATGTGCTACAGGATGCTCAAAACTGAATATGCATTTCGTACCACTTCTGAACGTAAATAGAGATTAAAATTCTTTAGAAGGCATTCATTTAAAGAAGTAAGTCAATTAACAGATATTTTAACTTTATTAGTGACTGCTACTCTTCAGGTCTCATTCCCATAGCCTCGGAGGATTTCTATGCTTCTTCCCAATATAATCCTCAAGCAGGTGCTTCATAGCCCCCGAAGCAACCCGATGACATGCTATATGTTTCTTTAATCACTCTCTGGCTGTGTCTCTGAACATAAGTTATCATGAGGGCCAGAGTTTTCCAATCTATCGCCATCATTGCAGCACCCAGAATACCCAGCTATGGAGGAGTTTAATAAATATTTGCTGAAATACTAGTTTCAAAAAGAATAAAATACAGCAAATGAGCTTTGGTTGTTAAGTGAAGGCATTTTCATCTTCTCTGACTAATACAAGTCCAAATAGCATCTAGTGACTTTAGAGTGGTCACTTGATGTGCCTAAAGAGAGAGAGATTCTTAGTAAATGGGATGGTGCAGAAGAATTGTTCCAGTTTCAGGGAGATCCATAAGAGGGAATAAAAGGCTTTAGTCTGAAGGGCTGCAGGCAAACAGGTGAGGGGGTATTGCTTTTGATATACATCTACATGACATGGCTGCTCACATCAGCCCTCAAATTATAAAGACATCAATCAGGACTTCCTGTAGCCTTGAGTAAGTTAAGCCAATGACATATTCATTATCATTATTAGGCAATGTGTGTTGTTGTATAGATGTCTATTCATCCACTCTCAATACTTTGAAATTGTATAACCTAACCCACAAGACAAAAACAAAAAAAACCAAAAAACAACAACAACAAAAAACAACAAATCCATGACATGGGAATATTTAAATGTATAATAGAAACAAGATCTATTCTTGTGTGTCAATCAATTAGTCATCTAAGGGTATGCTTGACATATGACAATATGTTTGACAGTGCCCCGAAACATTATAGTTTTATGTAGTCAGATGTCTGTATTTTTGCTATCTATGTCATATTATTTGAACCCTTTCTGTGTCAGCTCCCCTGCCTTTTATTTTTAAAAACTACAGGCCCAAATCAATTACATTACACTAATTGTAGAACAAAAGTTGGAATTTCCTTCTGGGTTTGAATTTCCATTTCCCAATAACTTGACAACAATGGTTCAACTCCGTTTTCTTCCTGTGAAACAAGTGGAAGCAGTGTTATGTTCTCTTTTCTTCCCTCTCTAAATATGGCTGCTGTTCTTCAAGCATAGCATGTTAGCAAACATATTATAGATACCTGGCAGTGAGTACCTGTACAATAATGCGCACGAGACAACCTGTTTGTCAATATACTGTCCTATTGCTACATCTGCCTCTTACAAATCAAATGAGATATTTTCAGCACTTGAATGTTGCATGTGCAATCTCTTCCACCCACTATTCCTCCTCTTGTGTACAATCCATAAAAGTTAGAGTCAAGCAGATATTTGTCACTGTTGAGTCATGCTCGCATCTCTTGTACTCAGAATACTGCTTCCTTTTTATGGTCTTCTCTTGCCTTTCGACAACTATCAGGCTATCAGTCTAAAAAGATTTACATACCAAAACAGAGTTGTTGCCAGTTGTTTTTAGCTCTAGAAATGGATGCTGAGGCTAGCAACCATCAGATCACAGCTGTCTTCTAGATGTCATAGTAGGAAAAGGAAATTAAATTAAATTTAAATTTAGAAACGCTCTCATTTTATTAGATATGCAATTCCTTGGAAAGACTGATACAGGAAGAGCAGGAAAAAAAAAAAAGGATGGAAAATGTGTGCCAAGGGTATATCACCAACTTCCCTGGAGCTTCACATCAAGATATTGGGGTTTCTTTGGAGAGTCTCTAGGGGATTCTGTGTTTATGAAAAGTCTGAGCAGGGAGAGGCAGACACATTTATCTTCTTCCAGCTTCAATTAGCAAGATTTCCTCTCATGGCACATCAAGCATGATACGGTTTAGCGTTTGCCACTGGGTTTTTATAGCAGCAGCGATGAAGCCAGATCTCAGAAACAGCAGAGAAAGCCACCACAGTATCAGGCACACTGCGCAGGCAGAGCAAATTGAGAGGAAGAAGGCCAGTGAGGCTTGACACCTATCCATACAGCGTCTGCAGCTTCCCAGGCCCAGCTAGGCAGGCCAGTACTCTGTCTCAAAGGCAGCAGGAAGACTTCCAATGGGATGTGAGGGATGCAGCGGAACAAGTGAGACAACATGCTTAGGTCTTGCTTGAGAATGTCATGATGGTCCAGAAGCAGCAACTCAATAGAGCTGTCTGGCCAAGTGGTGTAGGACCAACTCAGGTTTAATGGTTTATCCTAATGCGGAGGGTACCAGGCAATCCTCTGCAGTTTCACACTGAAAAAAGAATATATCTAAAGAATATACAAAAACTGGCTTTCTCCAGCGACTCAGCAGAGCTTCAGAGTCTAGTCCAATACCGAGGAAAAGAAACTAGAGAACCCCGAGAGACAGTCTACAAAGCACTTGACCAGTACTTCTCAAAAGGAAGTCCCCCTCAGTCACAGTCATAGGGGAGGGGAGTAAGGGGAAAATGGGAGGGAGGGAGGAATGGGAGGATACAAGGGAGGGAATAACCATTGAGATGTAATATGAATAAATTAATAAAATTAAATTAAAAAAATATCAACAGAATAACAACAACAACAAAAAGCTATTAAAAAACAAAACCTGAGAAACTGTTCCAGCCAACAGGATGTTAAGGAAATGTACTGACCGGGGTTTATAACGCATCCTAAATGGAATCCTTGCACAGAAAGAAGCCACTGGGTATATTGGTTATAACAAGTGAATTGACACATATGTGAAAATTAACATCCAGACTTTATTACCTTAGTTTAAAAAAATATAATTCTCTCTAATGAAACCAAACAAGTAACAAGAAAACCAAATAAGACAAGGCGAAACAAAAAGCATACAAGAAAACATAGAATCTGTTTCGCATTGTGCAATCACTCCTCAGCGTGAGAACAAGGAGAGAGAACAAGAGAGTGAGGGTGGGGGGATTTGTGTACACGGTGGTGTGGGTAGGGAGAGAGGGAAGACCTGGGAGGAATTGGGGGAAGGGAAAGATGATCAAACTATATTGTATGAAAACTTAAATAATAAACAATTATCTTTAAAGTACTAACATGAATCTTAAGCTGGCCAAAGGTGGTGCATGCACACGTTTAATCTTAACACTCAGAAGGCAGAGGCAGGTGGATCTTTGTGAGTTTGAGGCCAGCCTGGTCAACAGAGTGAGTTTGAGGACAGGGAGGACTAAAATAGAGAAACCCTGTGTCAAAAGCAAAGCAAAACAAAATGTAAAAATAAACCTTAAGGGTGATGAGATAAATGAAATCATTTATTTATTGCAAATTCCATACATGAGTGCAAATTATTTTGATTATATTATGCCCTTACTACGTCCCTCCAACTCATCTCAGCACCTACCATGCTGTCTCCTTCCCAGACTCTTCACATTTAAAAAACATCATTTTTAATAACCCACTGAGCACAGTGTTGAGCATGTGCTATGCCAAGAAGACAGAATTACATAGGTCTCCTCCGCGTTCTGCAGCTCTTACCTCCTCCTCCTCCCTTTCCTCCTCCTCCTCCTCCTTCTTCTTCATAGAAAAGTGGTCTATATTGTAGATGGACTAAAAGTACTTTTTGATCAGGTATAGGGAGCACGGCAACTGTGAGTACCAGAAGCATATAGCTTGATTTTTGTTTGTTTTGTTTTTGTCTAATTTTCCATTTATTTATTTAATCACTTTCCAGCCTGATCTCAGACCTCTCCCTCCTCCCCTCCTCTCGTGCTAGTCCACCCTCACTCCTCCCATTCCTCTTTTGCCTTCTTCTCAGAGAAGGGGATCCCCCACCCCCTACATGGGTACCAACTCACCCTGGCAACTCAGGACACAATAGGACTAAGCACATCCTCTCCCACGTAGGCCAAACAGGGCAGCACCATTAGAGGAAAGGGATCCAAAGGCAGGTAGGAGAGTCAGAGCCAGCCCGTGATGCCACATGATGACCAAGCTGTTTCACTACTACATATGTGTAGGAGATCTAGGACCAGCCCATGCATGCCCTTTGATTGGTGGGTCAGTCTCTGTGAGCCCCCATGGGCACAGGTTAGTTTGCTCTGTAGGTCTACTTGTGTCTTTCACTCCTCTGCTCCGTCATTCCTTCCTCTACTCTTCCACAAGACTCCCTGAGCTTAGCCTACTGTTTGCTTGTGGGTCTCTGCATTTGTTTCCATCAGCTACTGCATGAAGCCTTTCAGAAGACAGTTGTGCTCAGCTTCTGTCTGCAAGCATAGCAGAGTATCATTAATAGTGTCATGGGTTGGCTCTCACTGATGGAATGTGCCTCAAAATGAGCCAGTAATTGGTTTTCCATTCCCCCAATCTCTGCTCCATCTTAATCCCTACACTTATTGTACTCACTTTTAAGTGGATATTAGCCACCAAGTACAGGCTAATCATGCTATGCTCCACAGACCCAAAGAAGCCAAGGAAGGCCCAAGGGAAGATGCTTGAATCTCACTCAGAAGAGGAAGTAAAATAGACATCTGAAGTAGATAGAGGCAAAGAACTGGGGTAGAAGGCATGGTGGGGGCCAGAGAGCGAGACAGAGAGAGAGAAAGAGAGAGAGAGAGAGAGAGAGAGAGAGAGAGAGAGAGAGAGAGAGAGAGAGAGGAAATCAGTGGGAAGCATCTCTGGGACAGGAGAGGCTCCTAGGAGTCTATAGGAGTGACCCAAGCTGAGACTCCTAGCATGGGGAATATGGATCCTGAAGTCACCACCCCCTATAGCCAGATGGGACTTCCAATAAAGGGAGGGTGACAACAACCCACTCATCAAATTTTCCACCCCCAAAGCTCTTACATTCTTTATGCCCTCACTTCCATGACGTTCCCCATGTCTTGGATGAGAGGAGGTTGATACAGATGAGTCACCTCTGACAGCATCAGAGCCACTCCCCATATCAGAACCAGAACCGTGGCTGGACCACTGACTGCTGGGTGACATTTCTCACTAAAGATCTCATGAGTTCATTTGCATAAAGCCTTTTAATTGGCTGGCTATATTAAGTCTTCAAAAAGTGACAGCTTAAATGTAATATGCTCCCAGACCCTCTCACAACTGATGCCATGATGGAAGTATCATTCAGGACTTGGAACCTGGCCCACAGACAGCACCACTTGCCAAAATGAAAGTGAAGACCTAATCACTCCAAATCCATAGTTCTGGAAAAATCCCTATAAGTACTCATCATGCTTTTTTGGTTTTTGTACTTCTGCTTCTGGCTGACTGTTCTTGATATCTGAAGTGTGTCAAATGAGGATATGGTTTTGTACTTAAATGCCTACTGTGAGAAAGCCTCAGGACTGAGCTTGGATACCCAACACCCAATGTAGTCCCTGACCAGGTAAGAAAGACTTTCTTTTGACTTAAACCTATGCCCAAGTGGTCATCTCTGATGAATACCTCAAAACATTAATATGGTTTTAAGATTTTCAATTTATTTTGTATTTGAGGGATATGAGTAGTGAAAAAGAAGTCAGTTAAGTTTGCAAACTTCACAGTGTCTATCTCTCATGTGGGAGTCTGGGTTTCAATTTTTTCCTTTTTATATACTTTTTCTTTTTACTGAGACAGCTTCTTGCTATGTTGCCCAAGCTGAACTTGTCTCAAGATCTTCGTGACTCAACCTCCTAATTGCTGGGATTACAGGCCCAAGTTACAATATTTAGGCTTTAAAATATACATAATTTGTATAATATTATCATTATTTTAATATGAGAAAATGTGTTTAGCATTTGAAACATAAGGAACACAACTTTTCTTATTGTTACTGCGTAGTCTTCAATCATCCAATATCATTTAATTTCCCTTCTGGACATATGAGCAGGAACAAACACATGAAGACAAACACACTAACATTAACACAAACATGGAGAAATATTCACTTAGAAAACCACACACTCTGAAGTAAAATCTCAAACTTTTTCAAATAAAATTATGGAACGTTCAGGCAAACCCGAATTTCACTAAATGAAAACTATTCACCTAACGCTACCCTAAATATTTTGGAAAATAAGTAGCTGGCTTCAAGTTTAAACAGTATAGTTAGTAAGATGGAGTATGGTAAACATTGCATGGAGCCAGTACTAACATTTGTTTATCTGAAATCCAATTGGAAAATTCAAATACAATCAGGACTCATATTTTGTATAATAAATCTTCTTTTCTCTATTAATAGATTATTTACCCCAAATTCCTTCCCCTGTTTTGAACTCGTTCTCTGTGTGATGATTGTGAGTTTGAGGCCAGCTTGGGATATATGGTAAATTTCAAGACATCTTTTGTGTGTGTGTGTGTGTGTGTGTGTGTGTGTGTGTGTGTGTGTGTGTGTGTTTTAATTTTTATTTTTTTTATTTTTTCCAAGATATATATTATTTTATTAATTTATTCTTGTTACATCTCAATGGTTATCCCATCCCTTGTCTCCTCCCATTCTTCCCTCCCTCCCATTTTCCCCTTATTCCCCTCCCCTATGACAGTTCCTGAGGGGGATTTCCTCCCCCTGTATATGCTCATAGGGTATCAAGTCTCTTCTTGGTAACCTACTGTCCTTCCTCTGAGTGCCACCAGGTCTCCCTCTCCAGGGAAAATGGTCAAATATGAGGCACCAGAGTATGTGAGAAAGTCATATCCAACTCTCCACTCTACTGTGGAGAATGTTCTGTCCATTGGCTAGATCTGGGTAGGGGTTTAAAGTTTACAGCCTGTATTGTCCTTGGCTGGTGCCTTAGTTTGAGTGGGACCCCTGGGCCCAAATCTCCCTATCATAATGTTCTACTTGTAGGTTTCTAGGACCCTCTGGATCCTTCTACTTTGCCATTCTCCCATGCTTGTCTCATCTAGAGTCCCAATAGGATGTCCTCCCCTCTGTCCCAGTTTAATTTCAGGGCATCTTAGCTGCATATAAATTCTGTGTTTCACTTCTCCCTCTCACACATACAAACACAAACAAACACAGAGCTATATGTATGTCACATGTGTCTCTTCGTCAGCTTGAAGAGAAGTTACACCTATGAATCTGTCACTATAAACACATAAATGTTGACATTATCAGCTCAACAACCCTCCACAAAGAATCAAGCATAATTCTGGTGTGCCTTTCCCAGATTTTTGTCAAATACACACATGGCCAGGAACAGTCCCTTCTCTTCCCACACACCTTTTTTCTAACATCATAATGATACGTCATCTCCTTTCTTGTAGTCTGTAATTCTTCTTTTTTAAAAAGAGAGTAAGAAAACATAATTGAAACACTACCCTATGGAGGTAAAGTAAATATGTCTGAATCAGAGTGACAAATCCTGTTCTTCTTGTCCCCTGGGGCTGGGCTGCCTCCCCAGTCACTATATGAGTCAGGAGGCCCAAGTCTTCGTCAACTTCACTAAAACACAGATGACAGCTTTTGGGCAAATTCTGGGGTATGGTCTGTTACTAGGACAGATGACACTGATGAAGACTGCTTTCCCCAGAGTGCAATTTACTTTGCAATAGTTTCTCTATTTCTTTCTTTCTTTATTTCCTTCCTTCCTTCTTTCTTTCTTTCTTTCTTTCTTTCTTTTTAAACTTTTTTTCTTCTCCATTTAGAATTTTGATTAGCTTCTTTACAGCTCGAAGCTCAGGCTATTTGAGTATGAAAAACTGTGCCTTGTAATTTAGGGGGTTTTTTGTCCGTGCTATTTGATTCTGTCTCTTAAGATGGCAAGAAAGTTGCCATTTGGAGGTTTACTCTATTTCTCAATCTCTTCTCTTCTTTAGAAAAAAGAGTAATTTAAAATGTGAAATCAGCTTTCAGAAAATGGTGGTGAGGCCAAGAGTGACTTAACACTCTTTGTAGAAGCTACATATTTAGAAAAATGTTGGTTTTCCGTCTCAGATCTAATCATCCTTTATGCTTTTAGGTTTGGAGAAGTTAGAAAAAAATGAGAGTTCTTGACTCTACTCCACAGCCCTGGCTCAAATTAGGGAGAAGAGACTTGCCGAAAACTATTACAAAGGAGAACATCTCTGCCCAAATTATATATAAAACAGTATAATGAAAAATCATTTTAGCTTAAAATCTTGGATTCTATTGTGTATCAAACATACAGTGTTGAATTTGCTCATTAAGGCCAATGAAATTTTTTTTCATATTTTAAAGGGGGAATAATAATACTTGAGTGCTTTGGTAGGAATTAATTTTGATATAATGTAATATATAACACAAACCAATTTTCATCTTGGTGCAATACTCTCTTAACTGAAAAGGTAAGATCTAAGCTGCTAATAAAGTATTTTCTTATTTAAATGAATCTGTGAACTTCAGTTCTTTCAATAATGTGAATATACTCAACCTAATTTCTCAATTTGAACGTGAGGAAAGCAATGAGCTGTCTTTCAGCTGTTCTCATAAGACTGTATGTCATAGAGAATTTCATCACAAGAGCACGGTTGGGAGGTTCTACGTTACCTAAGGCCATAATTTTGGAAAAATTCAAAGAACTTTGGAAAAAAATCTAAGTCAGCCGTGCATTTTGGTTTTCTTGATTTATTCTTTCTTGTAGACTTATCAGAACCCAATTAGAGCATTGTGCTTAATCTCGTTATTTTTAAAAATACATTTCCTATGTATATGGCTTTGTAAACTTGGTAATAGGCGATTGCTTTTAATAGTGAATGATAAGGAGTAGTTAATTGGGGAAGGAAGAAATGCATTGAATGTTAGACTAAGGTCTAACATTCGATATTCTCTACTTCCTTTAATTCTTTTTCTTGGGAATCCCTAAATTATAATGACGGAAAATAATAAACTATAATTGAATATTTGGTTCCTATACTCAGAAAGTTCAGGTGGAGGCGTCCATCTTAGGTCACAGACAGGGTAAGATAATTTAAAAACGTAAAGAAAGCACACATACTTAGGAAGTAAAGTAAATGTGTGTCGGAAAAAGGAAAAACACAGACAATTCTTTCCATCCCAGTAATGAAGTGTGTGGAGAAAGAGGAAATCAGAAGTTTACCAGGGACGAGCCCAAGAACACTGGCGATGTGACAGCTGAGGGAGCTGTGTTGTCTGAGGTATCTAGGTGCAGCTTTGCCAGGTGTGCTATGGGGACCGTGTAGCACAGCCCATGGGGAAAGACGGCAAGATCGGTAACCCTGATCTCCCATAGTGTAGATACAGGTGGGAAAACTGCTCCTGTGTAAAGTCAGCCAAGAAACGTGGGGTTCTTAGAGGGCTTGGGAAGTGGTAGAAACATAGGCTTAAACTGGGTAAAGAAAGAAGAGACTCTGACAAGAAACGAATGGCCCAGACTGGACCTTGGTGGTGCGTGCCAGCCTAGTAACCCTAACCCAGAAAGGACGCAACACTTCAGTGTTGACAAGTCCAATGACCAGACCAGAGATGTGGAAAGATTAAGTATATATCCTCTAGGACCTCTACTAATAAACTTACCTTGATTTCCAACAACGTATAACTGTATAACGTATTGTCGTAGAGAAGAGAGGGATTAAGAAATGGGTAAAGTGTTATAATAAAGTGGGCCTGGCCCTGAACAGAAACCTCTAGAGTCTAGAGAAACCCCGGGGAGAAACTGATCTCTGAATTCAAGAAACTACCCAGATCAGTTGTCTAGAAGAAGAAAACACTCCAGGTTCCATTTGTAATTGCTGACTAAGCCTTAAAACAGGCCTTATCTCCAAAGCAATGTTCAAAAAAAGCCAAACCTGAATGGTGCATGCTGCGTTTCTGTGGCTCTAAGCCCTCTTCGTGAACAGAACTAAATGATAACCATATGGACATGTGTGTAACACATATGTGCACGCAAGGCTTATTTCCATCTTTCTTCTGTGTAGATGTCTTCCTTATGCTGCCTGCACAGGGACTGGACTGCCTCATACAGATAGCAACTGTTATCAGTGCCCAGTAACTAATACATTTTAGAGTCAATTGTGTGAGATAGAAAGAAGGAAACAATGTCAGAAGGAGAAAGGCAAGCCTTAATTTTTTAAAACTCAGAAGTTTGAGAAGAGAGTCTGTTCTTTTTTTTTTAATTAAATTTTTTTTTGGTTCACTTTGAGCCTCTTCTTTTGGCAGCATGTGAAGCTGTCTTCTCCCATCCGCAAGATCAATTGTTACGGAATGGCTAAAGACTCTTCACACTCTTGTCATGGCCAATGGATAAGGAAATTGCAATTTCTTCAGTCTAGGAAGGATGAGGGAGAAGCACTTGTGAAATTGGCCGAGAAGATAATTAATTATTAGATTACTGACACGAAGTATAAGGTGCACTTTGAAACACCAGTGAAAACGTCAAGTGAGATTTAGATTTATAAGCCTAGAGTTCAGCAAGATGTTCAGGGCTGAACGTGGTTGTCTGACAATCGTGAACATTCAGAAAGTGTGTCAGAATAGATGTGACAAAAAAGACACGTGAAAGCCAAACCCAGAGAATGTGAAAGATTTCCTAAATGGTCAGATGCGGAGGATAGAAAAAGGTCTTCAGGTACTGTGCCATAATGAAAACTGTAAGGTGTTTTATGACTCACCCCTGTCATCTGTCAAGTATTGGGTAAGTCACCACCACAAAAGCTACATTGATAACATAGTAGATCATGGTTGAAGATTATCCTCATGGATATTTATCAACAATTTAAAGTCAAGGTTATAATGTTCCTCTTGGGATCATACACTAAAGGTACATGTAATGGTTACTTTCGTCAAGCAAATATCTGCTCATGCCTTCAGATTGTTCATGCCCTTAGTGGTCTGTTTTCTGCCAGAGACTGAATTATTTATAAAGGAAAGAAATTGATTGCTCATTGTTATAGATAGATGTCCAAAAGCAAAGTACAGCTGTTGGTAAATTTTCTATGCACCATTGGATAGCTTCACTCTCATGCATGTATGGACAGCACTAATTGAATTTAGTACATTACTAAAACAATATAAAAATGAAGTTAAGGAGGACCATCATGGGATGATAGGAGGGAAGTTAGGGAAGAAAGGGATATATTAGAGCATGTTTCACTGTATACATGTATTAAATTCTCCAGTGCAAATAAAATTGTAGAAAATAAATTTTAACCAATATCAAAGCGCTATATCTGATGAAGACTTCTTGCTGATTCTTTTAGGAGCATAAAGACACATAAATGAAAACAAAAATATTTCCTGAAATAAAGATACTTTCTCCATCATTGGACTGGATGAATTATATAATCCACATATAAAAAGAGTACAATGTTTCCTTTCTATGTTTTGAAAGTTGTAAGACATAATGGGCTATTTTCTATTCTGGAGCCATCTGGCAAAGAGCCACAAATAATGACAGGGGTACTTACAGGTTGCGAGATGAATGTCTCAATCTGAGCTGTTGTGGTTTGAAGCATTGCCTCACGATTGGCTAAGGAAAGGTGACACGTGACTAGCTTCCATGCAAAAACCCTTTTGGCCGACTCTGTAGCCCAAGGCTGAGTCAGAGGCAAAGGGTTAAGTTTAAGATCAGGAGGGTGTGTGTGCCTTCACCTAGTTTGGATCTCAAGGAAGGGTTCTAGCGTTCTCATTCCAGCATCGTTCTCAAGGACTGCAAACCAAAGAGGCACATGCTATGTAAGGAAGGACCAATTTCAAGGTAATAAGCCAAAAGGTATGGAAAGCAAGGATTAATATACACTATAAATTGTGCTTGTGTCTTCTCTCTCATGCTTTTATGTGTCCTTTGTATGGCTGTGGTTTTAGAAATTCTTAGGATTACTTGAAAATGTTCTTCTGTTCAAATTTTTGTACTCACATATTAATGAGTATGTGTGTGCTTAATTTATTGTCAAGAAATTTACTTTCAGCAAATTAAGAAATAGCTTGGAAAGTCTATAGTGATACATTACTTGAAAAATTTTAGTCTGATATTTCTCATGCTTGTAACACATGCCGCTGAGGAGCCCTGAGACTCTCATGAGTTGCTGAAGTCAAAACTATGTCACCGTAACAAAAATATCAGTTTCTATTTTTATTGTATTAGCAAAAGCTACAGTGGATAAAAACACTGAGACTGTGTCAGAACCAGGACAGGGACATTAAATAAACAAACAAGCAAAAACCAAAACCAGCTTGACGGATTGTTAATTTATTAATATGATCATAGGTTCAGATACATATGAATGTCCTTGGTGACAACATGAAAAGCATGTGGCAATACATACATATATATATATATATATATATATATATATATATATATATATATTGAAGTATAAGGAATATGCAAAGAAAAATTGATGTGATGTGGCTATTTAGACTTACCATTGTATAAGATCATTAATTAAAAGTCAGTGAAACAATCCTTTCACTTTGTTTAGTGATAAAACTCAGACTCTGAAGTAAAAAGAAAAGTTAACACTTGTGACTTTGATTGTTCCTTAAGACTTAGAATTTTATATAATGAATTTGGTGCTGATGTTAAATAGTAGTTCTTAATATCATGAAAAATGTCACTATTTAGATCTGCACAATAAAGATCCAACCAGGTATGCAGAACCAATGAGTTTTAGTATAATACAGTGGGACATCATTTCTGTGCTACTAACAGCATTCAGAATTTTAGGCTCACCAGGAAAGGAAAGATACTTTCTTCAAGGTTGCCAAATACAAATAGGCAAGACTCTATGGATATAACATTTATATAATTCCTGATTGCTTCATGGTTTTTCTTGCTGTATACAGGTGTAATAATATATATTGTATATCTACGTAATAATATATTATGTATAAATATATGTAAAAATAAAAAGTAAAATCTTCATTAAAAAAAGAAACGATACCTTTCAAATTTTAGGGAGAACCAAATCATGTCCAATTATTTTCAAAATGGGATCTATTAGTTTTGGGAAAACTTAATTAAAAAAAATAAGAGAGATATTTATAAACTGTTTATTAGTGTAATCTTAATAAAATTAATTGGTACTTTAACTTTCTTGTTTAAATTCCCAACATAGTAAATGCTGATGGTTCACATAAGCCATGATTTCTCAATGAATTTCAGCCGTGTAAACAGCTCTTAACACCCAAGTGTGTGAAAAACTCGGGGTTAACTACTTACAAAAGAAAAGGCAACCATAAGAGAACTGTGTAATGATAGAGTGTTGATATATTGCTCTTACAGCTAGACAAAAAATATGTATCAACCCACAAAAGTGCTACTGTTCTTTTTCACCCGGTGACTAGCCCGTCTGGTATTCAGCATTCTGATGATGCACCTGATGACTATGGGCACCAGAGGCTTCAAGGGCTGCAGTGCTGCATGCCAGGGGTGCATTTTAACTGTAATGAATGCTGACATACCAACCAGAGGCACTTTACATTTCAGTCACTTCCTCCGTAGCTGGGCTGAGAACCTGTAACAATGTATCCTTGCTAAAGAGCAGATTTATTTTGACCCTATTGAGAGAAGTGCTGTGCTTCTCATGGACTGCTTTATCATGGAAGTGTAAGTATTTTAGAATAGAAGAAGAGCAGAAAAGACGTAGTCTGAATTTCCTCATGTTTCCTGCTGCTCATTCAGCTACTGAGCTGAGTTTCCTCAGCAAAGCCTCTTTCAACTGTACTGTCCCTCATTCGCTGTTGATGTACACACACAGCTGTGTATAGTCTTTAACCTTGAGGACGAGTACTGAAGGAGTCTGTACAGCAATTACTCAAACCTAAACAGCAGTCTTTGAAACTTTTGCTTTACCTTTTAGCACACCAGGGTGGTTTCATTTCATTAAATCAATGTTTCTAGGCTGTAAACTTGAAATTGGCAAGTGCAATGTTGAAAGTCAAATTTGGAAGCTTTGTGTAGGTTTCCATTATTTTACTGCTGTCAGTGATAGGGATGTGTGTGCATGTGTATGTGTGTGTTTATATCTTCATATATGTGTATATATATATGTGTGTGTATATATATGTGTGTGTGTATATATGTATATATATATTTGTGTATGTCTATACGTGGTTCTTTCTATGTGCCTCACAGCATATACTTTATAATGCATATATTTATATATTTGTGATTTTATTTATGTTATATGGATATTTCACCTGGTGATTCTGAGGGGTTAACAAACAAAAAATAGTAAGATACTTTGATTTGAGAACATACTGAAATTTATACCAAAAGGAACTCCAGATATTTTAGATTTCTTTGTCTTTTCTTACATTATTTTCCATCCACTTTTTTTCTTATTACTTTCACAGTATCCACTTTCTTTCCAATCTTACAGCTAATATGAACTTTTACATTAACATGTTATACTATATATATCATCACTTTCACATATAAAATAATATTTAAGCTTGCATTAATATGTCCCCTTTGTTATATGTCTTATAAAAAGACAACTACCTATAAATGACTAAATTTGGTATGTTTATATATTATACCAAGTTGCTTTGAAATGTTTAATTAGGATGTCAGTTTTCTCATAATCAAATATCCATGTAGAAAATCACATCTCCTGCAAATAGCATTTTCCCCCAGAAGTTCTTCCGTCACTGAATGTCTTTTTATACTGCTTTGCCATAGCATTAAAACTTCATTAAGACACACTGACTGCTAAAAATAAAAGCCTATGTTAACACTGCCTATTAAAAATAAGTACATACATTTATCTATGATTATTCCATACAGTCCCTATGGAAATGTTTAAGGTCATTTCACTTGACGTGTAATATTTGTATGACTACGTAGTGTCAAGACCAACTCACCATCTTCAAATCGTCACCTAAGGTTAGATGACAAACTTTTAGCTGCTTATAATAACATTCTGGAAATGATAATGACTGCCCAATGTCTGCACCTGGTATCTATCTTAAGACAAAGAGTAGATAAGAGAGAATAATTTGTAATACTACAGATGTGTCATGAAGTTTAAACCTCTCATCTTGCTGCTAATTAGGCATGTAACTATAGCTTTCAAGAGGAAATCCCAACCAGCAGATGTTGCATCATTTCTGGTTCCATTTATGAATTACGGGCACAGAGTGACACCTGCAGTGACAGGTTACCTGAATTATGCATAGACAGTGAGAGAGATAACCAAGGAATGAGTACACTCACTGGAGACAAGAGAAACAAAACCCAAGGGCTGAAACCGGCTAGAGATGAATTAGCTTCGATGTTCTGTGTGTTTGTAATGGACAACTAAAGGGCCAAGGGTTCAGTGAGAGAAGAAAATGTGAGGCAGATAGAGTGGGAGTCAAGAAGAAACTGAGAGATGGTATTGAGGGCAATGCCATCTTGGCGAAAGAAATCCAGAAGGACGGAGATGGAATATCATTGGGTGATGTCTACTCCTCAACCTGACTATTAGCTCCTGCGTTCTTTTGTCCCTGTCACCTATGCTTCCTGCATCAAAGGACATAAATCAAAGCCTCAGTTTCTGCCCTCATCCGAGAGCCTAGTTGATGTCTGGATTGAATTAAAACTAGTTGACAACAACCTACAGCAGCTACCTAGGTCATCATACAAATCTTTCTGTATGAGTCTCATTTGCATGATTAGACACCACGTCAGAGCAATATTTTCAAAAAACAGTGTCACAAACTATAGTATAAGAAGAAAAAAAAAACCTAGCCAGGAGCTGGTGACACACGCCTTTAATCCCAGCACTTGGGAGGCAGAGGCAAGTGGATCGCTGTGAGTTCGAGGCCAGCCTGGTTACAAAGCAAGTTCAGGACAGCCAAGGCTACACAGAGAGACTGTCTCAAAAAAAGAGACTGTTTTATAAAGAATGTGTTTGTATCTTTGATAGTGTTCTGTGATGTAAAGTGTATTTTCATGGTGGAACATAGCAGAAAAAGCTGGCCTGGCAAGATGGCACCACAGGTAAAGTCACTTGCCTGCCACCAAGCCTGATGACTTGTGTTTAATTCCTGGAACCCACATAGTGGAAAGAGAGAACTGGCTCCTACAAGTTGTCCTTTGGCCTCCACACACATGTGTATGCACATACACACACACAAATAAGGTGACAAGATTTTTCATTTCTTTGTGTTTTGTTTTCAAAGTTGCTTTAAGGTATTTTAGAATCCTCACAGGGACCAGAAAATGTCCAATTTCTATAAAGGTAGTTTTCAAACTGTGATGTGGGAGGTAGCATGCTTATGGGTGTCAGTGGGAGTATTCCACCTCCAGCAGGGAGGAGCATTTTGTCAGTGATGTTGCTTAGCATTGCTGGTGTATAGTGATAATTACCACACCAACTTTAATTTGTTTCCTTATATTTTCAATTCCTTAAAGGTTGTATATACCCTCATTTTTTAATATGTAGAACAGTCTGTTCCTATCACACCTGGTCCCAATCTTGGCATGCCAGTGCTTTATAATAGTAATAGATATCCCACATTATTTCATACCAGAGTTGATATATTTGATCAATTCTGAATATGTAGATAAGCCACTACAAATACCTAAAGAGTTTAGTGAGATTAGTAATAAAACAAAGAGAGTGTTTAGAAGAAATACCATCCTGATTTAAGTCTAATTCATGATCCAATTCCTGGATTATGCAGTAAAGAAAGAATAATAAATACTGAAAGAGTTCTGGACAAGTAGCAATTTAATTTAGTTTGTAGAAAGTTGTTTTTACCTCATCCATAAAGGTAAAAATCCTTCCCCCACTTCTAGACTGCACACACAGAGTAAATATAAACTGCAATTTCAGAAGAGGAATAAGTCAGCCACTTAGTATTTAAAGACTTCTTACTCTGGGCCTAAAGATCATAATAGATGAAAAATAAAAAGTAAAATATTCAGTTTCTGTTCCTTGTTAAAAAATGCCATTGAAGAGACAGATCTAGAGCACCAGTGACAGAAATCTAAATCTTATTAAGGTTCAAATTCTGTGTCATTTTTATAAATAATAGAAAAGTTTACAAGAAGAGAAGATTACAGATATAGAAGAATATCTTTTCATTGACAGATGTGGGAAAATATCTTACCATTGACAGATGAGGAAGAGTATCCTACCATTGCTAAATTACTGCTGCCCCAGTGATGCTACTGAATAATTGCTTTTTATATTCCAAATAGTCTACATTCATTATTTAATTTGTTACTCAAAGTATCCTAAAGCAGACGATATTTTCATCTTTCTTATATGGGTGAAGAAAATAAGGCAAAGGAAGATCAAGCGTTTAAACAGAGGTCACAAAATTATTGGCAGAACAAGGATTTGAAGCTAAGTGTGCATGTGTGTGGCATGTGCTCACACATGCACACAGACACACACACACAGACACACACACACACACACACACACACACACACACACACACACACACAAATAGCAACTTCACTTAAACTGCCCCTAAGCTGTTGAAGGTTTAAATAAGCAGTGATTATTAAGTTGGTTTTTTACAGAGACATATTTAAATGAGACAAAATAACAGAGAAGAAACCACAATAAGATGGAGACTGATAGCAGAAGCCAAATTACAATGTTAAAATGTGTATTATACGGTTTATTTTTTTAATTAAGTAATTTATTCAGATTACATCTAAATTGTTCTCCCTTCATTTGGATGTACCAGTTCTCCCCTCCCTCCCTCTTTCATCCTGTTCCCCTCCCCTAGGTCTGTGACAGAAGGGGACCTCCTATGCATGACAAAGCGTAGTAAGACTTGAAAGTTCATGACAGATGTATCTTGGAAAATGAGTTGGGAAGAACTTGCTTCTTAGAGGACTTTAAATTTCATTCAGACATGTATTGATTGGATTATTGTTGCTGTGGCAAAATCCTTGAATGGAAAAAAAAACATAAGGGAAAAACGATTTACTTAAGGTTATGGTTTTGGAGGTCATGATTTAGAGCTCATGGCCCTATATGTTTTGGCAGAACATCATGATGGGGAAACAGATGGGAGAAGAGAAGGTTTACGGCATGGAAGACAGGAAGCAGAGAGAAAAATCAAGGGTCCCAGCAAGATGCCTTTTACACTCATGCCTGTAGCCACCCACCCCACCACAGTTTTAGGAAATCCCAAAATACTACCATTGATTGGAGACCAACTTCTAATATGTGAGCCCATGCTGAACATTTTATATTCAAACCAAAACAAGCAAAATAGGGATCCATGAAAATATCTTTAAGATGTTTATATTACTGTTTTTTGAGGTTAAAAAAATTTTTTAGAGAATTTTTTTTCTTTTTTCTCTTTTTTTATTAATTTATTCTTGTTATATCTCAATGGTTATCCCATCCCTTGTATCCTCCCATTCTTCCCTCCCTCCCATTTTCCCCTTATTCCCCTCCCCTATGACTGTTCCTGAGGGGGATTATCTCCCCCTGTATATGCTCATAGAGTGTCAAGTCTCTTCTGGGTAACCTGCTGTCCTTCCTCTGAGTGCCACCAGGTCTCCCCCTCCAGGGAAAATGGTCAAATATGAGACACCAGAGTATATGAGAAAGTAATATCCCACTCTCCACTCTACTGTGGAGAATGTTCTAACCATTGGCTAGATCTGGGTAGGGGTTTAAAGTTTTACAGCCTGTATTGTCCTTGGCTGGTGCCTTAGTTTGAGCGGGACCCCTGGGCCCAAATCTGCCTATCATAATGTTCTACTTGTAGGTTTCTAGGACCCTCTGGATCCTTCTACTTTGCCATTCTCCCACGCTTCTCTCATCTAGAGTCCCAATAGAATGTCCTCCCCTCTGTCTCAGTTTCCTGGTAAGTAAAGGCTTTCAGCACACAACAAGAAAATTTGCTCAACCATTCATAATAGCCAGAACATGGAAACGGCCTAAGTGTCCATCAGTAGAAGAATGGATAAAGAAACTGTGGTACATATATACTATGGAATACTATTCAGCTATTAAAAACAAGGAATTCCTGAAATTTGTGGGTAAATAGATTGAGCTAGAAATGATCATAATGAGTGAGTTAACCCAGAAGCAGAAAGACTCAAATGGTATATACTCACTTATATCTGCATATTAGCCCAAGGGGCATGTCCCACGAAAGCCTTCACTTACTAGAGAATTTCATATGATGTATTTTGGTCACATTCACTGTCCCCCCAACTCCTTTCATAGCCACCTTCTCTACTTTATATCCTCACTTGCCCAATTTTGACTTTTTACATCTCTCAGTTTGTTTTGCCCAACTGTTCTTGAGGATGGGGCCTTACTAGACTGTAGTTGACCTACCAACACCATATCATTAAAGAAAGCCATTTTTCACACTCTCACATTAGCACATATATGAGCTCATAGGTAATTAATTTTGGATTAGCATGGAGAAAAGAAAAATGCTCATGAAGTTGTGCTATAATACATCTATAAAATTATAAACTGGCTTGGAAAGAAGGAGACTACATGAACAAAACAATAATATAAAGGAATGATTATTGACATTTTGGCTGGGTGCAAAGAATGAAATTGAACTGTGAATCAAACATGCTCTATAAAATTTGAAAGCAAGTAATTGAAACTAAGTGTAGCATCACTGCCTAGGACAGAAAATCATTGAGGGGCAAAACCTACTTTCTCCAATTGCTGTATGACATCATATTTAGTATGTTGGCCTTTGTACAATACCAGCTACATAACAGATGATTAAAATTCATATAAAATACAGGTGAACAAGACTGTGGCAAGATAATGAAACAAAGACCATTAGTATATATCTATAAAACTACAATCACAGGTGAGGGAGATAAAAAATCGGAAGTGCCTGAATAGAAAAATATTCTACAAAGTACTGAGAATGATTCAGTCATTAAAGAAAAACTGCTTGGAAAAGAAATATCCAGAGCACCTAGTGAAGGAACTTCTACCTCGAGGGTTTGAAGAAATAAGTGACAAAATAGCCAAGGCTGCCAGGGGAATTAGTGAGTGGCCAGTTTTTGAGAAATTAGAGAATTGCATCAAAATGCATTAAAGCTATTTGAAAACTACAAATGTTAAGAGATACACAGTATCAATTGTGGACATCAGTGTTTCTGTCTTTTTAAAGTAGAGCACATGTATGTATCTGGGATGAAGAACTAGGAAGAATTCTAGGCTGAAAGCAGCTATTTAGGTTAGTGGTTTTTGAAAGAAAATTTCCAGAAACAAGGAACAAGAAGATTCCAGCCCTGACTGTCACATTCGTTGTTTCAACTGATTGTCAGTATCTGTCAAAGTAGATACGAGATTCTGCTTTTACTGCTGAGGAAAGTGAAAGTTTCAGAGTTTGGCATGATTTTCCTGTTCTTAAAAAGCAGGTACGGACAAGATCTTACTCTAAAAATGTACATGTTTGTCTGAAAGAAATGTCCCACTAATCACAATTGCAGTGGTTTGTAAACAGAAAACCAAAGAAATATCTAAAGGTAAAATGGAGAGCAGAGCATAAATTCCTTTAGTTCAAAGTCAGCAAAGAACCATTTGGGGTAATATGAGTATTACCTGAAATGAAAAAAACAATTTCATATGTCTTACATCTTTTCTTTTACAAATAGTTGCAGAAAGCTCTTCATCCGTATTCTGTCTGAACATTACCAGAAAGTATGAAGGCTGTCTTGGTCGTGGAGAGAATTCATTGTGTTCTGATCAGTGCTGATGGCTTCATATTGAAATTGATTCTGATTTCTAAAGCTCTCTTGCTTAGATACGAAGGGGTCAAGACAGAAATAAAGCAGTAAGTTCAAAGCAGGGAAAAAGCTGTATCATTAGGGGATGTGTCGTAAACATTAGGGCATGTGTCATACTACTTTAGATGGAGTAAGCAAATGGTACAACATCTTGACTATATAATATAAAATATATATACCATAATATGCATTTATTTATTTATACTTTAATTTTTCTAAAATATCTATCAATTAACTAATGTATGAATAGCAAACATGCTCCACTGTTGCCAGTCTGTATTGGCTTCTTAGAGAAACTTTATAGAGCACATTTCATGTAAATTTTATTAGTGAAGATCCTCATAACCAATTCTGTGCACTCGATAACTTGTGTTTCTACATTGACTACCATATAGCACACAAAGATGCTTCACTGTTGCGGTCTGAGAGCTGCACTAATCTAAGAGTGGAATGATATCAATTTAAAGAGAAACTTGATACTATGTCCACTTGGCACAATAATTGTAATAGGTTCTACCCTGGGACCCAAGAATTCCCCAACCATGAGTTCCTGGCCATATACATGTTAATATATTTTATTAATGAGTGAGCTAACCCAGAAGCAGAAAGACTCAAATGGTATATACTCACTTATATCTGGACACTAGCCCAAGGGGCATATCCCATGAAAGTCTTCACTTACCAGGAAAGCGGGACAGAGGGGAGGACATCCTATTGGGACTCTAGGTGAGAGAAGTATGGGAGAAAGGGGAAATAGAAGGATCCAGAGGGTCCTAGAAACCTACAGGAAGAACATTATAATGGGCAGATCTGGGCCCAGGGGTCCCGCTCACACTATGGCACCAGCCAAGGACAATACGTGCAGTAAACTTCGAATCCTGGCCATATTTGCAGTGCCATGCTTGTGTTTTCTCCTATGGAGTTGGTCTTAAATCCATTCAGCAAATTCTTGGTTACCCCATAACATCTGTGCCACTATTTCACCCGTGGTTACAGTTTACATACCTTACCAGCCATTATTGTAGTTCAAAGCTGTGCAAGACTGATGCTAGCTCTCACCCCTACCCAGAAGCCTAGACAGCACAGCCTAGTACTATGAAAGATAGCATGGAGGAAGCTTCCTGGTTAGTACCAGCTTGATTTCTCCTGTCTTGTCTCCAAAGTGTGTCTAGTCTACAGCAATAGAATGCTATCATCAAGTTCTGATAGACAACCAGGGGCATTGACAATGGTTTTAGTTGTATGAGGAGGTCTTTGGGATATCTCTGACCAACAACTTGGGAGAGGTTTCCTATACCTGGCATTGGGCTCTTCTTTGGGCAAACTATGGCTTTTGAGATGAGCATATTCCCCTGTGTAGGGTAATTACTATTAAACTATTTTATATTAGTATATAAAATCACATATATCATTTATAAAGATGATAGGCTTTCATACATCCTTTTAAAAGTATCAGCATTTGTTGTCCCTTTTGCTCTGCCTTCCCATGCTTCTTTCAACTTAAAATTCCTCCTTAGCATAAAATGTTGCTCAGGTGTAAAGAAAAATTTATAAATGGGTGGATGGTGCTAGAAACCATTATACAGGTGAGGTAACCCAGGACGGCATCCCATGTAGATCTTACTGTTAGCTTCTTCTTAAAAAAATAACTAATTAACTTATTTATCCACTTTACATCCTGATCACAGCTCTCTCCCTCCTTTCTTCCAAGTCCCACCCTCCCACCCTCTTCCTCGTTCCTCCCTCCCCTCCTCCTCAGGAAAGGGGAGCCTCCCCTTCATAAGAACCCACCCCTACACATCAAGTCACGTCAGAACTAAGCACCTCCTATTCTACTAAAGCCACACAAGACAGCCCAGCTAGGGCTGTGTTTAATTTAGAGGGCTTTAGAATTCAGGAAGCTAGAAATGGAGCTTTGATACTGAGGGGAGGAATAAAGATCTTAAGGGAGGAGGGAGAGTAGAGCACAGGTGATATAAAGGTGAAAGAGTGGGCCAGGCCATCACATCCAACTGTGCTTTGCATCTGTAGAGCAATTCATTGTATGTGTAAAAGAGTTGTTATCACATCTTTGGAATAAAGTACTTGTAGCGCTAAAATTTTTATTTGGGTGTGCCTTCACATGTCCTGCATATGCATATGTGTGAATATAGAAGGGGTCCAGAGAATGATATTGGTTATCCTCCTTATTTTTCACACCTTAATTTATGAGACAGAATCTCTGGTTGAATCTTGTGCGTTCATGGGAGGGTTTGGAAGAAGGAAAGGCATGAGAGAAATAATGTACGTTAGAGAAAAATTTAAAAGGATGAAAGCATTTCTTCACCTGAAAATCTTATAAAAGGTACCTTTCAAATGTCTTCTCTGTGCAGCCTGAAATTTTCTAATGTAAACATTAATCTCTCATAATGACACAAAATTTTCCTGTGGAATTTGAGGGGTAAAAGCAATATCAAGATTTTTTTGCAGGGTGGTTAAACTTTGAGTTAAAATAAACTTTATCATATTTTTTATTAGTTATTAGAACTCTTGAAGCTAAAATACTATACTATTCAAATGGACACTAAATAACCATGAACTGAGAGAATGAATGGGGAGGAGTAATTTTTGACTGCAAATAAATATGAATTGAAAATAGAAAAGTAGAATTCTGCTTTAAGAAGCTGGCACAAGTTCATGTGTCTCTATGTAACATATAGAACAAAACATTAGACTAAAAATCTTATACTTTTCACCCTGTTTCTGGGATTGTGTTTGATGAATTATATCAATCTAGCCAATGGACAGGACATTCTCCACAGTTGGGTGGAGAGTGGGGTCTGACTTGCACACGAACTCTGGTGCCCCATATTTGACCACGTCCCCTGGATGGGGAGGCCTGGTGGCACTCAGAGGAAGGATAGCAGGCTACCAAGAAGAGACTTGGTACCCTATGAGCATATACAGGATGAGGAGGTCCCCCTCAGTCACAGTCATAGGGGAGGGGAGTAAGGGGAAAGTGAGAGGGAGGGAGGAATGGGAGGATACAAGGGATAACAATTGAGATATAATATGAATAAATTAATAAAATATGTTAAAAAAGAAATAAAGTGATACTTCCTCAAAAATAAAGGCTAAAACTGAGTATATATATATATATATATATATATATATATATTAGACATTCTATAAAACATTCTATAGATTTGTATGTGCATCTGTGTCATGTGGCTTTTTCAGATAGAAAACTTTTCTTTAGCATACCAAGATGTAAGGTTAACAATATTTAAGCTAGTTTCAGCAAAAAACATGTATGACTATTTACTGTCAGAAAAATGGCTCATTTGGCTTCTGTGAGTTCCAGAGCCTTGACTATAAGAGCTAAGTGTGCTCCCCTACAGCACCTTGTATTTCCGCTGCCATCACAGACCCTCTGGGGTTGCCTGCTTGATGCTGCTCTTCTAGTAAACTTAAGGGTGTTTTACACATGAATGTTGCTTGTTCTATTTTGCTTTACTACCAGCTTGCTACTTGGAAAGCAGCAATGGCCCAAAACATGATGCTTAATGACAATGTGCATTAACAAGTGAAAATTTGGGTACGATACCTGGAAATATTCTTGATTTAAGAAAGTCTAAAGACAACCAAGTTAGTTGATTATTTTGAATGAGAATATATTTTGGAATAAGAACTCTATTAATATAACTGTTCAATAATTTAAAAAGAAAAACACGCAGCCATATAAGAACATTCGGCTCTATCTATCTATCTATCTATCTATCTATCTATCTATCTATCTATCTATGTAAAATGTAGGTTATATGTTTTCATTAAAAATCATGTAAACCTTAGCCATATAGTCCAGAGAATATTTCTGTTGTAATCTGAATCTCTCTCCTTCCTCTATTTTCTTCACATATTTTCTGCCTCATCATTTTTGTCTAACTTTCCCCCTGGTTTTGCCTTTCTCCTCACTCTTCATTTTCTATTTCTCTTCTTGCTACTCCTTGCATTGCTCTCATTTTTCTTCATCCTACTTCTACTTCTCTCAAATTTTTTTGTAAAGTTTGACTCATTTTACTGTTCACCTACACAGTCATGCAGTTGTGTATACAGAATAAAATAAAAATGGATAGAATAGAAAGATAAAATAAAGCATAAAAATATAATGCAATGGTCATGTGGTATCCAGAATTATGGAAATTTAGAAATTATATTTCCATCTGCCTTGGAATAGCCTTGCCTACGAGATTTGCCTCTGAGCTGTAAGCGAAGAATAGGCCATCTGGTGAATAAGGAACAAAAAACTTCACACTATTGATGGGATGGACCCATGGGTGAGGCAGTAGGATCTAATCAACATTTCTGTATCAATAGATCTTGATTGACTTGACTTCATAGAATCCATTATAAGACTGATGAAAATGAGATTTTCTTTAAAAAATTTGCATGTGCATATATAGAAATTGTAATATCAGTAGTCAGTCATGAAGGAAAGTCAGGGAAGAAACTCAGCACAAGAGCATGACGGTGGGAGATGCCATGATGGAACACTGGTTACAAGCTTGCGCCCCACAGCTCACTAAGACTGCTTTCTTATCTCGTTTAGGACCAACTGCCAAGGATTAGCACCACTTTCAGTGAGATGAACCCTCTTACATCAATCAATAATCAATAAAATGCCATACAGATTTGCTTACATGTCAATTCTTAATTGAAGTTCCCTCTTCCCAAATGCCTTTGGTTCATGACAAGTTGACAAAACAAAACAAAATAAAATCATTGGGGACACTATATCATCCATCTGTTTATCTTTGCCTGTCTATCATCTATCTATCTATCTATCTATCTATCTATCTATCCATCTATCTATCTATCCATCCATCTATCTATCTATCTATCTATTTTCTATCTATACCATCTATCTATATATCATTCATCTAGCTACCTATTTATGAATTATCTGGTCAATCATCCAAGTCTCTCTTCCTAGAAAATAAGATTTATAAAAGTAAGCCTCATAGTGTTGGCCTGTAATTTCAGTTATTCAGAAGGCTGAGATGGGAGATTCAAAAGTTCAAGTCTACCTAAGCTGGAAAGTGAATCGCAGGCCAGCATGAGCAACTTTGGAAGACTTTGTCTCAATGTAAGAAAGATCCAGGTTGAGGATGTAGCTCAGTGGTACAGTACTTGTGTAACAACTTAGAATCCCAAGGTCCAGTCCTCACTATAGAAGAATTAAGACTTACAGATGCCAAATACAAATAGCCAAAACACTAAGAATGTAGCATTTATATAATGTTTCATGGTTCTTCTTGCTGTAGGTAGTTTATTGTACACACACACACACACACATATAATATAAATGTGTATGTAAAAAATGTAAAAAGCATCTTCAATATCATTCCAAAAACAGACCAGTTCTGGACAACTGGCATAATGATGTCACCAGCAATAGATTACTATTGATGGCTTAGAAATGTGGCCTTGAAGATAAGACAGAAGTGATGAGATATGAAGTATACATCTCAGGAAGATAACTGACAAGTTATTATATAGGCGGAGAAAGTAGTGCTACAAAGGGCCCCTGCTCTGCAAAGAGAAAGCTAAGTGAATGCAACTGATGTTTCTTGAGATTGGAAATAAAAGAGATTTGATGAATTAAAAAAAAAAAGACTTACAGATGCTTCCTTCAATGCTACTTTCCTGATTGTGTTTCTTTTTATTCTTTTTTCCCCCAGAAATGGGAGTAGAAAGGATTGTTAATTAGCACATTTCTCTATTATTACATATTTTCTTTTAAAATAGTTACCTCTTTTTATTCTTCTTAGCTTTGAAACATTCATATATACATATGTTTTGATCAAATCCACTGCCTTCTAGCTGCTCTCCTGTCTTCCTATGACTTGTCCCTCACAATTTCATATGCTTTTTCTTTTTGAAATCCAGTGAGACCACGTAATGCTGCCTGTGTATGCATGAGCATGAGACCATGTGGAGTATGGGTAACCTCTTAAAGATACATCCTTGAAAAAAACTGATTCTTTCTCCCCCAGCAGCCATTACTTGCCAATGGTGCCTCAGGTAGCGGTGAGATCTTATGACTCCCTCTGTCACCTAGGTTGGGATGTTGTTTAGCTTGATCTTGAGTATAGCTTGTGTATACAGACACGGATCCTGTGAGTTCGTGTGTGCAGTGGGCCTACCGTGTCTAGGAAATTCTGTTTCACTGTACGTGTCTACTACCTTTGGTGTAGTAGAACTTTTATTGTCACAAGGGCTAGCGAGTAGGGATGAAACTTTTGCAAGAGTGTGAGTTTAATTTCTCCATGCTCTACAACTCAAGTATGCAGTCCTATAGACAACAATGCTCTACTATCAAGCTCTAGTGGGTAACTAAAAACAACAGTTGCTTTAAATGCTTGTGGGGTCTGTGGAATCCCAGCAATCAAACACATAACTCTTACTCGGCACTGGGCTTTTTGTTTGATAGTTTACGGTACCTGGGAGAGGCACCATCCTTGCATTATAAGGTAACTGCATTTAAACTCACTTTACACACGTATGTATTTTAGGAAACTTCTACAGCAGTAAGTTTCCATATGACAGGTTATGTCTTTAGTATTAGTTACTCTTCCACATACTCTCCCACTCTGCTTTCTTCCCTTGCCCATTTAACCCTTCCCATTCCTCTTTCCTCTTTCATGCCATTCTCTTGAAATATTACCTCATTGTCCTTTCCTAGTTTTGTGGCTTCTATGTGTACTCCAGTGCAAGCAAATATTTCTACAGAGTCTCTACATGAGAGAGAACATGTGGCATCTATTCCCAGAACCCATAGTAGAAGGAGAGAGACAGCTTCTTGAATTTGTCCTTAGACTTGCACACATGCACCTAGGTGTGAACGTGGCCTCCATTCTCCTACAAATATTCCCCTCTACACACAACTCATACAAATAATGAATATTTTAAAAGTAAGGGGAAAAAAAGCAACATTTCCTATAGACCAGGAAACTGATTAGATCTTGAGGAAGAACATCTGTATTTACTTGGGAAATAAAGGAAGCTCATGTATAGAGCTCTCATTTCAGGGAGGAAATCAGTATGGAAGAGCATCACATCCCAGAATCGCATTATGTTTTTCATCATTTCAAAGAGTTTTATCAATTGGTTACACCAAGTTATGTTATGATGTTTAGCCATTTCACTTCTTGATTTTTTAAAAATATGTTACCCTTTTTTCCCTCCAAGCCCTTATATGTAACCCCCTATGCTTTTTTTCAAATGCATGGACTCACTCGATTTTAAAATAATTCTTCTTACATACATATGTGCATATGTATACTTCCTTGTTCACTGACAATTCTAAAGAACCAGGACATTTGCTCTTTCTGATGATGGAAAAACCATCACCCTCCCTCACTATGTACTGCTAGATTTTTGTCATCTTAAATTACAGCATTTGATTTTGATGCTATGACTTTATTCTGAGAGAATATATAAACCAATATTTTGAAAGGATTCATGGCATTTAGAATTTTCTTAGTTTTGTTTTTGTGTCCTACCTGGCAGCATTCTAACTGCTAATAAGCTGAATACTAGATTCAAGTCCTTTTCCTTTTTGAAGATGACAATTGTAAATGAGACCTGTAGACACAGACTATCCCTTGGCAACCCACAAAACACACATTTTTACACTTCAACAGCCATATAAATAAAACAAAACAGATGTTACTAAGCTCTTTTTTTAATCTATCAGGTCATTCATTCCCTTTTTTGGTAACTACAGCGAGAGCATTATGAGAGAAGATAATCCATTCATAAACAGATCCTGAGAGCACAATAAAGGGAGTTTTAGAAACTGTACTTGCAGTTTGCACGCTATTATATTACAATAGATTTTTCAGAGTTTATCTATCTGTACATGGATTTTTTTCTCCAATAGTATATAATTAAAAAATGAAAATAAATGTGTTTCAATAAATGGAAACAGATTTTCAGTGCTGTTGAATGTGTTCTATTCCCTTTTGAATAATTACTATTTTTCACACCTGGCATGTGCTGGATCACAAGGGATAAAAATAAATTAATATTAATTAATTGAGATGAGTGAGTCATGATCATGGTCAAATTTAATGAAATAGAAGCAAATTATCCAATAAAACCAAGGAAATGAAAAGCGGTTCATTGAAAAGATAAATAATATTGACAAGTCCTTAGCCAGATTAGTCAAAAAAAAAAAAAAAAAAAGAGCGAGAGAAAGGCCAGAAACTAATACAATTACAGGAGAAATGGAGACATTAGTATAAATACTGATGAAGTTCTAAAAAGCATAAGAACATGTCTTAAAAATGTATGTCCGTTTATTTTGGGAATCTAAAAGAAATAGATGAATTTTTATGTGTATGATCTGATAAAGGCAAATCAAGATGTGATAAAAAATTTAAACAGGCTTGTAACAAGCAGTAAAATTACAGCAAAAAAAAAAAAAGCAAAATAAAACAAAACCAAGTAACAAAGTAACAACAACAAACTTCCCCCAAACTCCAAAATAAAAAATACCTAATTCCATATGAAATCACACCTACATTCTTCCAGACCTGAGACCATTATGTTAAATAGGAAACGAAAGAATGTTTCTACATTGTCTTTTACCTAGATACCAAAGCCAGATACACACACACACACACACACGCACACGCACACGCACACGCACACGCACATGCACACGCACACACACACACACAATTACAGACCCATCTCCCTGAAGAACATATATGTGAAAATATTCATTAAATATTTGCAAACTCAATTCAAGAACACATTCAAAAGATCATTTATCATGATCAGGTTGTTTTTATTCAAGAGATAAAAGACTTGTTAAAAAAAACAAATTCACAAATAGAATATACAACACAAATAGACTCATGGGCAGAAAATATATACAACTGCCTGAACAGATGCAGGAAAGAAGTCTTTGACAAATCCAAAAGCCCTTCAGAAGAGACAAGAAATCCAGGGAGCACAGCTGATGTAATAATGGCTATATACAGCAAAGATGAAGCCAACATCATGCTAAATGGAGAACAACTAATAGAATTTCCATTACTTTCAAGAGTAAGGAAACAGTCTTCTTTCTTTACTCTGATTTGTTATAGCACTTGAAATTTTGGCCAAAGCAATAAGACAAGAAGAAGAAATAAGCATCATATCCCTTTGCACAAAAGGAAAAAAATGAAAATAGAAGGAACATTTCTAAATTTACACAGGTAGTACATGACTTTGCCAGGAGCTGAACCAAGGATTCCCATGTAAGATTCTTGCACAGTGCTGCTCCATCACGGTGAAAGGTTTACATCAGAAAACGGAAGTGAAATCGTTTAATATATTTATTGAAAGCAGTATGTGTATGTACATGTGTGAATGAATAAGATTTTGTAAAATCAAAGTTTAGGTAATTTGAAAGAACGGGCCAATAGGAAAGTTTGTTGTAAGTGACCCTCAAATTTCCATTTATAAGCATTTAAAAATTAGATTCCTAGCAGATGGAGAGATAGATTAGGATTGCTTGCCACCCTCGCAGAGGAAACAAGTTTAGTTCCCAGAACACACATGGTCACTTTCAACCAGCCCTAACGCCATATCCAGGGAATTCATACCCATTTCTGACCTCCACTGTTACCAGACATACATGTAATGCAGAAACACACAAGTACACAAAAACATTCATACACATAAATAAAACCAATTAAAATTATACTTTTGATTTCAGTAGGTAGTCCAGCCAGTAAAGACTGAATTTGATCCGCCAAATCCGCAACAAACAAACAAAGCCTGGCATGGTAAGACACATGTCCTCCTAATCTTCAGAGGCATAGCTGGCTGATTTGTAAGGCTTACTGGCCACCTAACCTCACCTGCTTTTTGGCTTGCAGGCAAATGAAAGACCTCATCTTTAAAAAACAAAGTATATGATGTATAAGAAATGACAGCCGGATATTGTCCTCTGGCCTCCACAGTCTCCGATTCCATAGTCCCACCTCCACCCCTGCCTCTGATTCAGTATGAAGATTCTTGTTTTGTGAGTTAAGAGAGACAGCCTGAATATATTGCAGTATTCTACGCAAATTCTCAAAGCAAGGTTTGAATCTTTCACAAGATTCCTCTTCTACAACATGGAGCCTGAGGTCATCCCTCTAAGCCAACAGTTTGTTTTCTGTTCCATTATGATTTAGTAATATAATAGTCTGAGAAGGTTTGCTTGACTTTTAGAAGATTATGATCATTAAAGTATTAATTAATGTGAAAGATTTTAATATATTAAAACTACTTTATTTTACTTATCTCCTCTCCCTCTTCTCCCCCTCTCCCTCCCTCCCTCCCTCTCCTCTCTCTCTCTCTCTCTCTCTCTCTCTCTCTCTCTCTCTCTCTCTCTCTGTGTGTGTGTGTGTGTGTGTGTGTGTGTAACGGTCAATAAGGGGTATGTATGTCATGGCAAATAAGTGAATATCAGAGGAAAATTTGCAAGGTTCGGTTCTACCCTTCGGTGTGGGTTTCGGAAGCAAACTCAAGTAGTCAGGATTGGCATGCAGTGCTTTTAACCAGTGAGCTGGCTTACTCTTGCTAAAACTACTTTAGAAGAATATGGTCACAGTTAGCATAATTTTTCCAGCACCTTCATATTTGACTTTACAGTGTTCACTATAGTTAAAGCAATCATAAAGATTTAAAAATTTATTATAATTTATTCAGATTGCATGCCAATTGATATCCCCTCACTTGTGTCTTACCGTTTCCAGTCTCCTGTCCTATTCCTTTCCCCCTAGATCTCTGACAGAAGAGGATCTCTTCCACCACCATATGACCACAGCCTATCAGGTCTCATCCAGATAGCCTGTTTCCCCTTCCTCTGTGTGCCTGCCCAGCCTCCTCACCAACAGGAAGTGGTTAGATGGGGGTACCAGAGTTCATGTCAAAGGCAGTCCCCACTTTTCTCACAACCATGGAGAATGAGCTGTCCATTGGCTAGATCTGAACAGGGGTTCTAGGTCCACTGCATGCATGATTAGTGCAACTATTTGTGCAGGCCCCCCTGGGGCCAGATCTGCAAGCTTTCATGATTTCCTTGTGGGGCTCTGGGACCCTCTGGGTCCTTCCATCTCCCCATTCTTCCTTCCATACCAATCTCAGCATTCCACCCAGAGTCCAGCAGTGAATCCCAGCATCTGTCCTGATCCCCAACTGTGTGAGTCCTCTCAAAGGACATCTATGTTGGGCTAATATCCGTTTATAAGTTTGTATATACCATGTGTGTCTTTCTGGGTCTGAGTTACCTCACTCAGGATAATCATTTCCAGTTCAATTCATTTACCTGCAAATTTCAAGATTTCCTTTTTTTCCCCCTCAGAGTAGTAGTCCACTGTGTAAATGTACCACAGTTTCTTTATCCATTCTTCAGTTGAGGAACATCTAGGTTATTTCCATGTTCTGGCTATTACAAATAAGACTGCTGTGAACATAGTTGAGCAAATGTTTTTGTTGTATGGTGTAGCATCTTTTGGGCACATGCCCAGGAGTGGTTTAACTGGGTCTTGAGGTAGCACTACTGCTAATTTTCTGAGAAAGTGCTAGATTGATTTCCGAAGTGGCTGTTCAAATTTGCACTCCCACCATCAATGGAAGAGTGTTCCCTTTTTCCACATCCTCGCCAGCATGTGCTATCACTTGAATTTTTTATCTTAGTGATTCTAACAGGTGTAAGATGGAATCTCAGAGTCATTTTGATTTGCATTTCTTTGATGACTAAAGACGTTGAGCACTTCTTTAAGCATAAGCTACTCAGAAACTATTTCTTTTTAAAATTATATTGTCTTCCTTCATATTACTAATAATTATACAAACAAAATGTTTCAATTTTCCCATTAGTTAAATACCTTAGCAGAATATTATGGTGAAAATATCTCAACATGTGTGTTTGTGGTATGTTAGATGAAGGCCTTGTCCTTTATGAAAAATGAAGAAAAGCAGTTGCAACTGTTTTCTTTTTTATCTTTCTCCATTTTTCATCTAAGTGTCCATGAGTGAGGTCACACATAAGTTTTTCTCTCTAATGTCTCTAGGCTATCAGCCTCATTACTTGTCTGTCTGTCTGTTTGTCCATCTATCTTGTCTACCTGTCTTTGGGGTACTAGGGCTTGAGCCTAGGTCTTTTCATCTGATGGGCAAGCACTCTATTACTGAATTATACCCTCAGTGATATTTTCATCTTCTATCCTGAACAGGAGTTTTTTCCTAAGTTACCTAGCAGGCCCATGAATTCACTCTGTGACCCTCTAGGCTTTGAACTTATGATCCTTCTGTATCTGCCTTGTAATAATTGTGGTTACAAACCAAGGCTGGTAGGCACGGCTTCATTTTGAATCTTTAAAGGTAGACATTATAATTGTAATATCCACCCTGAACTTTGTATAATTATATGAAAAATTCATGAATTCAACTAGACTCTTCAGGTATGTAATTATATAAGAGTACTATTTCTAAATATAAGTTATTTATGACACCACAATCTGCTAAGATATTTTTGACAATGCAAAAAGAGAAATGATATTTATGCTTGTTTATTTTACTTTTCTGTTTCGGCATTGGAAGTCTAAAGATTTTTTTCAGTGAAATTTATTTTGTTTTTAGAGTCAAAATGGCTACTGCTAGATAAAACTAATTTTACTATATTGCTTGTGGGGAAAGTATCAATAAGCTAATCTGATTGTCCATGGTCATACTACCAAGGAGACAGGCACAGGTGCTTTCATCTATAGCTCAGGACCACTCTGTCTCCCCAACCCGGTCACCATTCCCTCCGAGGTAAATATGAAAGATTTCTGATGATGATGAAGGAAGAAGTGGCATCTGCATAGTCTAATGTTTTGTTTTGCTTAAAATATCCAGAGGCCACACCCCAATTCTGATCATACTTCCCCAACTGGAAAAGTGTGACCTCTGAGTCATCACCAATGGTGCACACTGATCCTTCTACTTCTTGGAGCTTCTCTGTGAAGATATTGACAATTACTTCATTGTGTGGCAATGGCTGGCACCAAATAGACCTTGCTCCTATCAGGCTGTGTGAAGACAGCAAGCCTCAGTCAGGAAACCTGTCAGACTTGTTTCTTTTCTTGTCCCCAGTGACTGTCATTATTTACCAGCCTCCCAGTCCTGACCTGGCTGATAGAGATCAGATGGTGACTGGATAGAAGCCTCCCCAGTCCTGGGTCCATGATGTACGCGTAAGTACTCAGCTTTTCTCAGTGAGTTGACAATGGGGACAGATATTTTCATCTGGAACAGGTTAAGCACTTTTTGACTGGCAGAAGTTATCTTAACTATATGAGATTTGTGTGTGTTATTGTTATATTTGTGTTGAAATCCTGTCTCATTGGTTTTTGAATGGGATAGCAACTACAGAAATCCCAATGTGATGTTTTCTCTCTAAATGTGAATTATATGTCATAATATTTTAACAGTATTACATTTTAACATTAAAAAAAAGCTTTATACTTTGAAGAGAAAAATATTTAACATAAATCTTGGGATTTCTTATATGCTTAATATGATATGTTTTTAATAATATATTAGTTATTGAAGTATATTATGGGAAAACAAAAATACAAATTGAATAAGAGATAACACTACTTTTTTATTTGTTTCATCCCAAGTAAAAAGGTGACTACAATTGGATTGTTTGTGCTTAATTTAAATTATCCCAGAGTTGGCTAGTTTTGTTTCATTTTGTCAGTCACTTTTTCTGGTACCCTCTATAAGTGAGGCAATGACAAAAGCTACAGTTACTAGAAAGTCGAACTTGGTATTAAGAGGTGATTAATAAACTGCACCTTGATGCCTAAATGTGACATATCATATGAATGAAATGATTAAATCAAAATACTCATGTAAACAGTTATTGAGTCAAGAAAAACTTGAACTTTAAAATATATGATCACTTTTTAACCCAATAAGAGGAAACTTATATAGTAGTATTCATGCTATTGATTTAGACTAAAATGAATAACTGATATGTGTTCAGTGATTTCTTCCAATATTCTATATAGTCCAAATGTTATCTTTCTTATCTTATCTTTCAAAGACATGTTTAGTTCATGTATAAATCTCCGATGTGTCCATTGATCAATGTTTTAGACATAATTCTGATTTTGTAATCCTTGATTATTTAGTTTTGAGTTTGTCTTCCACGAATACTTTAAGCATGCGGATTGTCATATTCTTTTTATTTTTTTATTTTTAGTCTAACCTTGCTTTCTCTCTAAATAAGGCCAATAATAACTTGTAACTGACTCCCATTGATAATAACCCTCTGTAGGCTAAGAAAGCAACCAAAAACCTACCCGACTCTCCTTAAAGGAAATGGGGCATTGTTTTCTTAAGGTTTCTTCCTGCTGATTTGGGACAAATAGTACCTTTGTGGGGGCCCAAATAAAATTGTGGAAATGGTGGTCCAGCATTTGTGGTCCAGTTTCTAAGTGTTGAGGAATTCCAGGCTTAACAAGAGTCCTGTGTGGGATAGTCTGAAATGCTGCACCAATTGGGATTGAAAGCTTTCTTTGGTAGTGTCCTGGGAGCTGTCTTGTTCTGATTCGGAACAGCAATTGAAGCACTTGGTGCTGGAACATGAAGGATACAGGATGTCAGTGTCCAGCACGCTGAGAGGAATTCATCCTGTAAGGTCTGATCCAATGTCACTATCCAGTTCTTTTGTTTTGAAAGCATATAATTTCTCACAAGCGTGATACAGTCCTAAAATTATAAGTGTATAAGGTGTGCGTGATGCACAGAACAACTAAGGCTGGATTTTTGCTCTTTGTATGAGCAGGAAAAAGACATCTGTAAATCTTCATTCATGCAATATGAAGAATGGCATTTAATAGTAATTCATAGGGGGTGATTTAGCCAACAAGAAGCATTGTCTTAAATGATAGGTTCTTTCTGTATTTTCCAACTTACCAATACCAGCATGAGTCCAAGGAAGAATGTCTATTTCATGCATAAGGATGGCCCAGACAGATCCTATTCTAATAATATAATCCACCATAAGAGTCATGCTTTTAAATATAAGAATGTATACTTACTATTTAGCAAAATAAAATATATAGCAATGAATATGATATTTTAATAATTTCAACTTAAAGAGACATATCAAAGAACTAGAAGTGCTCATCCACTTTCACATCCAAATTCAATGGCATGCCTTCCTAACAGCCTGGGAAACATGGCACCATCTGTACTCACTTCCCTACTCTGAACTTTTTACTGTCGTCTCTTTTCTTCTGTGAATGTTTTCATTATACTTTTATTATACTCTTCTGTCTACCCTGAATATTTTTACTATACATTGCTAGGCTGAAGCCTCCTCAGATTTGATTCAGAGTGAATAGTTCTGAGTATTGATGTCTGGACAAGAGGTTTGTTTTGTCTTTTTTTTTTTTTTTTTTTTTTTTTTGTTAACACAGATATACTACTAGAAACTGTGGACTGTTCATAAAGAGAGTATAAGGTTAGTTAGTGAATTCATTGAATTGGTTAGCAAAAGTATTTTGCCCAGCGAGTTTCATTTCAGATAATAAAAGAGCAAGAAAGCCACAGCTTTTTAGAAAAGGTTCCAGCTGAAATTGCTGTGAAGTATAAAAGATTTAGATAAACCATCCCAGAGGCTGGTTGTCTAATTTTGTTTCACTTGACCAGTCACTTTAACTGGGACCCTCTACGCATGAGACAATGAAAGGAATTATAGTCACCAGAAAGTAGAACTTGGTGCCAAGAGGAGGATTAATAACCCACCCCTTGATGCCTAAGTGGGACATATCTAAAAATTATAAGCACGTGAGGCAATAACGAATGTGTGCTCCCAATCTCTTTAAAAGCATTTCCCTTCCAACTAATAGAAATTAGTTGGACGGAAAATAGTATATATTCTATGTTAAGAACACTAATTAAAATCACGAGACGTTAAATACAATTCCAAGTAGACGCCAAGAATTATCTAGTTCAATGTGAATGATTGGTTTATGAAGACTTTTGGCAGCAGATTAACAACCCCTTACCTTCGTCATGAGAGTTTGCTGCAGCACAAAATCTTGATAAAGGGAGAGATGATGTTCCTCTTGCTCCTGACTTGTTTCCTCATCTATAAGGAACGTGTCTTCTCACATTTAGTGAGATCCCACAGTCTTCCTTCATGAGACTAAAGAAATTTGCTAGGAAATTGTTTTGCTCTACACTGATATAATAGTCACTCCTGAAGCACAGCAATTCACTCCTAGCACACATAAAATAGTGACTATCTGCTGAGTGAAGTCTTAATTGGCTTCAACCATGTCTGTCCTGGTAAACAGAATGTTCTCTGTATTTCTAGTACTAAACGTATTTCCTATCTCATTGTAGACCCTCAAAATTTGTAAGTTATTCATGACTACATATTACTAAAGATAAGCACAATTACTGAGAAAGCAGGAAAGGTTATGACTAAATGAAACTCTCAGGTTTATGACTCATAACTTATTAACAATGCTTATGAGATACTCAACACACAAAAATTCAGAAGGTTAAAAAGCTTAACAATAGAGATGATTTATTCTAAGTAATCCTGGGCTGTTCTGCTGATTTGAACTTATCATTGAAGAGAAGAAAGAATCAAATAAGTGTTGATTAACTAGATTTTGGTTTCATTTATCATTAATTCAACAAATATTGATTACAATATACTAGTAATACAGTATACACACATTAAACAGTGACTTAAATTATCTACACACATATGCTGTATATATCTATCACATGTACATACATATAAGTACAAGATTATATAAAAATAAGAAGGTACATACTATATATATATATATATATTCTGGTATTGCAGAACTAAAGAGGAAAGATGATTGAAAAAAACCCAGACAAACAGAAGTGAGTCAAAAACATAATAAATGTGAGATGAGGGTTGTATACTATTTCCCTTGAAAATAATTTCAATTCACTTTATTTATTTACCTGCTAAGGTCAAATTTTGTGTTATATGTTAATATTTTGTGATAGTGGTTGTCAACCTTCCTAATGCTAAGCCCTTTTAACAGTTTCTCTTGTTGTGGTGACTCCCAACCATAAAATTATTTTTGTTGCTACTTCATAATTGTAATTTTGCTACTGTTATGAATTGTAATACAAATACCTGATATGTAGGATTTCTGATATACAGCTTTATAAAGGGTTGTTTGAAGCCCCCAAAATGGTTGTGACCCACAGGTTGAGAAAACTTTAACTACTGTTATTGTTTCTTTATTTGCTCAAATGATACTCGAGAAGACCCAAAATCAGATTTTAGAGGTATTCAACAAATGTAGACAAAAAATGTAGAAACAGGATTTGGGCCAAAATCTATTGCTTAGGGTAGCCACTTGCAGTAACTCTTAAAAATAGTATTTGTCAGGGAATAATTCAGGACAGGTTCTCCTAAGCTCATGGTACTATAAAGATATTTAAAAACAAGTAGAAATTTTTAATAATTTTGAAATATAGTCATTTTTAAGACTGAATTATTTATTGTGACACATCCTGAACTTTTCGCATTTGAAATAGTTTCAAAATCCAAGTTCAACATGAACTCAAGGTTATATCAGAGGCATTTGAACTTGTTTCAGATTCTGTACATTACATTGTTTCAATTAGTATATGATAAACTCTTGATCACAAATACCCTGTTTAACATTCAAGACTTTTTAATTTTTCACAGAATTTTAATGTTATAATTAAATGCTTATTATTGCTCAGAACTTGAAAACAGGTGACTTTGAGATAGTCAATAATTTATATGACATAAGAATTAAGTAAGAAAACAGCCCACATTTTGGATACCTTTTATATTATAAAATGAAAATGAAGTAAAATACAACATTAGAAAATGTGAAATTAAAGATGGTATGAAAATTAAAATCATTACTGTCTTTGTAGATTGAAATCACTATATAGTAGCAATTTCTTTTTTTAATTTTTATTTAAGTAACTTATTCAGATTATATCTCAATTGTTATCCTCTCATTTGTATCTTCCCATTCCCCCTCCCTCCCTCCTCCATCTTACTCCCCTCCCCTTGGTCTGTGAAAGAAGGGATCTTGTCCCCTACTGTAAGATCACAGCCTACCAGGTCTCTTCCTGGTAACTTGCTTACTCTTCCTCTGAGTGTCACCAGATCTCCCCATCAAGGAAAAATGGTCAAATAGGGGGCACCAGAGTTCATGTCCGAGAAAGTCTCTGCTCTCCACACAATTGTGTAGAATGTGGTGTCCACTGCCTATATCTAGATAGGGCTTCTAAATTTACTGCACGCATTATCCTTGGTTGGTACAGCAGTTTGAGCTGACCCATCTGGGTCCAGATCTGCCAGCCTTAATGGTCTTCTTGTAGGTTCCTAGAACCCTCTGGATTCTTCTATTTCCCCATTCTTCCTTACGTCTCTCACCTAGAGTCCCAATAGGAACTCCCAGTATCTATCCCAATCTCTGATTAAGTGAAGACTTTTATGGGACATCCCTGTTGGGCTAATGCCCAATTATAAGTGAGTATACACCATGTGTATCTTTCTGGGTCTGTGTTAACTTACTCAGGATATCATTTCTAGTTCCATCCTTTTGCCTGCAAATTTCAGGATTTCCTTGGTTTTTAATAGCTGAGTAGTATTCCATAGTGTAAATGTACCACAGTTTCTTTATCCATTCTCCGGCTGAGGGATATCTAGGTTGTTTCAGGTTCTGGCTGTTATGAATAAGCTATGATTGAGAATATGTCCTTGTTGTGTGGTGGAGCATCTTTTGGGTATATTCCAAGGAGTGGAATAGCTGGGTATAATTTCTTATAGTTCAAATGTATTAAGTATTTTCCTAGTCTTGTTTTATTTTATTTGGAACGTAATATTTACAGTGTCTAATATAACATTCAGAATACATAACTTTAAAAAGTTAACCATCAAAGTAGTTTCAGTGCTATCTGCTATATTTAAAATGTTGGCTTAGATAATGGTATGCAAAATAACGTTGAAGATACATGCCAATAAACGAGATATGATAAAGCGTTTTGGCAAGAAATAATGCCTAGTAATAGAAAAAGAAACTGTAAAAGAGAGTGCAAGATACACGTAGGAACTGTAAGGAAAAGGAAACCCAGCAAATCCTTTGATCTACTGGATGGCAAACAACTGCATTGATTCATATCTCCTCACTCAGACCATCATTGGTGGATTCTTGTGTTCCATCTCTCTCTCTCTCTCTCTCTCTCTCTCTTTCCCTCTCTCTCCTTTCTCCCTCCTTCCCTCTGATGAGTAAGCAGGTAGAGGATGTAGATCAAACACAAATATCAAGCCGCCAGAAAAGCAATACAAATCGAAAGAAGGCAAAAAAATAAAAAGAAGGGATGAGAAGTGGAGAGAAAAGAGGAAGAGGAGGAGAAAGGGGAGGAAACACTTTTATCCTGGTGATGAATGTTTTTTTAAAAATAGATTAAGAGTTGAGTCTTTTATCTGGCTCCCATCTTTTGCACTGAACGTATTTCAGTCACATACACAAACCTGAAGAGAGGGCTGAGGGCTGATGCGTCAGCGTAGATACCGCCTCGAAACTCCATCAAAAGTATTGCCGTAAGCCTCCTCTCTCCGACATCAGTGTGGCATTTCCGGCCCCACCGTCCATGACCTTCTTGCCTGTCTTCCCTTTGTTGTCATTTATCATTCCTTATCAACCTACTTCCGGGTAGCTTTGTGTCTGGGTTGTACCTTTATTTTTGACCCTAATCTTCAATTGCTTTCATGTTCTTTGCCACCATTCGGACAGGGAAAGGAATGATTAATTTTATTTCCATAGCTTATATGCCTTATAGGTAAAGGAATAATCAGGTATTGTTGTCATAGCTTATATGTCATATCACATGCTAAAAATACAGTAACCAATGTGTCATTACAGTTAAGTGGGGGGGGGGGGTTAAGTGAGGCAAGCATCTTCATCACAATGAACAGAAACATTTTCTGCAAAGTTAACTCAAAAGAATGTGTCCCCTGGGGTGGGGGGGACACAGAGCTAAGTCAGTGCCTTCCATCAGTCACTGTTTTGAGGATAACTGTTTTGGGAACTGCTAGTGTATTTCACTCTTTGGCCCAATCATAACAGCAAGCATTCGGTTAGCATTTCCTACTACGTAAAAATCTATTGGTTTTAATCTCAACCCATTTTGCTCCATCTTTTTCCTGTTGACAAAAAAAAAACTTTTAAAAGAACATTAAACAATATTCATAGATAAGTTGTAGAGATGTGGCGTCATATAATAAATGGCTCTTTGCTATGTTTAGGAAATTAGGGATGCGGAATCATCTCAGTTCAAGCTTAACCATCATCCTCCACCCCAGAGACATAGAAAAAAAGAAGGTTTAAAAAAACCTAATGAAGAATTCAGGAATCACTAAAATGTCCAGTTAGCTAAATTACTAAGAAATCGCACTATTAGCATGAGTGTCTTCTTATCAGTGATTTCATACAATAAACAAGGCATCGTTACATCGTTCTTGGTGCCCAGAACTGGACTATCGGTTTGAGTGGTGTGCTGCTTGTGCATTGGAGTAATTGCCTTAAACAATAGTTAGAATGGAATCAAGTCATTAGAACTGCACTTTCATTGATTCACATTGTAGTGTTGAGAAAATTAATGCTGCATTTGAAATGTTTAATTGTGTACTGCATTGGAAAAAATACAGGGAAGCTTGTTTCAAAATCTCATGATATTCTGGTTTGTTGTTGTTGTTGCTGTTGCTTTGTTGTTGTTGTTTTGGTTTGGTTTGGTTTCGGAGACAGGGTTTCTCTGTGTAGCCCTGGCTGTCCTAGACTTGCTTTGTAGACCAGGCTGGCTTAGAACTCACAGAGATCAGCCTGCTTTTGCCTCCCTGAGTCCTGGGATTACATGGTGTGCCACCGCACACAGCAAGAATCTCATGATACTCTTAATGAAAGGCCAATATTAATTAATATTACTGTAACTATGAAATAATGTATTTTATTGTGCTTACTGTAGCTTTATTTGTAGCCAAACATAAAAAGTTGATTAACAGATTTTTCAAAAGAATATGGAAGAAACCACAAGTTGATTTATCTGTGGAAATACAAGTCAGACCTATCTGAATATAAAACCAGTTTAAGACATTCTCACAGGAATAAAATCTCACAGATCTGGGCATGGTTGTGCATGCCTTTAGTTCCAGCACTCAGGGAGGCAGATGCAGAGGCAGAGGCAGGCTAATCTCTGTGAGTTCAAAGCCAGCCTGGTCTACAAAGTGAGTCCAGGACAGCCAAGGCTACACAGAGAAACTATGTCTCAAATACTTCCCCTCCTCAAAAAAAATCCAGAAGTCTAAATTCAACTACCTTATTGCTATTTCAGATCCACATGGCATGATTTTCTATAATTTGTATAGATTAGATAATTTTATCATGGCAATTAAGTATCAGTGAATCCCTTAATGTATACTCAGAAATCCAAAACTCATTCAAGAAATTCTAAATATAAAATTTAGTTTGAGTTGTGTGACTTTTAAATTACTTAATGAGGCATATTTTAAAAAAGAAAATGACAAGAATGGCAAGCTCTTAGGTTTCTCTGTACATAGCCTTCTAAGGTATTCATTATCTCTTACACGTGACCTTTTAGCAATGTGACAGGGAAATTCTGGGACATGTTAATCTTGTTTATTTAATATGCAGATTATGTGAGTTATAAATGAGAACACTGATGATCTCCTTTATCTAGGGCACTTATATCTTAATTACAGCTCCTCCCTCTGTACTCGATTGCAAAATACTAATAAAATACGAATCTCATAGGCAGACGACCATGTAGAAAGCTAAGTGCAGAACACCACTGCTCATTCAAAATAATTGCATTTTTTTGTCTTGTAGGCATAGTATTTTTTATTAATTTATTCAGATTACGACTCAATTGTTATCCCATCACTTGTATCCTCCCGTTCCTCCCTCCCTCCCTCCCGCTTTCACCTTATTCCCCTCCCCTAGGTCTAAGACTGAGGGGGAACTCCTCCCCATCTATATGGTCATAGGCTATCAAGTCTCATCTTGATAGCCTGTTTATTCTTTCTTTGAGTGCCCTGAGGCCTCCCCACCCAGAGGAGGTGGTCAAATATGGGGCACCAGAGTTCATGTCAGAGTCAGTCCCTGAATAATTGCATTTTAAATGTGTGTGTATCTGCATATGCGCATGTGTTGGTATGTGTATGCTTGTGTGTGTTTACTTATTTTGCCAGAAACTGGATAGCAGTATTCCAGTCCCTTCAGAGTGTGGTAGATTAACATAGGAAAATAGAACCAAGCCAGTATTTGTTTCAACTTGGAATTTACTGCCACTGGTAGTACCTTATGTAACCAATCTTTGAGTAGAAACAACATATTCATGGTCTTAGGGACAGCATACAAAAACTCTTCAATGTTAATATAATTTTCAGGAAACAGCATGATTGACAGTCTTTATAGGTGACAATTTTGGTTATGTTGTCTCTGGAATTTCCCAATCTAAGTCATAGGCAACAGTATTTTATTTCTCATAGTAAATTATTTCTTGTATTTTAGGTCAGACTGATTAATTTTGGTTGTAAGATGTGGACTTTATTTTAAAAGATATTTTACTAAGAGAACAACAAACTATTTCACACAACTAAAAATAATACACGAAAAGAGTTGATATGAGAGATACAGATCCAGTCAGCTGCGCATATCATATGGAGGGAGACAGGAGACTTGAGATGCACTTTGCTGTAGTTTCACATTTTTAGTTATAGTTTTTATCAAGTCAACTTCATAGTTGGTAGCATTTCCCAGAAATAAGGTGAACCTAACTCCATGTCTGACACATAGTAATTAAGAACTAATAATAATAATAATAATAATAATAATAATAATAATAATAACAACAACAACAACAACAATAATAATAACAATAATAATAATCTATGAGAGCATCCCTGAATCAAATCACGATCGCTGCTGCTCTTACATTTTGCTGGACCACTTGAGTACTCGTGTCCCCAGGCACAGGATAGAAAACAACAGGGCTTCCCATTAGAGGTTCTACTTTAGGTAGGAAGGAGGTGAGATGTTTACTTTCTCCACTATGACCCTCCAAATACTACGGACCTGAGTCCGCTGTGATTCATATTCAGAGCTGGGGTGTTTCAAGTCACTAATATTTTCTATGTGATGGCTACACAAAGGCATTTAAAAAGCAGAAGTCTAAACTCCAGACGTCACAAGTAAATGCCATCCATACGTGGAAAGGAAAGCAGCACACAATCTTGGGCTACAGCATAGCGGACTATAGGAAGCAAATGGGAAGGACCGAATAGAAGTAAAATGACACGCAAGCTGCCTTTGAATAACCACCTCAGGAACTGTCTCCTCCATTTGTATAATCTTTGTTTAGCTGCTCTAGCATTACTGAGTTCTTCTAACATTTTCACATTTATTAGATTTAAGAAACATTCGGAGAAATTTGACATAGGCCAGTATGTGTACATTATTAGTATTTGATTAACTGTTTGTGCTGTGATATTTCATAGATTTAGGAGGTTGTGCTCAGTGCTCACACCCGAATCTTTTGGGATTATTTTGCACAGCTCCTTCCTGGCTGGCTTTCTGCACAGTGGCGGTTCAGTTTATGAAATTCCGAGTTGTTCCTTCGGCGCCTCTGCTTCGGCTTTTCCTGGCTCTTGTCAGTGAGATGCTCTTTGGGATTTCTTGTTTTATTTGTCTTTAGAGAAGCCATACATGACCCTAAACATGCTAAGATTTCCCTGTTATAGGAATATATGAATGACCTCCATTTCTTCTACCAATTTTCATTATAATTAAATAGATAAATAGGTCGCTTTTTGGCTATTGTTAGTTAAATTTGTTTCTCTGACAATTTCATACATGCATATACAAGTTTTAGGTTATCCTGAGCTACACAATGAGATCTTATCTCAAAAAGCAAAAGAATCAGAAAAATAGAACAAAGAGAGAGCTTTGCAATGCAAAGGCCGGGACCTAAGCACTTTAATAGTTGATAAATAATTAAGCAAGAGTAACTGGGAGACAAGGTAACTTGAATTCTAAAATATTTTATTCTGTGACTGTACATATAAGTAAGTAATTATACACACACTCAGAATCATATCATTAAGCTAATATCTGTGAGTGTAATTTTGGTACTTAGAATGTTATTTCTCTCACTGGTGTTTGAGACTAATTGCTTTACCAGAAGGAAGGGGGAGAGAGGGGGAAGGAATATGAGGCAATTAACCACTTAACTTAAAAAGCAAAACAAACAAAAAACACCTTTAGTTTATCCAAAGGAAAGCCTCAGCAACATTAGCGGGAGCTGAGGTTTTTAAATTGGACTTTCATGGGAAAAAAAAACAGCCTGATTTAATAAGCTACAGTGTTGCACTGCCTTAGGAAGCAAGTGCCTACAGATTTTGCTGATGTTCACTTTTCACGTTGAGTATTCAAAATTGCCTTTGAAATGAATATCACATATTTTTCTGCTGCTGTTATCTTGCCAATCTCCATGTGTGTCGCTATGTGTATGTACGCCTATGTGCTAAGGGGGATTGCTAGCCTCAGTTAACCCCTGCAAGAGACATAATTAATGAGGAGCGAGACCTATTCGTGTGCATGCCCAGAAATGAAGCCTTTCTTGGCAAGAAGCAGGGAGGATTGTGGCCAAGCGGAATCTCTAACTCTTATCTGTGCTCCAGCTTGAATACAAATATGTCAGGACATGTGTAAGACACTGGAAGACTTTCCCCTCAGGGTTGCTGTGGTGAGAACATCTGATAAATATTTATGCTGCACAGAGAAGGCTATATTGCATTTAATTTACATTTGGTTATTTACAACTCTTTAGTGTTAAAGATAGTTAAATATTTAAATCCTCTTCTTGATGGGATTTTTATCTGAATCATTAGGTTTGGAAGATTCAAATTAATCATGCTGTATTTTCTTATAACAATTTATTAGCACTAGAAATAAACAAAAATAAGCCCAACGAGACAGTCATGCAAGAATGATCGTAAAGATTTAAGTAACCTTGACACGGATGATTAAAGTGTTTAAATAGACCTAACGAAGTATCTTCTCATCTGTTCTTAAATCCTTGGTTAATTTTCTTTTTCTTTCATTTGCTGAGTCAAAACAACACACATATCTATTGGAGATACATCTTGGCCTCTGTTTCTAATTTTGAGAGACATCATTTTGTTAACGTAAAAATATTAGTTTATTTTTATTTATTTATTTCAATTGTTTACAGCCTGATTGCAGTCCCCTCCTTCCTCTCCTCCCAGTCTCACCCTCAGGCCGCTCTTTCCACATTCCCCCCTCTCCATTTTCGTAGAGAAGGGGAGTCCCCCATGGAGTATCAGCCTACCTTGGCACCACACATCACCGCAGCACTAAGCATGTCTTCTTCCACTGGGGCCTGACAAGGCAGCCCAGCTAGGGGGAAGGGAGCCAGTGGCAGGTGACAGAGGCAGAGACAGCCACTACTCCCATTGCTAGGGGACCCACATGGGGTCCAAGCTGCACATCTGTACACTATGTGTAGGGGTCTAGGCCCAGCCAATGCTTGCTCTTTGGGGATGGTTCAGGCTCTGTTGAGCCCCCATGGGAGCAGGTTAGGTTTATTCTATAGGGTCTTCTTGTGGGTTCCTTGACCCCTATGCTGGGCCTTTCATTAGGCTGTGGGTCTCATAACAGGTCCCCACAGGCCTTTCATACATACATCATTTTGCTTGGTGTCCTCATCAACTCCTTGCCTCCCCTCTTCTTCTCCTTCTCCTTCTCCTTCTCCTTCTCCTTCTCCTTCTCCTTCTCCTTCTCCTTCTTCTTCTCCTTCTCCTTCCCTTCTCCTTCTCCTTCTCCTTCTCCTTCTCCTTCTCCTTCTCCTTCTCCTTCTCCTTCTTCTCCTTCTCCTTCTCCTTCTTCTTCTTCTTCTCCTTCTCCTTCTCCTTCTCCTT